>NC_069134.1:10717257-11074757 GCF_026914265.1 Mya arenaria | reverse complement strand
TTTAATTTCTTTGATGACTGTTGTAAGACCCCTAAAATCAGTAGGCACTCTGAACTAATTTTAACTCATTATTAACTATGGTTATATGTAAGAAATCTAATGAAAAATGGTGAACATTATTTATTTACCTACTACTGTTGGTGGTACTTTGCCCCATTTACCGTTTAATAAAATGCTTTTCTGTCTTTTGAAATATGCATGGCCTGTGTTGTTTTCCTTTCTTTTATGCCCAGCGGCAAAAGCTTTTGTGAACTGATTCCAATATATATGCAAAAAGGTATGCGATGACTTATTTGAAGAGTTGTCATGGATAAATTAAACAATTTAATGACAAAAAGTCCCTTTACACAGTTAGAAGCTTTTTACAATGCATTTCCTAATCGTGACAAATGAAAGATTCTGAAAGCAAACCGGTTAAACAAAGATGTACAGAATTTTCCCAATCTGCATTCAGGCATGACTAACAAAGAAGTTCTACAACACATCGCCTACGGCTACCGCATGCCTAAACCGCTGGAATGCTCCGACGCCATGTACGAAATAATGCTCAAGTGCTGGGATAAACGTGAGGAAAATCGACCAACTTTTGAATTCATGGAGTGCTTCTTCGATGACTATTTTGCCAATACAGAACTCGAAATATAATAAGAAATCAGTTGAATAATCAGATATGTGACTGATATTGCTTCACACAATTTGAACAGTTATTATTAAATTTATGCAGCATGTTACGATGTAATCTCAATTTGGTTCAGTGCGTTATTTTATTGCTGGCTATTTTGACTATGCTTTTTGGAGCAAAAATAATTATTTATGTCGGGAATATTTAACATATATGAAATTATTTTTTGGGGGCCGAAAGGTAGAAATATTAGACGACCGTTCCCGCGATTTAAATTCTAACAATGAATGTGAGCGCCAAATAAAAGAAATCAAGCGTAGAATTACAGAAAAAGGATAATTAAGATTTAACAATATTTTTTGTACCTATTGTGATTACAATAGATGGATTTGCCATGAAATAAATCTCAACTCTATATTCAATGTCTTATATAGAAAAGTTTGAAATTATGTAAATAAATGTAGCATGTTTAATCTAAAATGAAGTATTTTTATCATTTTAGCCAGATTTGAAAAAAGAGGCAGGTCGGTGCAGAAAAGGGACAGGGTGCTAATGCATTGTATATTTGTGTTAAGGACTTACATATTATAAATATGACAAAATTTGTTAGAAAAGTGTTTTATTAAAGTAGTTTTAGGTTTGTTTGTATTTATAATCATATAGTTAGCTTAAAAAAACAAATGCAATATTTGGTTATCTATAGCATTTATTTCTAAGAAGCAGAAAAGTATACATGCTGGTCTCCATTGGGGAAAGGTAGTGCTACCAAAAAGGGCAGGGTGCAACACTCTTCAATAAATAATTAAGCTTAAAGACTGCATTTGCTAGGATTTAGTTGTCCATAAATTGTCTAAGAAATAGTTAGCAATGTATACAAAATAATCATGATGTTTGACAGCAGTTTTACGTTTGATTTTTGATTTACTGATAAGCAGTTATAAGTAAAAATGTTTTCATTTGCATGTGCTGTATGCTAAGGAACTTACAATGAACATTTCTAATGGATTCTTTCTCTTTCACAAAGTACCCATTACAACATGCAAGTGTTCATTTATATATTGTTGCATTTCTCTAATATTGATGCATTCCATGTTTTCAATTGTACATATAGATATACTCTTTTCTTTTTATATATCATTAACAAATCTATGCAAATCCATGTACAGTTGTATTTTATTTTAGAAAATAAAACATCAGTTATATTATTATATTATAGAATTATTTGTTTATGTATATTAATAGCTACGTATCAGTTATGATGTGTGCTATTCTAGATAGAACATGACTATTCATCTTTTTAAGCTTTATTTAATATTCTTATCGTATATATGAATTCATTTTTAGTCAGTAAGCCGGATACCTAAATTTAGCAAATCAAAATCAGGTATCGTAAGATCTACATTTTAACATTAAATGTTAAAAGAATTAATGCGCCGGGGTTACAAAATGGGACATATTGTGTTATGCGATTTAAATTAGTGTGAACAAAAATACCGCTTTTTTTAAATACGTTCTTAATATTGCAACGTTAATATAACTTTAATAGCAAGCCGAATAATCTTCAACATATCTTGGTGAGGAACAGATGGCAATAAAAAATTACGCAGAAAATGGAAATGTGTCGACAAAAAGACCCTGTCCTACTTTACCTACAACAAATAGTCAAAACGACCTGAGCCAATACTGGATTTCATTTAATTTACTTTAAACTAGAAATACATTTAACAGATTAAGGCAATGTTCATATATCCTAGCACATACAGTTATTGTTATGAAACTAGCTAATTGTATTAAAAACCCATACATTTACATTGCCTATTCATAGGTAATGACAGGTACTAATCGGTTACAGTAAAGGGCCACTCAAAATAACATAATAAACAGGATTGTTCTCACATAACCAATATGGTTTAATATTTATACATCAACATGTACATTAACAAGACGCGGATAGTATCCGCTACAAACACTGACAATTTCATGAAAATAATATGTATGTTGCGAAAGTCACAGGGCTCTGAACAAGGTCATTAACGCAGACCCGGCACACACCGGATGCATTGGAAAGACGTTAACAGCGTAATCGACGTCATCCTAGTTTTTTTCAAAATAATCGCCGTCACACTGGATGCACCGTTGGTGGCGATGAATCCATTGGTGGCGGAATATTTCTCTATACCACTCAGAGTCATATTGTTTGATAATTTGTAATGTTGCCGTGCGGAGATCTGTCAGCAAATCGAAACGATTTCCTTTTAATTGTGTTTTGATTGCCGGGAAGATGGCAAAATCAAAATGTGCCAAATCTGGGGAATATGGTGGGTGCGAAATTGTCTCGAATCCGAGGACCCCGATCTCCAAACATGTCGTCTGTGCAGTATGGGACGATGCATTGTCCATATGCAAAATGAAATTATCGAGGGGAATCCCCGGTCTCTTTTTCTGCAATGCGTGCACGAGGTCCCGACGGAGTACCTGTTCAAGTGAAAAAGACATTACGGCCCGCATATGTGATAATAAGTGTGACAAGAAACGATTCGCTATATGCAAGTTACAAAATTACGTTAGAACAAGGGCCATAATCCTGAAGAGCCTGGCTGGTTATAGAACTTTGCCAAGAATATATACCAACAAACATTTATAGTAGCAAGTTTGGTGAAATTCGGATAAAAACTGTTCAAGTTTGAGAGTAGACAAAGCTAAAATGGCCAATTTTGATAAATTCAGGGGGCCATAACTCTGGAGTGCCTAAAGCGATTAGGCTGGTTATCGAACTTGACCTAGATATTTTACCAACAAACACTTTCATGAAGTTTGGTGGAAATTGGATGAGAAATGTTCAAGTTAGAGAGCGGACAAAGCTAAAATGGACAATTTTGACAAATTCAGGGGGCCATAACTCTGGAGTGCCTAAAGCGATTTGGCTGGTTATTGAACTTGACCGAGATATTTCACCAACAAACACTTTCATGACATTTGGTGGAAATTGGATGAGAAATGATCAAGTTAGAGAGCGGACAAAGCTAAAATGGCCAATTTTGACAAATTCAGGGGGCCATAACTCTGGAGTGCCTTAAGCGATTTGGCTGGTTATCGAACTTGACCTAGATATTTCACCAACAAACACTTTCATGAAGTTTGGTGGAAATTGGATGAGAATGTTCAAGTTAGAGAGCGGACAACATTGTGGAGCCGACCGCCCGCCCGCCCGCCCAATTTTGACAAATTCAGGGGGCCATAACTCTGGAGTGCCTAGAGCGATTTGGCTGGTTATCGAACTTGACCTAGATATTTCACCAACAAACACTTTCATGAAGTTTGGTGGAAATTTTTTTTGGATGAGAAATGTTCAAGTTAGAGAGCGGACAACATTGTGGAGCCGCCCGCCGAACCGCCGCCCGCCGCCCGCCCGCCATGGGTGTTCCCATAATACGGCCATCGTAAAATGGGCGTATAAAAAAGTATGGCATCACATATTTTAAAATAACACATTTTTGTTTTCATCTAAAATAAAAAAGGGGTACATAAATTGCTTAATATGTAGCAATTAAATAGTTTTTACGTCAAACATAAGGAAATATTTGAATTACATAGTGATATTTATATCAAAACTCGAAAATTGAATAACAACTAATTATCAAGTATAAAAGAAATAATCCTACCTTGCTATAGTAATCTGCATTTACGGTCATATGGCTTGGGACGGCGTGGCTAAGAATCATCCCGTGCATGTCAGCAAACATGATGAATATGTACTTTCCGCAGCTCTTTGACACCCGGGCCTTCTTGGGAGGTGGGTATCCGCTTCGTTTCCACACGGCCGACTGCGATTTTGTCTCGGGGTCATAAAACCAAAGCCACCTCTAGTCTGTTGTTATATTCCTACTAAGAAAACCGTCTCCCTCCCGCTTATACCTTCGAAGGAAAGATCTAGAATCACGGACACGGAGTTCTTTTTCATGGTCTTTTAACAGGCATGGAACCCAGCGTGCATGAACCTGCAAGCATTATTATTTTTAAATTGAAAAATCATTTGTGAAAATAAAAAAAACGTGTATTAATTCAATTATTAATTCAACTATTAAGTTATTTAGATCCTTACACTGGGCAAGTTAGTTTGATAAATTATTTCTGATCTAATTAAAATACGTTTTTTTAACATAAAGATGCTGAATCATTTATGAGCTACTATTTTTAAGAAATAATATTTTCATATCGTATTATTAATGCACACACCTTCGACATTTGTATATCCACAGTAAGTATTCTATGAATTGTTCCATAGCCAACGTCGAACATCTCCGACAACGTCCTGACCTTTAACCGTCGGTCCTTTGCTAATGCGTCAGCGATTGACGTCACCAACGTCGCACCGTATTTCTTTTTCTTCCTCTACCCTCATCATCTTTAAGGCTCTCTCTGCCGTCGCGGAAACACCGATGCCATTCAAAAACCAGACTGCGACTGACACTGTTCTTTACACTTGTCGTCTGTATCATCTTGTAGGTTTGTGTCGGCGTTTTCCCTAATTCACTACAAAACTTTATAACTGCCCGAGCTTCAATGCGATCTGATGACGCCATTTCGTACACTCTGATCGTTGTTACTAGTTTTGAATGATACTTGTTTATTTTCGCATATAACGTTCAAATGACGTCAAACTTGCATATGACGTCACAAATACTTCAAATGACGTTTTGGCTGTTTTTCAATATTATCTGAGCTATAGTGTTGGAGGTTATTACAATTGCATTACACATATGTTAACTGTACATTTTACTGCGCAGGTTGCGCGTTACCATTGTATTAAAAGGGGCCGTTTTGAGAAAAGTGCAATACAAACATTTTCGGCAATAACATGAATCGATAGAAAATACTTAGCGGGTTCAAACGGTATATATATTGTTACACTTGAAAACTCTATGTTGTTATGAGTAGGCCAGTCGTATTTTTGGATTAGATTTTTATTGCCTGTAAACATAATTGCAAAAAAAATGTAAAAGCACGCTCGTCGCGCCTGCTGCTTTCAACCATTTCAGTGCTTTCATAAAATGTGTGATTATGCGTTTGAGTACAGATTTATTTAATATGGACCTTGAAGTGGATCTGTTTTCGAAATTTATTTTCTCCTTTTTGACTCAATGCTAATGAGTTATAAGACGTCCGTAGAAAATATATCATGCTACCATAATAGGTATTGAACGTGTGTCGCTATTAAACTTGATCTTCAAGTAGATATACAGTTTTTGACTAACTGCAAATGAGCTGTAAGACGTCCATAGAAAATATATCAATTAACCGTAATAAGAACTAAACGTCGATGAGTAGATTTCAGACAACCAGTATCAGACGAATGATCAAGTTACCTCTTTTGATTCTACACAAAACAGAACCCTTGAACACCACAGAATTTTCTTGTGTCGTGTTTAGATTTAAAAAAACAAATACAAATTAAAAACATATACAACAGCTTAGTAGTATATTCTGAATGTGTAAACTAATGATTCTAGGACAGGCGCTATGGTAACATATAGTCTCAAGTCAAGTCTAAAGTCAGACTCAAAAAAGCTCTTTTATTTCAATATTAAAGAATATTTCCATTTGTTTTACAAAAATAAATGTTAATTATTGTTCAATTTTGGATAAAAATAAAACCCAGCAAAATTCACCATCAATACTTAACTAGAAGGAAAGTTACAACTCAATGAAGATTTGCAGTTTTGCCACTTGAGTCTGGACTCAGACTTGAGACTGTTTGTAAACATGGTACCATTTGTTTTTTATCAACACAATGCAAAATATTATGAATATAAAAATATGAGCTTAAATAATATTTTCTACTGGGAGGACCTTTCTTGAGTCAGAAAATTTAATATAAAAATATACGCTATGAAATTTCTGGTAAATGTCTCTGAAACTGTATTTCATCCAGAGTTCTGATTTAAAAAGTTAAAAACATAAACATTTGATAAAACATTTGATATTTGATTAATTTGATTAAACAATACATCGCTGTAAAATACCTTTGTATTATTGTATATTCAAAACAATGTGTTTCTTTTTTGTTCAACTAAATTATTTAAAAATCGAATATTGAGTGTTTATGTTTGCTTTACATGAATATTTGATTAAATATTTGATATTTGATTGATTTGATTAAACAATACATCGCTGTTAAAATACCTCTGTATTAGTGTGTATTCCAAATAATGTGTATCTTTTTTTCAAAAAAATTGTTTAAAAATTTAATATTGAGTGTTTACGTTTGCTGTAAGTAGTGTTTTTAGACTATTAATTTGATGAAGCAAAAGTAAATCCAACAATTTTAGTGTTGGTGTGAATGTCTCTATTTTACCAATTGCACATGTACGAACTGATATATAGCCATTTTAATAAACCCAACATAAAGTGTAAAAGTAACTGAAAATAACTTAAAAAAACAGCGTCTTATCAAATACCATAATGTTAGGATATGTTTATAGTGATGTTATTCAATATTTTAAAAATAAAATAGAGAAAACGATCCAAATGAATTTCCCCACTTGTTTCCGTCAGAGTCCTTCAAAACGATTAAATCTGAGTTTGTCTGCCAATACCATTGATTGAGACATGAGCGCAAAATTAAGTTTGATTTAAAATGCACACATTTCTGGGTGATCATTAAAACTACTAATTACTAATGGCGAAAATGAAATCACCCAAAATCTGCAACAATTTTAGAACAAGCTAACTTTGTGTATCATTTTGACATTTTTGGTAAAATCACGTTTTGGGCTTTTTCATGATAAATGGTGGTAAAATGAATTGAAACATTTGTAAAGAAAACCCAACTCATCTGCTGTGTGAAATTGGATAATATTTGAAAAATATAATAACTTATACAAGCTTTTACTCTAAATAATCAGTCTGAGTTAACTAAATAAAAGTCATATGATGGAAAAATAGGGTAACTGTTCCATGTTTTCTTTCACATACTGTAGATCCAAAGTATTTTGGTAAATAAAAGATTGGTTATCAATCGAGTATCAAAACTGGCTAAAATAGGTCTATTCTGATTTCGTTTCACATGGCTGAACTGTTTGGATTTACTGCAAAAGTTTACTCAAAAGTCTCAATCAAATTCACTGATTGATAAAATGCCACGAAACTTTTAGAATATCTTAGTTAAGATATATTTTGACAATTAGTAATTGCATTTCTATTAAAAATAAATAAATTTCTAACTACTTTTCTTATTTAATTTTCGCGTAAAAACTCTATATTTTTCCGGTAATTATCCAGTATCCTTAAGAAACCTATTTTTTAAATATTTCATAAAAAATATTGAAAAATATTGTTTTAGAATCAAAGAGAATTTTAGAAATAACCATGGTTCTATAGTGTGTAAAACACTCATTTTTAAAAAAAAAATCAATTTACTTTTAAATTTAGAGTTCAACATTTATGTATTCATGTATTTCATGTATTTTTTTGTTTTCATTCCAAATTACTACACCGTGTTATTGTTGAAGTGATAACTTTACCTGTATTTTTTCAATATGAACATGTGGAATGACAATTTCATCCCCTAAAATCTTGCATATGTAGAAAAGAATACGTAATTTGTTTTTCAGTATTCATTACTTACATGTTTCTTTACTATGTATACATTTCTATAATGTTTCTGTTGTTAATAAATCTGAACATTGAAATAGTGCCTGGTAGTTTAATGATTGTTCATCCGTACCTTGAAATGTATGCCTTCTCATCAGCATCGCCTGTCCTATCATGGCTGCCTTTCTGCCACACCCTTGGTTGAAGAATAACTTGTAATACTGATGGCATTTGAGTGAAACTTAAAATGTAGACAGAGTGCAATGAGTGTGATTGTTTATTATAGTGTCACCTCTCATAGATAAGGTCCAGCCAGTTTGGCGCATTAGAAACCTACGCTCGTGAAATCTTTAACCAAATCCCTATCCCATATGCGAGGCGTCTAGCAGGAAGGCAATCGGTACCCCTCGATCGACCATGTTAGAACAAGCCCCGTGTGGCACAAAAACCATCGACCTCCCTCTCCGTAAGCGGACGCCTTAATTACTAGGCCACGGATACGGTATGAATGATCTCCCATACCACTTTTCCAGTATGCATCAATAAGGAAACGGCTTGTCCGGACAATATTTCACAAGGAGCTATTGGACTTTAACTTAACCTTGGAAAAAAGATAGATGGTAACAAGAGAAAGTGCAGTACAAAAGAGCTTTAATAAATCCTTCCATATTTACTAAATAATCTGTCCTTTCCCAGATTATACTTTTTATTTACTTTTTTAATTCAGGAGCATAACTCTGAGACATTGGCTTCAAACTTACCATACAGATATATCCTATTTACTAGGAGTACAGTGCACAGGAATCATAACTTTGTCTTTGTTATTGCCATTTCTTATTTTACACACTCACATATTGTACGGAGCCTTAATTCATATGTCTTTTACGTGTTTACTTGAAACTTCATATACAGATAAATCTTACTGAGGAACCAAGTACCAAGAAACATAACAATGTCTTGGGAAATTTAAGAGTTATTGCCCTTCGTTTAGTTTATTCATTTTTTCGTTCAGAGCGTAACTCCAGAACGACTCCAAACCTCATTCAAAAATAATTCTTAGTGATAAGATACAATTACAATAACTGTTTTCTTAGTTATAGTAATTGTCGTTTGTTTATTGCTATTTTGAGTCTGGGGCATATTCTGACGTCCTCCGCTTGTTTTGTCAAACATTAAGATATCTTTTTACTTAATTCCGCGATTGTCTGTGATTGATTCTTTTCCAATGTGCACTCTTCCAAATTGTTGGTGTTTGCTCTCTTAATCCGTACCGAATTATTTCAAAATGCCTAGACACAAATCCTCTCACCATTAAACTAAAGTGATGATGATTGTTTTCTTCTGTTAACCACCAACTCTCTGCCATATGTATGTGGGTTGGGTATAAAAGACTGGCCGGACCGGACCAAATCCGGACCAACGGAAATCTTCGAACTGATTTCGTTAGGAATTTTCCTAATTTTGTGTTGGTATAAAAACTGGCCGAACCGGACAAAATTACAATACGCATTGCTATGCTTTATAAACATTTTGTTTATTAAAATTTTATTTCATTATGTCTGTCTGTGCTCCTGTTTGTGCGCCTGTACGTGCATCTGTATGTGCGGCTGTACGTGCATCTGTATGTATGTCTGTCTGTGTATATGTCTCTCAGTATGTATGTCAGTCTGTGCCGCTGTCTGTGCGTCTGTATGAATGTCTGTCTTTATGTATGTACGTCTGCCTGTTTGTGCGTCTGTATGTACGTCTGTCTGTAGGTCTGTGTATCTGTATGTACGGCTGTATGTGCGTTTATATGTATGTATGTGAGTATATTATTCACACGGAATCATATTCTTGGATTAAATGAATGTATGTATTATTAATAGTTTTGTTATTATTATTATTATTATTATTATTATTATTATTATTATTATTATTATTATTATTAATAATAATAATAATATTATTATTATTATTATTATTATTATTATTATTATTATTATTATTATTATTATTATTATTATTATTTATATTATTATTATTATTATTATTATTATTATTATTATAACCCGACATAATAAAATATATTAATTGATAAATAAAATATCTATTAAACATAGCAATGCGTATTTTAATTTGGTCCGGAAATTAGGTAAACTTCCGAACGATTTCTGTAACAGTTCGGAGATTTCAGTTGGTCCGGATTTGGTCCGGTCCGGCCAGTCTTTTATACCCAACCTGTATGTGTTGAAGATAAGAAGAAGACTAGTGCAGCTAACACTTTTTCAAGCATTGTCGGGTGTTATAACTATTTTTTCTCAGATAGGGATAATACCTACATGATTTAACAAAACAGTTCTTTTTTTACATGTTGGTATTTTTTTCTAGTCAGTGTTATCACGTGATATTACCGAGGTAGGTGTAAAGCTAAATTATGTCACCCATTTAGAGTAAGCCTTCGTAGCTCAGTAGATACGACGCTGGACCGCAATTTTGGCGACACGGGTTCGAACCCGGTGTCCGACACAATATTTTTTTTACATTTTGGTGGGTTTTTTTTACAATTATGACATAAAAGCGTTAGATAATTGTCCTGAGATTTGTTACAGAAAGAAAACTTTTTTTTGTGCCAATCTGGTGTACAGTCCCTTTAAGTCAAATGAATCAGTTGAAAAAGATCAATCATATTTCTATTCTCACTATTGGGTATAATTTCAATGAAATATCCCAGGAGGCACTGCTCAACATAAAATCGCCAGAGAAGAATATTATTTTTGCAAAGGTTGGTGCAAAATTTTGGATTTGAAAGTGCATAAACAAATAGGACTGCCTTGCTTTTTTTTTTAAATTACTTTGGTCACTGGCACCGGATTTTTAAACTCTGTAAGTTGATGTTATAATTCCGAACTAAAAATTATAATACTGAAAATGTTTAAAAATATTGATTTGTTTTAATAAATATGCACTTTGTACTGTATAATATACTAGCGTAAGTAAAATTATAATGCAAAGATATTAAGAGAGTCAAAGAACTTGGTAATTTGGCTCTCCAATCAAGTTTTTTTTTAAACAAGTCTTACAAGTCTTTATTTTCCAAAATCCTTTGACTTATGCCTCGGTCTCATATCGGTACCACAATCATAGGCTCTGGTCACATGCCTTCGGGCCCCACACATTCATATGTAGGCTACTTTGTTGAACTGTTGAAAAGGATTATTTTTGGTTTAATACCGGCCTGAATCGTCAATGTTGCCGTGTGGAGCCTTTACGGCGAACGTAAAGCCATGTATACCTCGTGTTGACATTTGGCAAGTTCCCCGCTCGGTGTCCTAGTATTATACAGATAGTATACATAGACCGTGCTACTCCAGAAATAGTCATGCGAGAAGCGGCTAGCTCTAACAAACCTGCGGGTGTTCCGAGTCTGCATGGACATCATGCAATAGCCGTATGAGCTGCTCCCGACTTCCACAAATATCTACGAGCTTGGCGAGAAGTCGATGACACATTTTTTATCGGGTCCCTCGATTCTCTGCGAGTTAAAAACCGCTACGATGATCGCAAGGGTCAACGATGTCCATACAAACGCAGTGCAATTTTGGAAAATTTCGACTGTAAAACTACTCGTACGGAGAATTTGCATGAATGCTAATCTTTCTTTTGGAAGCTCGTGTTTAGGTTATGGTTTAGATATGCTACAACGCCAATTATTTGCAATAATTTCGCAAATTCTTTGCAATAATTTACTAGTAGCATTTTTATGTCTGAATTTTATTTTATTAGAAAAAATAAAAACAGTTTAATATCCATTTCATATTAATTTTACAATGTTCTTTTGTTTGTAACATAATTATTAACCACGTTACACGTACATGTTTAAGATATCTATCTTTAATGCTTATCGCCCTAAGCGCATTTTGTTGTCAATAGGTCTTAGTAATATATACAGTACGATTTTCTCTTCAAAAATGTCCTCTTACAGACGTAAGTTGTCGTTTCGCTAGGACGAAAACAATTTGGAAAAGGAATTGTTTTCACTGTTAATGATAATTATCACAATCAAATAAGGCACCAGTCAATTGTAACCACGCCCCCTTCCCTCACCCCACCCCCGGTCCGGGAGTATACCGGGGATAGCGGGGGAAAACCTTCAAGGCGGCCCCGCAGTGCCGAGTGAATGCGGTGGTTTTGTTTTCGCGACGAATATAGCGAGATGGGCCTTACCTTGGATGCTCCTGGAGTGCGGGGCATTTGGCGGGGATTTTACCTGGGATTGGCTCGACGGAAAGTCAATTGGACACTTTCGAAGTGAGCGTTGGACAAATTATAGCTATAACAACATTGCGTCATATCCGACTTAGAATGTGTGCGCCACCCGTGTATTCCAGACATTCCGGACATTGCTTTTACATCCGTAACACGATAGTCATGCTGTCATCAGGTATATAATACTGAATTTTATTGTACACAATCCGCAATGTTAATTTTCAAACATATTTCAAACAATAAACTTAACACACACTGCTTTAAGAATATTTTATGCATTCAAGATAATAATAATAATCAAACAGGTTTGTTTCCAGTATTGAAACAACATCAGAGTTTAAAGAAAGAAATTATTCGACCAACAATTATTTAAATTTTAGCTTCTTAATTTTCCAAAAGTCCGGTTTGAAACCATTTCCAGATTTTCCTGAGTTTCTCTCTGGGAGGTAGATGAGTTGTCCTGTCCAATATATTTGGGCAATATGACGGACATATCATATTCCTTTCCATTTTAATAAACAGCACACTTTTCATGGAGTCATCTTCGTGGTACAACTTTAGCAAAATTAGTTGCTCCAGCTGTAGGGTTTTGCAAAAACTGTCGTCGATGTAATCTTCGGATAAAATCACAAAAACCTTTTTGCTATCTTGTAAACACTTTGAGTACAAATGAAAATGTTTTGTCCCTGATGGAAATCCCTTTCTGGGAGTAGGAACTTGATAGAACAGTCGTCCTCCAAATACGTCAGAAGTTCATCAACCACAAAGGTGTATTGCTCTTCGGCATGCGAAATAAATATGCCTGGTACCTCCTGTGCCATGGCTAGGAAGTCTTGTTGCGCGTCAATAGAGCTTTGCATGTACCGTCTGACATATCCTGGTATTCTCACAAATGTCTTAAAGTAGAGTCATATTGTTAAAGAAAAAACACTTGTTGATACAAACATGTAACAAAGGAACATTAACATGGTTATTATATTTCCTATCAGCAATACATTGCTCTCATTAGCACATATACAATTTATATACATGTCCATGTAGTTTTGAATATTGTCCATGTCAGTTCCATTATTAGCCATTTCTTTCAACTGCTTATACAAGTATTAATCATTCATAAATCGTAAGTATGAAGTCTCAGTTTTGGGTAAAACTAATAACTTTTTTGGGTGTTCAAACTCGATTATCTCTGTGTTATTTTTCAGATAGTTGTATACGCTCCTTTGAATCACAACCGTATAGAGTGCAAACCCTGATTTGCACATGCAACAATTATTTGTTGACGTATAATGGGGATACTTGTGTGCTTCATTACGTCTTGTTACAGCTACAAACATCAAGGAAAAAATATCAATAGATTTCCAATCAAACATAACAGAAAAAAGAGCACCAAGTGAACAGTCGTCTATGACATGACCAGAACATACTGTGTCAAAATCTCTGCCATTAATCATTTAAAAAAGTTTACATTATCATTCATATCATTTGTGTGGTAGGTATGAATACCTAAATTAAGAACATGTCCAGGATAGCTGTAACGCAGAACCAAAAAGTCCATTATTTGTTCCAGTTCAAACACACACGCAGTAAATAAAAGTTCAAGTTTCATATTACTGTTCTAAATAGTTCCAATAGTAACCGCTTTAAATGTACCAAAGTCTGATTCTAGAACAGTACTTATATTAAGAAATGCGTATACTAAATACTTGTATTCATTATTATCACTTTCGTGGAATTCTACATCCGCCCTATACCATTCAATTGTTGACACAGGTCCGCCATCTTTAATCCAGTACACTTTTCCATTGTTTGTTTTTGATAAATATGAACATGTCATTGATAAATCCTCCATTTTTAGTTTTATTTAAGTTAATGGAAACTTTTACCCAGAATATTCCTGTTCTCTTTTGTACAAATGATATAAATTAGAGATATTGATATCTGTTATGTATTGGTTAGTCATTGTAGCAATGCCTTTGTAATCAGAACGTGCAAAAGTTACTTCGGTATTGAAATCATAAGACCTGTTTTGAGTTGATAGTTCTTCTTGAAAGTATGTTCGAACCCTTCCCTCTGTGTAAGCATAAGTTGTCATGGAAACTCTACCCAGAAGGGAAACGATGGTAAATGCATATAATGTAAGCAGTACTATGTACACACAACTTCCTTTCCAACATGTAATGTTTAGCTTCATCAAAGTATATACCATAACTAATAACTGGCATACATCATCAAAGATGCACTGAAACATCCCCTCAAAGTTGTATTACAGGAGCATGGTTTCATCAAAAACGCATTTGAATCCAGCACTTAAAAGGGGAACACTAAATGATTGACATTCAGCATATCGTCCATTAGCAAAAGTTGTTGGTAAAGTAACGTATGGTTTGAGGGAATTTGCAAATTCACAAATAAAGATTTTTTTTTATCCCCAAAACAATTTCAAACATGATGGCACGATAAAACCAAATTAAATATACAGTTGCAGTTGCATTCAAATCAAATGGTAAGCCTAACGCAGACTTGTTCTCCCAACATATTAATTGTGCATGTTTCACCAGGATTACGATACATAAACGTCACAGTACATTCAACTAGCGGCGTTTGATCAGGAAAAGTTAAATTCCTCTTTCAGACATTATTCTCACTAGAAATAAAACAATAACGAGTCGCTAGGATACATTTTATCTTAGAAAAAAAATCAGCAATTGTTAATACCCGTATAATTCATGTATAAAACCTTTAAAAAATGTAGAAACACTTACTGGTATTTTTTGTAGATAGCTAATTAGCCATTGGAACTGAACCTTTTTATCTAAAATTATTTACGAATGGACGTTTACAATAATTTCTCAAGCTCAAATTTTAAGAAAAGTTTAAAATAGTATAAAATCACATGTATTTTACCTTTAAACCTGATTCAGTAAATCCTTCAAAATTACTCAATAAATAATTAATCACACTGCGTTACATTTTATTACATGCTATCTTATTACCCTACATGCTATAACTTTAATTCACCACAAAACGTTATCTAAATTTACATAATTTGTCCTCTCATTGAAACTCCTCTGTTATCTTGCAGCTACTAGCAACCCTACCAATGAGCCAATGAGACGCACGGATAGATTGTACATATTTTTGAATATTTACAAGTCCTCCACATTGCATCGTGTATGGTGTTTTTCATAATTTCAAAATAATTACGTATTTGTGTGAATTTATATTTATTTGTTTCTGTTCACTCACTGGTATGAAGTAGCCCATATACGGAGTAAACAATGCCTCACAGTAGCAATAAATGTTTTACCTCTTTTATAGTAAATACTCCCCCAAATAAGCTAAACATTTACACAGAAACGATGCAATATATGCTTAAAATCAAAGAATACTAAATATAAATAATGTGATTAGAATATTCATAGAGCGCATGTAAATGCCACAATTATCTCCAGTACATAATAAAGACTATACTCCGTACAGTATGCGTAAAAATGTCTGTACTCAGTACATTACCACTGCGAATTTAAACGAGATATTCTCAGTTGCTCGGAAGCAGAGGAACTTGACTATCAAATAAGGAAACATAGCGATTCAGAAAATTGTTATTTATTTTAGATTAAACTTATATATTTTACAACGATTGTGAACCAAGTTATAACAAAATCATATCAATTAATCACTCTCGTTGGTATGGTTATAGATATGCGAGAGTGTCACTGTGGTCTTGTGTGTTGTTATTTGACGTTTAACAAGCCAAAATATAAAACAAGTTTTTTTTTAAACCAGCCCTTTTCCGTGAGCCACCAGTTAACTAATGTTTAAAGCCTTGCACCACAGTTGTGTTGATGTTTGTAGACCTGGACATGTCTATACTCGATATACGTATAATTGATTGTGTCGAACCACTGGTTCTGTAGGTCATACCACTTCATGTTATCATTTGAGATCTGTGCCAACTGAGCCCTGACCGTCAGTGCGCCTTGATGTATCGTTTTAAACAAACGTGTGTTCTTTTTCAAGATATTGACTAATTTGTCATGCCGTCAGTGCACATAAAATGCAAAATCTAGTCATATTTATATGAGTAATGGCCTTGCTTTACTGGAAACATATCGGCTGAAAAGGAGGTACCGAGTCGTAAACAGAGGTACAAGGGCGGCTTACACTGTCGGAAAATCGTGAAGGGAAAGCCAAACAGTCCATTTCTCAAAGTTATGCATTAAAATTGGCCCACCATAATGTAGGTTTACCCTCACGCACAAAATACGAACGCCATTCCATCTCCGACCCAGCCAAATAATGAAATATTCTGCAAGGAAGCATTGTTAATCCTGCGTGAAATGAACACTAAATAAATAGAACGAACGAACGAGAAAGTGAAAACGTTGTCGAAAAGAGTTGACAATTTGTATGCAAAAATAACACAGGAAGCGGACTTCAGTCATGATGACGAATGTGACGAAATGATGAGTATGCTCAAGAAAATAAGTGTATTTAGTGCACATAAAACAATGGTATATTTGGACAGTGTGGCAGGTCATATTCGTGTGTTAAACCTTCGAATCACACCATTGGTGAGATTACTGTGATTGTCGATGAACCGTTAAGAGAGGAGGTCACAGATCAGAATTAGTAGAAACAGACCCGACAATTGTGAGTCCCTAAAAGAAACAAATGTGAATCCAGTATGGTCTGTTTCTCGCCCCACGACTTGAATTGAAGATTTCAAAATACGTAGATATTTTACAGAATTTCATTATAAAAGCTACACGCGATATGGTCAAAATTATTTACAGTCATGCATATTTCTTAAGAATGTGAACAGGTATAGAATCCATACCAGAGGCTTACGCAATTCATAACTACTGACACTGAAATGTTGGTATTGAGTATTGGGTATATCACAATTGTTTGTATTTCAGCATCTGGCCCCAATTTCTCGAAACTTCTTAAGTCTCTTATCACTGGATTAAGCTAAACCCACTATTTTTGTCTTTCAATATTTTGCGTTTTATATACTTTTTTAATTGTTTATATACTCAAAATAAAAATTATCATTACGATTATCACAATAAACAATTTCTCCTATGTAAAAAATCACTATGAGCATGTATTTTGTCTAATTGAAATAAGCAACTTAAGCATGTGAACCTTAAGAAGTTTCGAGAAATTGGGGCCTGATGAGTTGTAATTCATGTTTATATCATGATATGTTCTGATAGACCGCAAATGTGTTATTTTCAGTCAACACATCAGACAAGTAACAGGAAACGATTGCTAAGCAATGCAATGTAATACGTTAACCACGTAAAACTGTAAATTAATATTCATGTCTATATATATATATATATATATATATATATTATGTTTTTCAAGGAACACTCTTTCGGCTAGTGTCTGTATTGCCACTGCATGGTAGCCGCTCGCTGAAATATGGGCGGCTGCTGTTGTCGAAGAGCTCAACGCTGCTGCAGATTGTCTTGTCGGGGAGACGGCCGGTCCTGTCGACTATCATGTGTGTTGCCACACATCCGTTAAAACATTGGTGGCTGGCGCTGTTTTCGTGACAGCAAATGACAAATTGCGAGTACATCGAGTACGATGGTAAAATTAAAATAACTCTAAAATGAAAACTCTAGGGACAAGCCCATTCATTTAAAATTTAGAATCATAAGCTTCAAAGTGTAACGTACCGGCTGTATGTTCAATCGATGTCGTATGGCTTACATGTATCGCTCTTATATATATTTTTTCTCCGGCTACTTTGCCTTATGATTGAAACAAATGATTGAAAAACTATTCTTATGTTTAAATCACAATCAACGAAATAATCAGGGTTCAAAGAGTACTCATTGGTTTATTTAAACATCAATCACTTTAATTATGAATGGCCTTGTTTTATGGGAGCTTGTTTTGGGCGATGCAAAATACCTGAACCTTTGTTAACACACAGATTGCAATGCTCTGTGACTTACGAAGATACCAAGTACTTGGCTCCTGGGGTTCAAAGCCACCAGCTCTGTTCACCAGACTAGACCACAATGCTCTGTGTATCTGGCTACTTGAACTGGAACACTAAGAAACACAAGATATGCCGTGTCTCTGATGCTATTCAATTCCAAATATCGCAATGCTCTGTGTTCAATACTTAACAGTCAGCAGGTCAAGAATCTTATATATAGCCTTCAAACAACGATTTCCGGGTTACTGTATGAAATTACCTCATCGGCGGACAGACACTGACTATAACGGTAGTGTGTAAGCTTATTTACACTTGCACTCGGGCCTTGCCCATTTGGCGTGTGCTCCGATAAGATTGTTAGTCATTTTCGGTTTTTGGAGCATACTGCACAGACAGAATGTAACCCTGGTTAGAGCTACCCTGGTTCTTTTATGTGCACCACTGTATAGTACTGTCACACGGGGAATCAAACCTGCATACCAGGAATGACAGTCAAGTGTGTTATCACTAGACCACGTATCCGCCACAGACTATTTCAGCTGAGAGACGCGCTAATATACTCCCCAGGCGGACGAGTAAATTAATAATATGGGTAAAACGGGTAAATTCCACTTTGCAAAAAGACACGCCCCCAAGATTCCATTCAGCCTATTGGTCTGCTAAATATAAAGGGCAATCAATACACTTAAGTATCTAATCCTAATTTCAAGTTCAAATTAAGTTGTTTATTGAATAAGACCCCTGATATGTAAAACCAACCTTTGAAAAACTCCGCCAGACATTAAAGTTTGTTAATGCAAATGGCCAATTTAGAACAAAGTGCGGTAATCGTGCAAATATGCGATTACGCAACAAAAACATAATGTACACGGAATTGAGACATTCGGAACTCCTCGGCCATTTTTTCAAGACTTTGGGTTAAAAAGAATATGTATAGTAACAACTTTGGCAACATAGTATTTCGTTTGCAAAATTCATTGTCGAAGCATTCATTCTATGAACAGCTCTTGATTAGGTTATGCTATATGAATAGAAAAATAAAGAATATTGCATACAATCTACAATGTTTATGTTCAAACATAATTCTAACAATAAACTCACACACTGGTGTAGAAATAAGTTGTGTGCTGTTGTTCCATGTTTATTGTTTGTGATTTTTTGTTTTTGTGTTCTATGTCTTTGGCGCTTACCCTGTGCCATTAAAGAGGGTTGATGTTTAAACTTTTGGCTATTGAGCTTGTTTCTGTTATTTTTCACATAAGTACTAAATTAAAAATAATAAAGTTCAAGTTCAAAGTTTATTGACAAAAATTGGCATACAAATGCATTAAACACAAAGTCGTGCTGATAATAAAATTATAACGTATATATATACAAACAAAGATTAAGTAGTACAGTAGAGAGCATATTAAATACATAAAAAAAGCCAAAAAATAATAATCAACAACACAATACCGGTAATAATTCATTCAGGTTATAAATCATTTATACTTAATTATTACAGTTTTTTTAAGAAACAGTTCCGGAGTAGATTTTCTATAGTATCCATTCCAAATTTGATAACTTTTACAGTATTTAGTTATTAACTGGTTAAGTTGCTTAGTAATACCAGATTTTAATATATTTATAGAAGGTTAGGAGGTGTTACTTACGTATGTTTGTCTCAATCTATTGTTGTTTGAACAACATAATTTAAAATGATGCTCGTCATGCATTATAGTTGAAGAACAATATTTACATTTTCTTTCAGCTCTGGCAGTACCAGAATGTACCAGTTTCAATTTAAAGGTGATGAGCTGATATTCTAAAACAGGTCATATATTTTCTGAATCTATCATTTTTAATTTGTACAAGATAATTTCCAAAAAAAAGAGTTTACATTAAGTTAACAAAAAAATGAAAGATTTGGCATATCATTTATAGAAGCATTGCAATCATGAATAAACTGGTCACTGCATTTAAGTAGAGAAAGATAATGTATATTTACATCAGATTTTTTGTCTTACAATCATAAAACCATATTAATTGGTGAATCATTTATAGAAGCATTACAATCATGAATAAACTGGTCACTGCATTTAAGTAAAGAAAGATAATGTATATTTACATCAATATTGTTTGTCTTACAATCATAAAACCATATTAATTTGTGAATTTACATTTCATAACTTATAACCAACATTTTAGGGGTTTGTTGCTTTACACCTAAAATGTATTTCAGAAATATAACATGCAGCTTGTCAACTTCCTGAAAGTTATATATCCCCATACTTCTGAACCATGCAATAAAATTGGAACAACCATAGCATCAAACAAAGATACTTGAAGTTATCTACTATGTTCACCAATTCATTGAAAATATAGAAGTGTATATTTATAGCTTACTTCCGTTTTACAAATAATCTTCGTTTCATTTACATTGATTTGTAATCCCCATTATGAGAATAAGGATAAATAGGCCATCTGGGCTTGTAAACTCGCAGGATCTGTGGTAAATAATACAATATCATCATCAAATAAAATCATATACACTAATAAAAGTTCTTATTCGTTAGCATTCAATGTTTGAAATTTAAGGTTTCCAAAGATATTATTATTAAACAATAATAATAATAATAGCCAAATAAGTCTGCTTACAGCAATGGAACAAAATTAAAGTTTTGATAAAAAAATATATTGGACCAATACATTTTTCATTTCACAGTCTTAATTTCAAAACCTATTAACTTATTTCCATAGTTTGACTCTTAAATGTATAGACGGGTTGTCCAGTCTAATACACTTGGGCAATATAATACACAGATCATAGTCCTTTTCGTTCTAATAAACAGCACACTTTTCCCGGAGTCAACATTTTGCTACAACTTAGGCAGACTCACTTTCTCCATTTGTAGATTTTGTAAAATCTGTCATCAATGTTAGCTTGGGGTAAAATTAAAATAACGTTTTTTTGCTATCTTGTATTACCTTTGAATACAAGGAAATACTATTTTGTCCCGGATGGAAATCCCTCTTTGGAATCAAGATTTTAATTTAACAGTCGGATACAAAACTTTTGTGTTTTAGATTGTCATGCTCGTCATGGTTATGCAGCGTTACAGCGTTGCGCTGTCTGAACTTCGTCCGGCGACTGACACAAGTAGTTTTCGGCAGAATCAATCAGGATTTTCATTTCATGCTTTGGCAGGTTTTCTTTGTTCAATTTCAGCTGCCTGTGCTGGGTTCGAACCCTTATAACATGCTCGCAAAATAGTTAGATTTCAGTATTGACAATCGCTACAAACTCTTCTTTAGTTTTACTGCACTCAACAACTTTTCTTCATTTTACTCCCGTTAATCTTAAAGCTGCACTCTCACATATATACTATTTTTACATTTTTTTATATTTTTTTACCTTGGAAAGAGCATTTTTGGCGTAAATATCTGCAAACTAATGATATAAGATTGTTGACAAAAAATCAGATCGAAAAATTTCATATTTCAGTTTGAAATTAATGTTTTATGGCCTAAACCGTTACTAACGCTTTAAGAAAAATGCATAAACATCATTTTGTTCACTTAAATACATGTATAAAAATCTGCGATCTATTTTTTCTCAGCAGTTTTATATAACTGGTTTCCATGGTTTTTCGCAAAAATTGGCTTGTTCCAAGACAAAAAAATAATAAAAAAGTTATCAAAACGTTTAATCTGTGAGGGTTCAATCAGAAGATTTTCTGGATTCTCACTGACGCGAATTCCTATCTTTATCATAGCCTGAACTTTAAAAGCCACTTGTTGATGCTTTAAACATTAACAGGCATTTCTGGAAACGAATTTTGCGAGCAAGATGTACTATGGTCTCAATCGACAAAATGTAGAAACGGATATTTTCAGAGACGGATTTTCAGCAATGATTTGTTGGTGTAGATTTCTGAGATAGTCAGTCTGCACACGAGTTTTTGTCACCATTTTCCTTCTTCGCATATGCGTTTCATGTCACACATTTACTTTGTTTTGGTATTCAGTTTCCGTTTCAGGTTTTATGTTTTATCTTTAAGTTGTGCGATACTTATATTAGCTTTAGCTTAAGCTCTCTTCCTGTTTTTTAAGTTCTTATATAGCATTAACAGTAGCCTTTTAAGTAGATATAAATTTATCCAAAGTATATATTATTTAGTAGTATGTTGTCATTGAACAAAAGCATAGTTACTTTAAATTCTATGGATACTTACGTTACTGCACATAACGTAAGTATTACAATTATATATTTAGTAAGCATTGCAATTCTTAATATGATTGTACATAAATTATATATCACAGATTAGAAACAACTTTCATTAATTGATCAAGCATAACGTTTATACTAAATTTCAAGCATAACATAGAATGTGTGCATGTATGTTCAAAAGGTTATACTTCACTAGTAGTGAATTGTGTTACAACATGTTGAAAATAACAAATTTTGCAGGATGTTTCACAAACCAATCGATATTTTTAATGTTGAATTGTTTGCTTTTAAATAATAAAAGGTCCTAATTATTTCAGGGGTAAATTTCTAAAAGAAACTAAATCACTGCAATTTATAATTGAATTCGTAGGTGGGTAGGTTTGAAAAATAATAATGATTATCAAAAATAATACAATGCAAAATACTGTGACAGGTCCATAAGTCGAAAAAATAAAAATAAGCCCCGTTTAGGGGCACAAGGCAAAGACCTGTAAACGTATGATTCAAGCCGGAGCAACAGTGCCTAGCTCTGAATATGTACGGTTTAGTCATTCAAAGATAACTATCACACAAACTCGCCTTCGTAAGGTTTAAACATATGTCTCTCTCTCTCTCTCTCTCTCTCTCTCTCTCTCTCTCTCTCTCTCTCTCTCTCTCTATATATATATATATATATATATATATATATATATATATATATATATCTCTCTCTCTCTCTCTCTCTCTCTCTCTCTATATATATATATATATATATATATATATATATATATATATATATATATATATATATATATATATATATATATATATATATATATGCAAGGTTTAAACATATGTCTCTATTTAATCTTATAATACTACTACTACTACTAATATATATATATATATATGTGTGTGTGCGTGCGTGCGTGCGTGCGTGCGTGCGTGCGTGCGTGCGTGTGTGTATTCTTCGAGACGTTAAAACGAAATGAATAAAGAAAATACGAACAGCCTTTAAAAAACTTGACCTGGTAGCGTAAGTGCGTAAGTGGTTGAATTACACTTGCGGTTTTGAAGTCACTGTACTGATTGTATGAGGACTAGGAGGACATAAGATTCGTCTTAAAAGCCAGTTACGAGATGTAAGAAAGTGTTTGGAATATGATACATACTGAAATTACAAAATAATGGTTTCCATATAGGTAACAACTGTAAGTGTTATTACATTGCTTCACATCTGGGGGCTGTTTCACCAAGAACCCGATGAGCGATTTTGTTCCTAGCAAACATTTTGTACGTGTGAGATATTTCGTTCCTAGGTGGTATTTTCAGCAATTTACTGCACTATAAGCTGCTCCTAGGTGTTTTGATGAAATGACCCGCAGAAGTGCAAACTATGCTTTATAAACTGTTAGAGCTTACCCTTATCAATATTGTTTTACCATTAAAGGATTGGATTACCTCATTGGGATGGTAAGTGAAACAAGATTCACTGGAACTCAAGTCTACTGGGGGCTTAAACTAGTAAGTATGGCCATACCCCACACCTGTCCCATCATCTATCAATAATTACTAAATTTGATAAAATATAGGAGCGTTATCAGAGCACGCATCCACTTGAAACAATGAAGAATAATGCAAAACAAAACATATAAACTGATAAATTAATTTTCAAGTACTCAATGAACGCATACCAATATCACCTGTAAACGAATGAATCAAGCCGGAGCAACAGTGTCTTGGGTCAAACACTGTTCATAGTAGAAAATTGAATCACGCAATTTTCATATAGTCTCTCTTCTGTCTACTTGTTCTTACAGAGACTAGACACCAGATGGTCCACAAATCGGCAAATACAGTGGCCCGGTTGTTCAAAACTCTCGTTAAGGATTTAACGTGAACTGTCATCGTTAAATGTTACGCTGTCAACGTTAAAATTAACGTTAACTTTAACGTTGACAAAAATGAGTTGTTCAAACTTAACACTTACGCTGACGGCGATAAAGTAGGCGCTAACTTAACGACACTTCTAACGTTGGTCTGGACCAACGTTAGAGTCAACGTTAAATAGTCTGTCAACGTTAAAAATGGCTGACACAGTTGGTGCTTGCCGAAGACTTTCAACGTAAGACTTAACGGTCAGAGCGGTGTCAGCACGGGAGCGAGCAAGTGTGGCTCTGAGGTGGTGAATTGATTAGATATGTCGACCATACTGTCCCTGACATTTGATACTATCCTCTGACTGGTCACTGCAAGTTAAATCACCAACCACCTGTCGCACATTTGATACAATAAGCGCAGTGTTTTTAAGTACCTGTTACTACGTTACTTACACATTTATTTACAGTACCAAACTGAATCAGTAATTGTAAACAGGCTATGAAATGATTATGGTTACCAAACAATTGCAGAATATTTACCTGCATAAATGACCCTGAGGTGAAATATCTCCATGATGACAGATTGGGCTTCCACAAATGCACTGTCAATGTGACAAGTGTGGTAGACCACTCACTTTCCTATTTCCATAGAGGAAGCCACTACAAGTACAGTTTTAAATCCAATTTTTCTAATTAAAAAATATTTTCTTCCACTGTTTACATCATCCGAAAGCTTGAAATTACGACACAGATAAGTCGGTAAATTAGAAACGGTCGGACGCTTTACCCCACTAATAAATCGCCCCTTTTATGGATCAACCTGTTTCACTTCAATTAACAGGTTAACAGGTTAACTGTTTATCTTATCAAAATACAAATAAGCATGAATATTGCATTAGAATCACCAGTTTTGAACAACATAATTGTGAAAATGCAACATGAAAGAATTGCAAAATTATATTTGAGGAGGTTCCAGTTAAAACTCCCCATACATGTACCTGTTTAATAAAGCCTAATATTTTCCATTTCTGTTGTGATCCCCATTTTTATATCATGTTCTGTTTATATATGTAAAGCATGTTTTTGCTCCAATGTTGACATATTTTACAAATTAAGTTTTTTTAAGCTGCCCTTTGTGGTATAAATATTGCACATGGGTGCACAAGTTTGGTCTTA
This sequence comes from Mya arenaria, assembly GCF_026914265.1. Lineage (NCBI taxonomy): Eukaryota > Metazoa > Mollusca > Bivalvia > Myida > Myidae > Mya > Mya arenaria. The sequence continues at coordinate 11,049,087 of NC_069134.1, read as the reverse complement.
AAGCACTGTATATCCCCTGTTTGGTCTATTCAATCGAACACCATTTAAGTGTTTATACTTATCACGCAGATTAAATTAAAGCATTAATCCACTTTACATTTGATAAGTCAATGCAAAGTTAACTAGATTCTTATACTAGTAATATAAAAAAAATCAATAATAGGACGGTATTAAAAAAGCTCAACTGATATCCTAGTTAAGGGCAAGTAGTTCAGTCAACATGAATATTTAGTGTAATGATACCTCAAATAATTTTTTCCCCTTTTTTTCGTTGTGGTTAAAACATGGCCTTGCCATTCATGAAAAAAACAACAACGGATTTTAGAAGCAGTTGTAGAATTTTGGTAATATATATAGATATACCAGTGTATATATATCATGTTATATATACCTTTACGTATAACGGTTGGTTTACAAAACAAAACGCATTCTTAATTTTTATATCATTATTCATTTAATATTGACTAAAAAATAGCAAAGTGATGAAATGAATAATGAAATACACCACTGCCTGTGACTTAGTTATACAAGTTTAACATTTTAAGTGGATTTACCCTTCAAGTGGACGGGGTAAGTTTAATTGTAATTTCGCCGTATCAGACCACAGAAATTGTAAAGGATTATGGAAATACAAACAGGAAGTGAGCTTAACGCTGGTGTTAACGCCAACACGTAAGCGTTACATCAGTGTTAGCTAACGCTTACGCCTATAGATTTTTGAACAACAGGATAACGCTGATGACGTTAGTTAACGTTAATAACGAATAATGATATAAAAATTAAGGATGCAGTTTTTTTTTGTAGACCAACCGTTATAAGTAAAGGTATCCAGTATATAAAATGATATATATACACATGTTTATCTATATATACCAAAAATCTACAACTGCTTCTAAAAATGCGTTGTTGTTTTTTCATGAATGTCAAGGCCATGTTTTAACCACAACGAAAAACTTGGGGAAAAAATGATTTGAGGTTACATGACACTAATATTCACGTTTACTGAATTACTTGCCCTTAACTAGGATATCAGCTGAGCTTTTTTAATACCGTTCAATTTTTGAAAAAATAATAATATTACTAGTATAAGAATCTAGTTTACGTTATATTCACTTATCAAATGTAATGTGGATTGATGCTTTAATTTAATATGCGTGATGAGTATAAACTCTTATATGGTGTTCGATTATATAGACCAAACAGGGGATATACATAATACAGTGCTTTAAGACCAAACTTGTGAACCCATGTGCAATATTTATGCCACAACAGGCAGTTTAAAAACTTAATTTGTAAAATATGTCAGCATTGGAGCAAAAACATATATAAACAGAACATGATATGAAAATGGGGATCACAACAGAAATGGAAAATATTAGGCTTAAAGGTATGGGGAGTTTTAACTGGAACCTCCTCAAATATAATTTTGCAATACTTTAGTGTTGCATTTTTCACAATTATATTGTTCAAAACTGGTGATTCTAATGCAATATTTATGCTTATTTTGTATTTTGAGATAAACAGTTAACCTGTTAATTGAAGTGAAACAGGTTGACCCATAAAAGGAGCGATTTATCAGTGGGGTGAAGCGTCCGACCGTTTCTGATTTACCGACTTATCTGTGTCATAATTTCAAGTGTTCAGATGATGTAAACAGTGGAAGAAAATATTATTTGATTAGATAAATTAGATTTAAAACTGTACTTGTAGTGGCTTTCCTCCGCTTATGGTAAACTACCGATATGGAAATAGGAAAGTGAGTTGGTCTCCCACACTTGTCACATTGACAGTGCATTTGTGGAAGCCCAATCTGTCATCATTTCACCTTAGGGTCATTTATGCAGGTAAATATTCTGCAATTTTTTGGTAACCATATTCATTTTATGACCTGTTTAGAATGTACTGATTACTGTTGGTACTGTAAATAAATGTGTAGGTAACATAGAAACAAGTACTATAAAACACTGCGCTTATTGTATCAAATGTTTCGACATGTGGTTGGTGATTCAACTTGCAGTGACCAGTCAGAGGATAGCATCAAATGTCAAAGGAAAAGTATAGTCGACATATCTAATCAATTCACCACCACTTGCTCACTCCCGGACTGACACAGCTTCTGACCATTATGTCTTACGTTGAAAGTCTTGGGCAAGCAGCTGTACAATTGATTCAATCCCATAGATATCAAAACAGTAGCTGAATCGCATTTCTAAGTCATTACTTTTCATGTGGATCGAAAGAAATGATTTAATCCTCTCGTTTCTTCTGTTGTTGAGAAAAGCACCAACTGCCTCAGCCATTTTTAACGTCGACTGACTATTTAACGTTGACTCTAACGTTGGTCCAGACCAACGTTAGAAGAGTCGTTAAGTTAACGCCTATTTCATCACCGTCAGGGTAAGTGTTAAGTTTGAACAACTCATTTTTGTCAACGTTAAAGTTGACGTTCATTTTAACGTTGACAGCGTTATATTTAACGATGATAGTTAACGTTAAATCCTTAACGAGAGTTTTGAACAACCGGGCCTATATGTCAATACATAGTAAAAAGGTCCTTATGCAGCTGTCACTTATCTTCTGTTTCATTTGTTTTTGGGACGGTGTGCACATATAAAGAGGAAATCTTTTTTAGCAGGCCGGTGTCGGCCAGATCACCAGATCTCTACAGGTCCCATGCAGCGAACACACGTCCCTGCATGGACCTGTACGCTGCCTTCTGGTTACGCTGCAAGCGTTGTTTTGAGACCAGACGGAAAAATATATACATATCTTAAAAATATTACAACTCACCTTCAAATATACATTCAAAAATCTTAAAAAAATATTACAGCTTACATTCAAATATCTTAAAAATATTACAACTTACCTTCAAATATAATTTCAAATAAAAAAAAGAAGTGGGGACTATTTGACCAAAATTGGGGCGTTTTGACCTAATTGGGGGCGTTTTGACCATTTTTTCCAAGTGGGGGCTATTTGACCAAAAGTGTAGGGGTTATTTGACCAAAATGGGGGCTATCTGACTTGGGAGCTATTTGACCAGGTTCCTTGTCGCCGACGTATTCCTTGCCGATCAATTGTCAATTATAATCGATCATCGGCACAACACTAGTTTATACACAGAAGCAGACACCGTCAGGAAAGGGAAGCAGCAAGAAAAATGCTTCTTTTTCGGCCGTTAAGCTGTTCGAATTCACACTGACTTCCTGTGAAATCCACAGAAATAAAACGAATGAAATCAAGATTTTAATTGATCATCATAAGCTTGAACTAGAAATCCCATTAGTAATTGTTAAGAAAGTTAAATAAAATAAAGGAGTATCGGAAACGAGTTCTTTAGATCTGTAACTGTTTAAATGTTAAATAATTTTATTTCCCCGTGAACGGTTTTTCCAGAAAAGTAGTACAGATCATCTTTTAAGGGTAAACACGCTAAAAAAACGTACACATTGTTTTTGGACTTAATTGTTTTTGGTGTAATACGTTCCTGATTTGTTTCTTTGCATTAAGACATATTATACAAAAACGTGCTAAAGTGCTGACCAATCAACTGACGATATGGACATAGATGGATACTGCTGACCATATGGACAAAGCAGGAAGTTCTTAATAACTAGTAAAATGAAAGCAGAATGAAGATTTTTATGTAGTACTATGTACATTGTACATGTAATTGGTTAAATATTAGTTTTATAATGATATGTTAATATTTTTTATATTGCATTATATCGTTTGGTTGCAAATTACAGGCAAACTGGCTTACTACCTTCAAGGTCGATCATTATAGTCTAAACGAATGTTCTCAAGAACTCAGTTCCTGTAGGTCATTTATATTGAGGCCGTACAATAAATATTATAATGCAGCTCATGGGGTTTCGGTACCTTTATAGGGGTAAAAACATTTCTGTATTGAAAAATAACACGCTTATCCAACACACTAGTCATAACACTGGTTTAGCACGGCCGACTATCTTTATTAAAGATACTTCTTGTGACATTTAAACTTAATCAACCAACTCTTAGATGACCGAATTTCTTTGTTATAACTAACAATGTGTGTACACCACGTGGTAAAATGCAGTCTACGCCGCTTTCCGAGCCCCACCTTCGGTCTTTTACCAGAGTTTGATTGAGAGTGTAGTTTCTTAAGTCACTTCGACAAACCTTTTCACAAAACAACTGTCTGACGGAGCACTGTCAAAAAATTATTTTCGAAACAGATAAGTCCAAGTGTTTGATGAAACTAATCACCTAATCAAACTCCGGTAATGAATCAAAGGTGTGACTCTTTAAGCGGCATAGACTGCCCTTTGTTTCATTTAAAATAGTGTAGTAAAAGAAAAGTTATCTTTGATTTAAGTCTTCATTTAAAACAAAATAATGCCTTCTGACGTAGCATATATGACTTAATTTATCACGTGGTTAACACACACTGACTAATCAAAATTAGAATGTTATTTTCATTAAATCATAATGTAATGATTACTTAAGTGAATAGTTTGAATCTCTTATCGTTTTATAGTGGCCTGAATATAGTTCCTTGTTTGATTGTGAGTGGCTGCATGTTAACCATAACAGTTCTTTATTATATAAGGTGCAAATAAAATTGTACGTATTTTTGCTTGTATAAAGGGAAAGGTGTTTTCATTTCTATTCCCTTGTGAGACCTTGTAAGTTCATGTCTGATGATGCATAGTTATGGTACAAAGTAGTTAAGCTAGATTTTGTGTCTTTATCTCTGTATACAAAACTTGAGTACGGCTGTATTGCAGTGCTTTTATTGTTTTCTGATTTTTTTTATCAATCCTTTATCACACCTTGCTGCTTTTTAAATTATTGTGCACTTAAGTTTTACAATGTTATACTATACGATCAATACCTACAGCATACCTGAGTGATCTAGTTCTGAAACCAAGCCATGGGGTGTGAAAAATCCAAACCCAAGATGGACACATCAGAGTCGAAGTCCTCTGATATTAAAGGAAGGAGCGAGGAAAACGGGGACAAACCACGTGAGAAAAACGACTACACCAACCCCCCAGTTAATCTACCACAGCCTGGGGAAAACTCTATTGTTGAGGGTAATACACCGCATTAGTGTTTGTAGTAGTTTGTGTCATTGGGTAACAGACAAAGCTATTGGGGACAACCTTTACTGCTGCCTAAGACTCACTAACCGTTCACGATTTAATCAGATTATTCAATAATTGAGAATAACACACTCAGAGAAATACGTTTTTTATTGTTCCTACTTTTTCCTACTTTCTTACCTCCTATTTTTATGACCCCAAAAGGACGGCATATGGAAATCGAACCATTCGTCTGTGCGTCCCCCAGTGTCCTATTAATTAACCCAAGGACCTTAAACTTGGTAGGCGTGTTGATCATGACAAGTAGATGAACCCTATTGAATATGAGGTTAGTGGGTAAAAGGCAAGGTCGTGGTAACCTAACTGAATATCTTTTTCCGATCCATATCTAAAAAAGCTTGATTCCCAGGGATCTACAACTTGGCAGGGACCGATTGCCATTACCAGCAGATGAACCCTATTAATTTTAAGGTCCGCCAGACAGTCAAAGGTCAGGGTCCTTGTGACATAACGATGAAAATCTAATTCCAATCAATAATTGAAAAAAAAGCCTCAGGGACTTCAAACTTGGTTTGCAGGTTCGTCATGATCAGTAGATGAACCCTTTTGATTTTAAGGTCAGTAGGTCATATGTAAGGTCAATAACTGATGTACGCTTGAATCTTGGCATTTCATATTTGGTAGGCAATTTTACAAACAACAGATTACCCCTATTATAATAAATACCAGGATTTCAATACGCTTATAAACATAAAGCCATTACTTACATCATTCACTTAAAAGTTATAAATAAATAGTTATTTTCTTTCTTCATTGAGGGGTTTCATTAACAAATTGAATCCTAGCATACACTCATGTCAATAATGCCCAACAATCACATTAAAAGTACAGCAGGCATGAAATGACATTTACTCCATCTTACAATGACTTAATATTTTCCTGTGTTCATTCTCTCTCTTTCAAAATGTTTGCAACCAATATTTCCAAGTTGCATGGAAAGTTTGCGATGAAAATATGCTATATACTAAAGGCTTTCTGTCAATAGGCCCAAATACTAATGGCTTTCTGGTCAATGAGGACTCTCACGGTAACTTTGTGTATTAATATGATAGTCCTTGTTTCCTTCTTTTTGTCAAATTATTTCTACTGTTGAGTGCAAAAAGAATGATTAATTGATTAGTTTTCTCTTTATTAATTTGTTTGTTTCTTGCTTTTAATATTTCAGTATCTTGTACCATATTGGGGAGTGCTTTCTTCGTCTGCACATCTACTCCTATATCAGAACTGTCACATAGTGGGCGGAACTTAACCATGCAATAAGTGGTGTGGGGGTAAATTTTAACGATATCTACTTATAAAAACCCTACTAATTGAACGTTTTCCTTGACAATATGGTACAAAACAGTAGCTACAACACCACCTCGTGATTGATGTTTTAATGAATCACACTCCGTGATTGTGTATCATTTCAATTAATGGGGTATTGTGTGCAGTAAATATTATCATCACATGTGTATTCTAATTTTCAAACATAAAAATTGATAAGTTCCTCAGTATAAGGAAGCTAATGAATAATATATATTGGGGGTATATAGGAAAGGGACTTTTTCCACGAAACATTTCAAGTGAGTGGTTGGCTTGATATTACTTGAAACAATAATTGTTCATACTTATACTTACATAGCAATGACAATATAATTGAAAAGGAAGTTATTTTCACTAGTGAGCTGAAAGTGAGACATGCTCATGTAACATTTGTACTATTATCCCCCACCCCTATCCATCCGAGAGTCTGAAAGCACATGGATGTCGAAAAGGACATATATCGTAGTCACAAAAGTCATTATGTTATATTACAGGAGGCAGTGGCGGAGGGAAACGTGTTTTTGCGCTCTATGACTATGATGCCCGAACACAAGATGACCTCACATTCCGCAAAGGCGACGTTCTCGAACTTATAGAGGGCATAACTGGAGAGTAAGATATATGATGATATACGGTATTGCCCCTTTACTTAGCGGGTATGTTTTTCAAAGGGAATTAAATAGGCAGGGTATTATTAGAGCCTTGGTGTCGATGTACAAAATATTAACCTTAGACTAGCTCGAAAACCATCACATTTTGCCACAGTAACTTAAATTGGTCTTGTCCGATCAATTACTTTAGAATCCTTTGTCCAATATTCACTAAATATGGTAAGAATGTGTATCGGAATAATATCTTGATTACGTTCGTTGACCAGCCGCATCGCGTCATCCTTTAATTACAGAAATTACCTAAAATCAATCTTGTCCGATCAATAACTTAAGGAATATTTGTGAAATTATCATCAAATTTGGTCAGAATGTGTATGGGCATACTATCTCTGTCAGGATCGATAACAAGCCGTTTTGGCTTAGTAAATCGAGAGTTATTACCCTTCAATTGGTGAAAACTGTATTAACAATGTCCGCTTTCTAAATTTGGCGTAGCGTTCAACCACTTATCACCAAACTGGTTGCCCTCAAATTAATAAGGACGTATTTTGTGACGGTATATGCTCTTCACATTTCCATTTTTCTGTGAAACCATTGCCGATCTTTTCCGTTGTTTTCATATTTAACATTCAACTGTAAATTCCAGCAATGAGGACTGGTGTTACGCGCGACATACATATACAAAATATAGCAATCTCCAGAAGGAGGGTTACGTGCCACGGAACTATGTTGCATTGGAGGAAAGTCTAGAGTCACATGAGTAAGTGAAAGCAATTGTTGGAGATAATGATGTTAACTTAAGGACATAGAATAATAAATTTATATTGCTATCATTATCAACTTATAAATATAAGAATAATTATATTGACTGCATAATATCGAGGACTGAATGGTTATGCCATAAAAACACATTCTACGGATGATCATCATATCAGATACTCTCTTTTATCATAAGAAGTTAAACCACTACTTCATTAGCAGAGCTAATATAATAAATTTGTGGTTAAAGACTCAGTGTCGACGAACACCGTATTGTTTTGAACCCTGTTCTGATTCTCCTCTGAAACCCTGTTCTGATTCAACATTAAAACCCTGCTTAGATACTCTTCTGAAACCAATGCTGTTTTTGTATTAAATCTTGTTCTGATTGTCTATTGAAACCATTTTTGGATTTTCTGTTGAAAATTTATATAAAAAGCTACAGAAACAAGCTCAGTAGCCTAAAGTTCAAACATAAACCCAATTTAATGGGACAGGGTTCTAAAGACTACCGTTCCCAGTCTCAGTGAAATTGTGTTGTGATTATAATGTAAAACCCTGTTCTGATTCTCATTTTTACCTTTTTAAATTGGCTATTGAAAGCCTGTTCTGATTTCTGCTAAAATGTGTTCTGATTCTCTATTAAAACCCAGCTCTAGATATCTATTGAAAATATGTTGTTTCTTATTGAAACTGTGTTCTGATTCATTTTTGAAACTGTGAACTGATTCTTTGTTGAAAACCCTGTTCTGATTCTCTATCGAAACTTTGTTCTGATTTTCTGATTGAAACTTGTCTGATTCTCTAATTAACTTGAGTATGATTTTCTTATTTGTCTACTGCAGCTGGTTTTTCGGACAGGTGACACGTAAGGAGGCAGAGAGAAACTTGTTGACGAAGGACAACCCTGTTGGAGCTTTCCTTGTACGGGAGAGAGAGAGTTGTCCGGGTGGGTCGATTGTGTATACAGTTATATCATATCTGTTACTAGTTCAAATCTAATTAAGTTAGCCTATAGAAGAGGCCTTATGGAAGTATCCATTCCAGTTGTTTAAACTGGAATCTCTTGGTTAATTGAGACTATAGCGAACAGTTGTCCCCAGTTTTGTGTAGCTTTTTCATGTTCTAAAACATACAGCATTCAAGCAGACACATTACATTATCACTTATGCAGCATGTTTTCATATAATTTGTATTTTGAAATTATTTTTATGTAGAATGTTTGTCATTCATATTTATTTCCCGCATTCAGGAAGCTATGCGTTGTCCATTCGAGACTATGACCAGAACAAGGCCAATCCGGATTGCGTCAAACATTACAAGCTTCGCAACATGGATGGAGGCGGAGTGTACATTGTCAAAAGACGACAGTTCAAGAGCATGATGGAACTTGTGGGCCACTATAAAGGTGATACATTAAGATTCAAGTCTCGAGTACATGAACATTTCATAATTAAAGGAAGGAAATACTTTTTTTGCAATTTGCGGCCTCTTCCTGATCATTGTGTCAACTATTTTGTTTACTTTAATCCAACATTTTTTTCTTATTTTACAAAAACAAAAACTTACAAGTATAAATATACATATACCATTGCAGAGAAAACTCATTATAGACTTTTATATTGGGTATGATATCTTATTATTTGCTTTGTTAATATAATAGCAAATTATATATTTTTTATTTCCACATAGTTTGATTTTCCTGCTTTTATTTTTGTAAAGTAAAAATACATGGCCATTTACTTTATTGCACACAGCATTCACAAGATGTCAATAAATTGTCACACAGCTTTCACAATATAAAAGTGTAATATAGGTTAATTTTACACTTGTTCTTCCATTCATGTGTACATTGTATCCAAATAGCAGTAATTCAAGCCGGTGTAACGTTGTAAACTGACCCCCATAGAATAATGACCCCCGGTCATTATTTTATATAGAATAGTGACTCTCCGGTCATAATATTATGACCGGGGTGTCATTATATTATGACTCCCCCACACGTAGAAAAATGACCCTCACATAGAATTGTGACACCCTATAGCATAACGACCCCCTAACCCAAACCCTAACCCTAGCCCATCTAAGGTACACTTACAACATAATTATCCCCACCGATAGGCATCGGAGGGGAATATGGTAATGGCATCCGTCCGTGGGTGCGTCCGTGCGTGCGTACGTGCAACATTTTTGTGACAGCAACTCTTCATTCATTATTGGACGGAATTGATTCAAACCTTTAGGGATTACTACTACCGATGCCTAGTTGTGCAGAAAGAAAAAAATGGATTTGCTCCAATTGTTCGGGAGTTATGGCCCTTAAATTCGAACCACATCTTATTGTCATTGGCGTCACATGTCCTAAAACATGGGACTTCCCCACACCCGATTTGCATATTTTATGCCTTATATTGATATAATTGTTTACTCTTTCTACTTAAAAACGCCTGAAAAGGGACACAAATACCCCAAATTCAAAGAAGGATTTCTCTTCAACAAGATACTGAATTTTGAATCATTTCCAACGACGAGGAGCGTCACAGGTAATAAAACCACTGGGCTACCCCACACCCATTTCGCCCATTTTTGGAGGTATATATGAGTGACATATAGAAGGTTAAGGGTATTTGACATCACTTTCAGTGGTGGCATAAAACATTGTGCTTTTCCACGTATGAATTGCCTTTTTTACAACCTTGCACTCCAAAAAATGAACTATTTTACCGTCAATTGCATTTTTTTCGTAATGAGCCCGCGAGCCCATGCTATTACGAAATTAGTGTAACATGTAGGATGCAATAACAAAATGATGTTTCTTCTTACATTTTGGACAAAATCACCGTTAATATAAGTTCCAGAATGCTTACACTACATTGTAAAGAAGGTAAATTAATAATTATATACATGTATGCGTAACATAATGCGATGTCACAAAGTTACGAGGCTGTTAAAGGTACTATCTCAACGAATCTTGGAAAAATCTTGGAAAAATAAAACTTAAGCCTGTTGAAATACTTAAAGCATAATACCTTTATAGGTAACAAAAATATTTAGATCTAAAACATGTTCTAAACAAAAAGTCATGCACCTTTAAAGCAAAAGTTTCGTGATCTATGTTTCAAGTATGTTTTACCGTGAACCTTGAAAGTTGCAGGGGTTTCAAGCTGCAAAAGGATTGCTTTATGTATCCCCATTCCATTAGGTAATCTGTTTCTATTTGCCATGTTGATACGGTTAAACAATATCCCTTTGGTGAGACTTATCCGCCTTTATAAGCAAGTGCGCTATCATTGCGCCACCGAGGCTCACGGTCAAGATCTTTCATGTGAGGAAGCTAACCAGCTAGCTTGCGGAACGTCGGTGGTTCTACCCAGATGCCCACCCGAGCCTGAAAATTGCCCGGAAGGCACCTGGGGTCTTCCTCCATCATGTAAAGCTGGTATGTCCACACCATAATGTCCTCGTAAAGAGGCGGGAGGGTCATAAAACTGGGAAATAACAACATCAACAACAAATATCAGCAATAGAAGCACGACAGTGACTTGAATTGATAAAGAGTATGTTAGTAACAGGTTAGTAGGGGGTCAATATTAGATAAAATTGGGGGGTCATTATTTTATAAGGGGTGTCAGTATTTTATAGAAAGGGGTCATTTTTCTATATAAAATAATGACCGGGGTCATTATTCTATGGGGATCAGTTTACAACGTTACACCGGCAGCATACTATTCTTGTTGGAAAAAAGTGTTTTTGAATCCAAACTCTTTCATTCGAGGAAAAAATGATAAGATTAATGGTTTGTCAGGCAGAAAAGAAAGAAATTTTGCTTTGACTGTACAGAAAATGACAACGTCCACAAATACTGTCCTTATGGGGTTATAAGCCACTAATGTTAAGAGAAAGGGTACACTCAGTCAGCTTGCCAAATAGAGAAGTACGTGATGCAAATGGATGATGCAATGGCGACGCCAATGAAGCATTAACGAAGCAGAATCAACGAGTACATTATAAACTCAGAGGTTGCGCTTATTAACATCGTTAAAACGTAGCAAGACGTTTCAAATGGTAGCTTTCGCAAGCATCCTGCAAAGAATTGGAACGAACCTTCCCGCCAAGAACTTGAATCAGGATGCAAAACTCACCAAATATATAGATTATATCAATCCAAACATAATTCTCAATTTCTGGAAGGCTTTTGTTATTATGAACAATACTCATTGTTTATTCATGCAATCATCATTTTCTTATTTTCAAAATGTTTACGTGATATTTGTTAGTATCACTAGGGGATTTTGACCCCTGGTAATTCATGTTTACAGGGAAATAAAAGGGAATATCGCTTGTCTTAAAAATAGAAAAAGAAAAATGGCTGTTGAAAATGGCAGACACTACACCCCATAAGATCCATAATTCTAGAAATTCATTTCCGTCTTTATTCGTCCTCTTTACAGTGCAAGCGGATTGTATATGTCGGTCATTGGCAGCACCGTGTTCTCGAGCTGTCCCGGTGATGGTCGATTTGAGTCGGGACACTCAGGACGCGTGGGAGATTGACAGGAACTCGCTCCAGCTGGCACAGAAGCTTGGAGCCGGTCATTTCGGTGAGGTCTGGAAAGGTATAAAAATCTACTTTATATGATCACGTTTGAATTAATGTGCATATTTATGGCATTATCAGGTTTCCTTCGAGACATTATTGGCATTTCGGACACACGTTGAATACCAAATCAATGGGGCAAAAAACAAAAAGAGTTTTTTGTATTAAGGTTTTCTTACTGGAAGAAGGGGCAAACTTACAGTATTATTTCATTGGCCAAATTTTGTTTTAAAATGTTTCAATGAAACTATTGAAATGGCTCAGCCATAATTGACAAAAATATAAGATGTTCTAAGTGAAAGGAGATCTGAAAGGTATAGTGTTATCCAGTCATGCAGTGTTGATCCTGAGGTGGTGGAGGTGGTATAAAGGAATATAATATAGGTGACTGCCACTAGAGAAATAGATCCTGGATTTCTTTTTGTGCTGAAGTTCTTCCTTATTGTAATCAAGTAAACAAGAACTGAATATAATCAATAGCTGTGATAACAGACGATCCGTATTTTTCAATATGTACTCAAGTTATCAGTGTTGACAGCAAAGTATGTGACACAGCTATAAATCGAGGTAGTAAAGTCAGATTGCAGTCATTCATAGGCTAAAGAGAGACAAACCATTGACATAAGTCATGTGACGTGAACTCTGTCCAAACTACTGATTATGAATTCATTCGTTGTCACATGCTTTCTTGATGAGTGGTAGCTGATTCAAATCACATACATGTACATATACTAGAACTTTATATTGTCTTCATTTTAAGATGAACATTAAAATAAACGTTAAAGTGCTTCAATACTAAAGCAATTTGTTTAAAAATTTGCATAATATCTTTTGAGCCACGGTAAGAAAAATATGAAAAAAAATGAATGAAATGTTATAAAAAGATGTTTGCTTCTAATAATGAACCCTCTTTTGAGCAGTTGTAATTGTTAACACTGTTATTTAAGCTTGTTTGTTTTAAAAAAGAAAAGTCAAGATATTGTCATAGTTTTGGCGTCTTTGTTGTCGTCATTTGGCAAAATCTTGAACCTTGGCCATAACTCAGATACCGTGCAAGGTATACGAATGAAAGTAGATAACCAAATTGCAGGAGATACTACGCATATGTATAGAAAGGAGCGCAGTATGGCTTTTATTGACGAATGCTCCTTAGAAATAAAAGAAGATGCTAGCTCTGGCTTTTGATCGGCGGCGCTCTTGTGGTTACCATTGCTTAGATAACAATCTGAAACAGCTTTCATAATAACCGTAATGTTGGATTAAAAGTTACATGAATATCATTTTTACAACAAGGAATATGGAACAACACAACAGATGTCGCTATAAAAACTCTAAAGCCAGGCACAATGAAGAAGGAGGCCTTTCTTGCCGAGGCCCAGATCATGAAGCAGTGTCGCCATGACAAACTTGTGCGTCTGTACGCCGTCTGCTCTAAGGAAGAGCCGATTTACATTGTGACTGAGCTCCTCAATGACAGTCTGCTCAACTACCTGCGGGACGGAGACGGGCAATACATAACATTCCCCGATATGGTGCACTACGCAGAACAGGTGGGTGACATATTTCAACATGTGTTATAATCATTGTAGATTATTTAGATTTGATTTTTACTATATTTTTTATTTATTTAAATATATTGTCATATTCCCAAAATATATAAGAACCTGTATTTCATGACTTCTTTGACGTTTAAACAAATAATCACGGAATAATTTTGTTACAAGAAATGGAGAAATTGTGATAATTCATTTGGGGGGGGGGGGGTTCTGATAGAATGTGTTTTACCTTCAGCCATTTAAGTGTATTACCTGCATCATGATACATTAAAAGTTATAATGTAGTTCCTTTTCAGATCACAAAATTCCTACCCGAGGTTGGTAAACAACGCAAATACCAATCTATAATAGAAAGAGAACCTAAAATTAAAAGTCAACTTCAGGCCAGTCCTTAATTATTAATTTGATATGAAAGATTGCTAATGAGATGGATGATTTTGAAAAGGAGAAATTAATTCACAGGAATACGGCGCTATAAACGTTCTCGTAGGGAACGAGAACAGTGTCAAACTGCCGGTTTTGGTCTCGCTAGGCTTATTGTGGATGACGAATTCACCCCGTGGGTTACTGAATCTGTGTAAAGCTTGCTCTGTAATATCTATATAACCTAGACGCTTTCATTGTTCAATTCTTTGACTGGTGAATAGCCGTTTGAATGTATTATACCAAAACAGTTTTATTATATTTACAATTTGATTATAGTATAAGGGTGTTTAAAAATGTTATTATTTTGTAATTAAAAAGGATTCTTAGGGTGATCAAATATTTTTAGACTATTCGGTGATATACATTTTACCCAGAACTTATATTATTATAATTATTATTTTTAGAAGTATCTTCATAAATATTATTATTGTGAGATTCAGGATGTAATAGAGTGTGTTGTTTATTTTAATTATTGTATGGCGTTACAACTATATGTTTACATAGCTTTGTATTTCATTTCCAATTGTTTAAACATATCTTATTTTTGAAAGAAACAGAAAGTATGGAACGTCATATATACAACACCAAAGTATATGAAGATGGTAAAAAAACTGATGAAATCAACTTCATTTCCATTAATTTAGCAATATCTATGAAATGTATTTCACTGAAAGTACCTAGACTTTGCACCAAGTGAGATTTATTTTTGAAAAAAAGTTTAAATATACACAGTTAATATCAATAAATATTGCTAGCGATGGCAATTATTTCTCGTGTACTCGATCGTCCGAGTACTCGAAAAATAATTCACTACTTGAATACTCGGGTGGGTGGGGACCTGATTGGTGTTTATTTACATTTCACTAATTATAGCAATATATAGAAGACTTACAGACTATGTAACAAACCGGGCGCTTTTCCAACAAGACAAAGTACGGTCTCCTACTCCTTACTACATATAAAACAAATCTATTAAAATATGAATATTCAGGAGCCAATACGTTTTGTCATCGAACAGTCATGATGTTTAAAGTATGACAGTCCCTCAAACAAAACCCTAAAGCAAACTTTAGTGTCTCTGATTGTTTAAGTTTAAAAATTATAACCATCTTCCTCTGATATAACATGTTAACATTATAATGTAGATCCTTAAATTACCCACACAGATGTGCGTCAATGTCAACATGAATATCATAATACATTATTAAATGAACCAAATAGTCAATCATGCTAGTTTGTTTATTAACCAAGCACAAGTTAGAATGGGACGAAAACTTGAAAAGGATTGCCTGATATCGCACTCTTAAACACTTTCTTCCATTAGATCTTGATAAAACGAAAAATAAAGCCAATGTTGCATAACTTGTAAAAAAAGGTTTAACACTGGTGCAGAAAATTCTATGTTTCACGTTTAGTGAATTGGCAAGTGTGATGAATGAAAACTTGCAGGTTGCGTCAGGCATGTCATTCTTGGAGCATCAGAAGCTAATCAACAGGGATCTGGCAGACAGAAATAGAAATGTCCTCGTTTGGTAGAGTAATGTCTGCAAGGTGACCGACTTTGGTCTGACCCGCGTCATTGAAGATACTGAATATACTTTCGCATGTAAATCAAGCACACTAACTCTAAAATGCTTGATGAATGCGCCATTTGAACTTGCTTATGCCAACATCAGATGGCCTTGCTCCTCAATTTCACAAATGTTACTTTCAGAGCAGTGAAAATCACAACCAGTTGAAATGCCTAGCACAACAGAAAGCGAATGAATCTACATGGCATATAGAGATTTTTATGATAAATGTGCTTATGCCGTATAGATTTAACAAATTTCAGATTGCTGCAGGAATGTCTTATCTGGAAAGGAATAAGCTTATCCATAGAGATTTAGCAGCAAGAAATGTCCTTGTTGGTGCAAATTATATTTGCAAAGTTGCCGACTTTGGTCTTGCGCGGATAATTGAGGATGACGACTACAAGTCTGCACATGGTACCACTATATCTCTCAAGTGTCCACTCAGACATACATTTACCTCTCTCTCTCTCTCTCTCTCTCTCTCTCTCTCTCTCTCTCTCTCTGTG
Source organism: Mya arenaria (assembly GCF_026914265.1). Lineage (NCBI taxonomy): Eukaryota > Metazoa > Mollusca > Bivalvia > Myida > Myidae > Mya > Mya arenaria. The sequence goes on along the minus strand of NC_069134.1, from coordinate 11,032,603 downwards.
TGTGTGTGTGTGTGTGTGTGTGTGTGTGTGTGTGTGAGGGAGAGAGAGCAAGAGATGGCAAGAAAAAATATATGTAACTGATCCAGTCAAAAGTTTATCTATAATTAGTACAGTTCTCGAAGTCGCTGGTCAAGAATGATTTAAGTTCCAATAATATATATTTCTTTCAATTTTCTCCTTTCTATATGGCCAGTTGTCACTCATATAAAAGGGAAAATCTTATCCATGGATATTTGGCAACCTGAATTCGGTGATATCGGAATAGCAAATGTCACTAGGTTTTGGCTTGCCAAAAGTATTAAAGATGATGAGTACACACCTTCGTTTGCTTGTAAATAAATGTTCATGTTAAAAAATGGTGGTTTGTTTGTAACCTTTACATAAAAGCCAACTGAATCTGATAAAGAAATGTATGATTTCACGTATTGACAATTCTTTGGTTTCATTCAAACGAGTTTATTTCTTAAATATTATGGAAAACTTTTGATTCTTTTAAGAAATGCATGAATCTAACTGCTTTCTGCATTTGTTATGATTTGTTACATACTTGTATCATTACAGACAACATTATTTCCAACATTGTTATTTTGCTCTTTATTTGATCAGTTGACTGCTTATTTTTAGATTTTAAGATTCCAGTTGTGAAAATATCTTGCTCAATATAATGTGGTTCTCTCTCTGTCACTAATAACTATTTTGAAGAATTTTATTAAAACGAAGATGACATTATATAAATATATTATTTTAATTGGCCAATTATGATAATTAGCACAAAGTAAGCCATTTCCAAACGCTGGATTTTTTGTTTTTCTTTAAATTTAGATCTATGCAATTATAAGTAAATGTTTTTTGGTAGTGTCAATGTGCAAGTGCTGCATTCGAACGTTGCCAGTTATATTTAAAAGGTGTTGATACTGTCATTGCTCTGTAGGAAAAGTTTTCAATGATTTTCAGTAAAATTCAAGAATGAGCAAGACACATTCTGAACATTAGTCTAATCACAGCATTTTCATTGTGCAGGATCTAAGTTCCCGGTCAAGTGGACGGCCCCAGAGGCGGTTAATTTCTTGCGCTTCACGATAAAGTCTGACGTGTGGTCATACGGCATTCTGCTCACGGAAATCACAACACATGGACAAGTACCATACCCAGGTAAAACAACTTTATCAAGGTTAGATAATAAAGAAGTCACTCTGAAGTGATTGGCTATATCTTGTAATAATAAAAAAACTCCTCAATTCGTTAATGCCTTTAACAAAATCCAGCAAAATGAAATCAGTTCAGTAAAATGCTTGTGTCTCCAATTAAAATGGACGATTTTATAACAAATCCTCGCAAATAAGCATCTAAACGTTTTGGTTATATATTGTTAGCTTTGAAACTGATGTTTCGCACACGCATGTTCAAACCGTTTGTAAACCTACAATTCCCTCATTGATCAGACTGGGCGAAAAGTATTTGCAAAGACAATGGAAATATATTATTTCGATTCAGATATTTGACTGTAAACTATTTCTATATCACGTTGTGACTGGGGCTATATAGGAATCACCTTGTCCCGTCCGTCCATCCATTCTGGGACATCGGGATAAGTCTACTTTTCGCCATTACTTCATGTTTTGGAGGTATTGACATCAAACTTCATACACATATCGGCTGTGTTTTGTATGGTATTTTGGGGGTCAATTCCCTTTGATTATTATACTTATTTCTTTTTAATTTTCTCCACCGGGAAATCTTTATCGTAGAATAACTTGAAAAGTCTTTGAGATATTGAGATCAAACTTCATATACAGATATATCTTATTAAAGACAAGTGCATTACTCAGATACCATACCTCTGGCTGCAGTATTTTTTAGTATTTTCCCTTTGTTAATTTTCATTAATATGTTATTGTCCAGCGCATACCTTGAAAAGTCTTTGAGGTATTTTCTTCAAACTTTATATACAGATAGATCTTATTAAGTAAAAGTGCAGTGCGAAAGAACCATATCTTTGGATGCAGGATTTGTTTAAGTTATTGCCCTTAATTAATTTTCATTCTTATTTTTGTCCGGAGCATAGCTTTATAAGTTTTTGAGGTATGTACTTTAAACTTCCTATACAGATATATCTCATTGAGGAAATGTGCTATCCACGCTAATAACAACTCTATCTGCAATATTTTTTGAGTTATTTCCCTTTGAAACTGTTCATACTTCTTTTTTGTCCGAATCATGACTTCAAAAGTCTTTGAGGTTTTTACTTTAAACTTCATATACGGATATATCTCGTTTAGTAAAGGTGCAGTGCAAACCCCATAACTCTGGGTGCAGTATTGCTAAGTAAGTTATTGCCCTTTGTTAATGTGCATTCTTATTTTTTGTCAGGAGCATAACTTGAAAAGTCTTTGTGGAATTTACTCCCAACTTCATATACAAATACAACTAATTTGGGAAAAGTGAAGTGTACAAGAACCATAACTCTCTGTGTAGTTTTTTATTACATGTAGTTATTGCCCTTTGTTAAGTTTTATACCTATTTTGTGTGCGACTCATTTAAGGTATTGAATTTTAAGAAAATGTCATTGAAGGGAAGTGCAATTCACAGGAACCATAACACTGACTGCAGTATTTTTATAACAATTGTTCTTTGTTTATTTCCATTACTTGTTTTTTTCCGCAGCATAAATCAAAATGTTTATTTACTTCAAACTTCATTTACATATATATGTCTCATTTAGAAAAAGAACAGTGAACATGGACCATAACTTTATCAGCGGTATTTTTTTATGTATTGCCCTTTGTCAACTTTCATACTTTTTTATCCGGAGAAAAACTCGAAAGTACTAGATTTTCACTTCAAACTACATAAGCAGATAGATCTCATTCAGGAGAAGTGCAGTGCACTATAGCCACAACTCTTGGTGCAGTATGTATTTAAGTTATTGTCCATTGTTTAATTGTAATCCTTTGTCGTGAGGCGAAGTTGACACTATTCTTCATTCGACCATGTCATTCTGAATGCTCTTGTTATACTGTGTATTTATTAACTCGGAATGTTTCAGCGTATGCCGTCTCTTTATTCCAATATTTTACTTATGGTTATCATTTAGACGAAGTATTTAGCAAATATATATTGTAATTTAATTTTTATAATGTTTTTATCGTATTCTTCGTTAATACAATGATGCTTTTGATGATGAAACACCACGATCACTCGGTTTTTAACCTTTTATTTATTTAGCTATACCCTGTGGAACTTTTAGCGTGTCAAGCAGTAACTGAATCATATCAATAAAAAAGTTTGCAGTAGGAACTCTGAATTTTATTCCCTCGTCTGCAGAAAGAGTTGGGATCGAAAATCATAAAAATACTTGGAGTTTACCCATTATTTCTAATTATTATTTGTTTTATTCTTAATTTTCCTCAAGTGTGAGGTTGTGCACACAAACTAGTTTAAACCACCAGTATTTTTTTATGTTCCCGACTGTCCCAAGGCGGTACCTAACACTCATTGACAAACACCCCTAGTTGTATATGTATTATATGTTGTTTGTTGTTAATGGAGTTTTGTGTCGTTGTTCCGTGTTTCTGGTGTGGCTGTTTGTGTCGCTGTTATGTGTTATTGTCGTTGACCCTGTGCCATTGCACGGGATTTATGTTTAAACTTTCGCTAACTGGACTTTTTTCTGTAATTCTTCATAAAATATTGACTTCAACTGTACAAAAGTATTTGGTCAAATCAATTCAAAACTGTGATAAGAATTTTAAAACTAAATTTCCATGCATAATGTCACAGATGTAAAATCCTTATTTCTAAATAGAAGAACCATTAACTTAAGTGATGCCTTCTCATTGACGTCATAGGGCATTCAAAGAGCATATATAACTCCAAGTGATATTTTTTATAACAAGAGGGTAGTGTAATGGGAATATTAACATCACATCCAGTGATAGCGCTTGTTTGTCTAAAATCATTTCTTGATTTGCTTTTATTATTGGCGTTGGACGCCCTTAATAAGTGCTTACTTTATTGTAATAGCCTCGGCTCTGTCTGTGTGCAAGGGTTCAAACCTTAATTATGTACACATGGTACACATGATGCTAGAGGTAATATACACATGTGTAGCAAGGACAATAACTTTGACTTAAGTAATTATAGAGTTATGGCGCTTTTCAACTAAAATAAATCAACAACAGACGAGCACTGGCATCCGCTTGTTGTGCTCTTGTTTCAGTTAGCAATAGGTTCAGAACGAACACTTAATTACATATTTTATAAAGAAACTTTTCCGGAATGGTAATCTCTTTAATTTTAACTGAAAGTGCATGATTTAAGTTAAATTTCTTAATTTACAATTTCTATTTTCATTGGTTCCTTAAGTTTAATAATTTGAATCTTGTTTTACCTATTTGATTTAATTTCTTTTTTTAAGAAGGTTTATCTTACTCTGTCATATATGTCTTTAGTCTCCTTGGATTAACAATACATGTGACCAATTCAACAATACATGGACATCACTACTCTATGTGTAGCCTGTATGCATGCCCCTTTCCTGTGAACACAGTAGAAAGTAATTTACGAATGCCCCGAGATAATCGAAATATTCTGACGCCATGGTCAAGTGCTGGAACAACCGGCCGGTGAAGAGACCTACCTTTTTAATTTCTTTGATGACTTTTGTACCCCTAGAATCAGTAGGTACTCTAAACATACTTTCTTTTGAACTCATTAACTATGGTTATGTGTAAGAAATCTAATGATAAATGGTGAACACTCATTATTTATTTACCTACTAGTGTTGGTGATACTTTGCCCCATTTTCCTTTTAATTAAATGCTTTTCTGCATGGCCTGTGTTGTTTTCCTTTTCTGTTATGCCCAGCTGCAAAGCTTTTGTGAACTGATTCCAGTATATATGTAAAATGGTATGGGATGACTTATCTGAAGTGTTGTCATGGCTAAACTGAACAATTTAATGACAAATACTCCATTTACCCAGTTAGAAGCTTTTTACAATGCATTTCCTAATCGTGACAAATGAAAGATTCTGAAAGCAAATCGATGAAACAAAGATTTACAGAATTTAACCCATCTGCATTCAGGCATGAATAACAAAGAAGTTCTACAGCAGATCGCCGACGGCTACCGCATGCCTAAACCGCTGGAATGCTCCGACGCCATGTACGAAATAATGCTCAAGTGCTGGGATAAACGTGAGGAAAATCGACCAACTTTTGAATTCATGGAGTGCTTCTTCGATGACTATTTTGCCAATACAGAACTCGAAATATAATAAGAAATCAGTTGAATAATCAGATATGTGACTGATATTGCTGCATACATTTTGAACAGTTATCATTAGATTCATGAAGCATGTTACGATGAAATCTCAATTTGGTTCAGTGCGTTATGTTATTGCTGCCTATTTTTATTATGTGTTTGGTGCAAAAATAATTAACTATGTCGGGAATATTTAAGCCACAGTTAATAAATGAAAATATTTTTTTTTATATTGGCCGAAAGGTAGAAATATTAGACGACCGTTCCCGCGACTTAAATTCTAACAATGAATGTTAGCGCCAAATAAAAGAAATCAAGCGTAGAGTTACCGAAAAGGGATTAAAGGTACCAGAGTTAACTCCCTTATAATTAGATTTAACACGATATTTGTACTTATTGTGTTTACAATAGATCGATTTGCCATGAAATAAATATCAACTCTATATTCCATGTATTATTTAGCAAAGATTGGAAATATGTAAATACATGTAAAATGTTATAATTTATCCCCAATGGATTCTTTCTCTTTCACAAAGTACCCATTACATGCAAGTGTTCATTTATATATTGTTGCATTTCCCTGTTATTGATGCATTCCATGTTTTCAATTGTACATATAGATATAATCTTTTCTTTTTATATATCATTAACAAATCCATGCAAATCCATGTACAGTTGTTTTTTCTTGAAAGTATTTATTTTAGAAAATAAAACATACGTTACTGGGTGAGTACCTAAATCGGAACAGTAACTAAATACGGAACACCCGTTATAAAAGCGTTTTTCCGATCGCGATCGGTTTATTTACGATTTTTATGAATATAGACGCTTGCCTTAGATACAAGTTCCAAAGAACACGACACTCTGGTAAGTGTTTCAAATGCTGCTATCCTTCAAAAGTTTTTCATGTTCAATGTTTATTCATAAAACGCGGGGAAATGACTTCATGCTTGCCACAAGCACAGCATAATGGTACAGTCTAAACTTAAATCGTCAAATTTTACTGACAAAAATGACCCAAAAAAAGCTGGAATTAAAATGAATTATTAATTTACTGAAGCAAAACATGTAGCAATCATTTTAGAAAGATACATAAAAATAAATTACATGTTAAAACTGTTCCATATTTAGGTACTCCGATGACAAAAATGGCAGTCCTTGACTGTGGGGTTAATAAACTACTTTTCATGCGGATTGGTTATATCTTGAAAAACACCATTTATATCAACCCATTGGTCTTAAATCCTAGTGTGCTTATGGAAATGTTTGTAGTGTCGGTATAAGTCTAACTCAAAATATTTGAAAAATAGTGCCGAAAGTGTTCCGATTTAGTTACTCATCCAGTATATTATTACATTATAGAAATATTTGCTTATGTATATAAATAATTACATATCAGTTATGATGTGTGCTATTCTAGATTGAACATGACTATACATCTTTATAAGCTGTATTTAATATTCTTATCGCATATATTAATTCATTTTTAGGCAATAAGCCGCAGACCTGGGTTTAGCAAATCGAAATCAGGTATCGTCAGATCTACTTTTTGACATTAAATGTTAAAAGAATTAATGCGCCGGGGTTACAAAATGGGACATATTGTGTTATGCGATTTAAAATAGTGTGAACAAAAATACCGCTTTTTTTAAAATACGTTCATAATATTGCAACGTTAATATGACTTTAATAGCAAACCGAATAATCTTCAACATATCTTGGTGAGGAACCTTTGGCAATAGAAAATTACGCAGAAAATGGAAATGTCCTACTTTAATGTCTACTCAAAAAAGCTCTTTTATTTCAATATTAAAGAATTATTCCATTTGTTTTACAAAAATATATGTTAATTATTGTACAATTTTGGATAAAAATGAAAAAAAGCAGCAAAATTCACCATCAATACTAGAAGGAAAGTTACAATTCAATGAAGATTTCCAGTTTTGCCACTTGAGTCTGGACTCAGACTTAAGACTGTTTGTAAACATGGTACCATTTGTTTTTATCATTACAATGCAAAATATTATGTATTTAAAAAAAATATGAGTTTGAATAATATTTTCTACTGGGAGGACCTTTCTTAAGTCAGAAAATGTAATGATTATATTCGCAATGAAATTTCTGGTAGTTTACAGAAAATGTTTTTGAAACTGTATTTTATCCAGATTTTTGATTTTAAAAGTTAAAAACATACATATTTGATTAAACATTTGATATTTCATCGATTTTTGATTAAACAATACATCTTTGTAAAAATACCTCTGTGTTATCGTTTATTCAAAACAATGTGTTTCTTTTTTTCAACTAAATTATTTAAAAATCTAATATTGAGTGTTTACGTTTGCTGTAAGTAGTGTTTTAAGACTATTAAGTTGATGAAGTAAAGGTAAATCCAACAATTTCAGTGTTGGTGTGAATGTCTCTATGCTACCAATTGCACATGTACAAACCTCTGTATAGCCATTTTAATAAGCCCAAACATAAAGTGTAAAAGTAACTGAAGATAGCTCAAAAACCAGCGTCTAATCAAATACCATAATGGTATGATATGTATATAATGATGTTATTCAATATCTTTGAAAAAAATAGAGAACACAATCTTAATTTAATTTCCCCACTTGTTTCCGTCAGAGTCCTTCAAAACGATTAAATCTGAGTTTGTCTGCCAATACCATTGATTGAGACATCAGCGCAAAATGAAAGTAGGTTTAAAAATGCACACATTTCTGGATTATTAAAAACTACTAATTACTAATGGCGAAAATAAGATCACTTAAAATCTGCAACAATTTTAGGAAAAGCTAACTTTGTGTATCATTTTGACATTTTTGGTAAAATCACGTTTTGGGCTTTTTCATGATAAATGGTGGTAAAATGAATTGAAACATTTGTAAAGAAAACCCAACTCATCTTCTGTGTGAAATTGGATAATATTTGTTAAATTGTGAATTTACTTAAGCTTAAGCTTTACCCGTTAAAATATCTGTAGTTTACCGGTTATTATGCAAGATCCATTAAGAGAGCTATTTTCTAAACATTTCATAAAAATATTGAAAAATAACCTTGGTTCTACCGTGTGTAAAACACTCATTTTTAAAAAAAAAAAATCAATTTAGCGTTAAAATAATAGTTCAACATTTATGTAATTCTTGAAATTCAGGTAATTCTTATATTTTACTCTTTTTTTTTCATTTTTATTACTACACCATGTTATTGTTGAAGTGTTAACTTTACCTGTATTATTTCAATATGAACATGTGGAATGACAATTCCATTCCCTTAATTCTTGCATATGTAGAAAAGTATACTTAAGAGATTAGTAAAATGAATTTTAGTTATTCATTACCGACATGTTTCTTTATTATGTATACTAATATATAATGTTTCTGTTGTTAATAAATCTGAACATTGAAATAGTGCCTGTTGATTTAATATCTCTATAGGGGATTATTCATCCGTAACTTGAAATGTATGCCTTCTCATCAGCATCGCCTGTCCTATCATGGCTGCCTTTCTGCCACACCCTTGGTTGGAGAATAACTTGTAATACTGATGGGATTTCAATGAAACTTAAAAATGTAGACAGAGTGCAATGAATGTGATTGTTTATTATAGTGTCACCTCTCTCAGATAAGGTCCAGCCCGTTTGGCGCATGAGAAACCTACACTCGTGAAATCTTTAACCAAATTCCTATCCCATATGCGAGGCGTCTGGCAGGAAGGCAATCGGTACCCCTCGATCTAACTAGCTGCTGTGTAGGCAACCGACCATGTCAGAATAAGCCCCGTGTGATACTCAAACCATCGACCTCCCGCTCCAAACTACTAGGCCACGGATACGGTATGAATGATCTCCCATATCACTTTTCCAGTATGCATCAATAAGGAAACGGCTTGTCCGGACCATAAATCACAAGGAACTATTGGACTTTAAATTAACCTTGGAATAAAGATTGATGGGAACAAGAAAAAGTGCAGTACAAAAGAGCTTTAATCATGCCTTCCATATTTCCTAAATAATCTGTCCTTTCCCAGATTATACTTTTTTACATCAAGAGCATAACTCTGAAATATTGGTTTCAAACTTACCATACAGATATATCCTATACACCAGGAGTGCAGTGCACAGGAACCATAACTTTGTCTTTGATATTGCCATTTGTTATTTTACACACTTAAATATTGAACGGAGCCTTAATTCAAATGTCTTTTACGTGTTTACTTGAAACTTCATATACAGATAAATCTTACTGAGGAAAGGTACCCAGAAACCATAACAATGTCGTGGTAAAATACAGAGTTATTGCCCTTCGTTTAGTTTTATATTGTTATTTTTTTGTTCAGATCGTAACTCCAGAAGCACTCCAAACCTCAAACAAAATTAATTCTTAGTGTTAAAGGCACAATAACAATAACTGTTTTCTTAGTAATAGCCCTTTGTTTATTGCTATTTTATGTTCGGAGCATATTCTGACATCCTCGGCATCCTTTTATCAAACACTAAGATATCTTTGAACTTAATTCCGCGGGGGATATGGAAGTCTGTGACTGATTCTTTTCCAATGTGCACTCTTCCAAATTGTTGGTGTTTGGTCTCCTAACCCGTACCGAATTATTTCAAAATGACTAGACACAAATCCTCTCAGCATTAAACTTAAGTGTTGATGATTGTTTTCTTCTGTTAACCACCAACTCCCTGCCATATTTATGTTCTTAAGATAATATGGAGACTAGTTCAGCTAACACCTTTTCAAGCATTGTCTGGTGTTATAACTATTTTTTCTCAGATAGTACCTGTAGATGATTTAATAATACAGTTCATACCAGTGATTGCCAACTACTGTTCAACTCGCTCATGTTCAACTTAACTTTCGTAGTGTTCAAGATAATTTTTGCATATTTAGAAAATTAGGTGTGTTTAATCCAACAAACAAAACATCCTTTGGTCAGGTCTTACTTGCCAATTCCTCGCATTTATGTCAGTAACCATGTTTGTGATTGTGTTGAACTTTCATCATAATCCTATAAGGTATCCAACAATCAAGTTGCATAACTCTTGGTAGGTGAACGTAAATTATGGCTCATTTTTAAAAGTAGCCAAACATTTGATGATGCAGTTTTTAGATGCAAAAGGTTTAAGGCCTACCAGAAACAAAGGGCGTTTTTGTTTTGGTAATAAACTAGTTTTGGTTTAACATTGGTTTCACGAACAGTGTATTTGCAGGGGCGGGTCCAGGAATTGACGTTACATAGGGCGTAACTTATGGCGCAACCTTTTGACATGCTTCCCTCTCTCATATCCGAATGTTTTATGGTTTAAAATGTTGGCAGTTTTTTAACAATTCGAGTCAGAAATTGTGCATATTTAGCGTATTTCATTACTATTATTCTCCGATATTGACATTAAAGTTAAACTTTGACGATTTTAGAGGAGGGCCTCTGAATCCGCTCGTGGCGATTTCGTCGGCTCGTTCCATCAGAAAACTAGTTCACTTATAGTAAAAACAAAATGGCGGACAGTGCTAAGACACCATTTAGTTAAAACAAACAAACGACCATCGGCGGTATCATTGTTTTGAAGATCTTTAGAACTAATGGATGGATGCAGAAGCTACGTCGTGTTTTTGAAACTGTACACAACATGCATTTGTTACCTCAAGCAAAACTTTCTAAACAGGTTTCCAAATCGCCGAAACCATTGAAACCAAAGCTTAAACTAGTTTGGTATTAACTAATACGCCCTCAACAAGAGTATATCCATGGTATACATGTTAAACTAGCCCAACTAACTGATGTCTCTTTTTCGACTTTTGCTTGCAAGTCACAGAACCAGTTACGTTTGGTTCAGTACTACTAGTTCTACTTTAATTGAAAAAATTCATTGAATCGGTCACATATCCGTACCACATAAGATTGACGAAATTGTACAATTCCACAACTTTTAAAATCAGTAGATCGCCATACAATCCTAGCTTTTGATCACATGCCTTCAGACCCGTACAATATTATAATACCCTACGTAATACCCTGCATGCCCCGTGCGTACATTTCGCAAGTTCGCCGCCCGGTGTCTGTAATATTGTACAGATAGTGTACATAGACCGTGCGACTCCCCTGCAATAGTCCTGCGGCAAGCTCTTACAAACCTGCGGGTGTTCCAAATCTGCACGGACAGCATGCAACGCCCTTTTTAGCTGCTCCCGGTTTCTACAATTTCTACGAGCTCGGCGAGAACTCCGTGAAATATTTTTTACCGGGTCCCAGAGTTATATAGGAGTTCAAAAAATCGGTCCAATGCTTGCAACAGTCAACGATGACCATACAAACTCATTCTATTTTGCAAAATTTCGGCTGAAACCCTACTCGTACGGAGTTCGTAGCATGGATGTGACAAGGCTATAAGCAGGATTTTCTTTGGGAAGCTCTCGTTTAGGTTATTGTATATGTATATAATAATAACTATTATTGCAAACGATCCACAAAGTTAATTTTTAAAAAAATATTCAAACAATGAACTTGACACAGAGTGGTGTAAGAATAGTATATGTTCTGTATTTAAAATAAAATAATGATCATCAAACACGTCTGCTTTCAGAAAATAAATAAACATCAGAGTTTTAAGATACAAAAAATGAACAATAATATCATTTTCCAGTCTTAATTTTCAAATAGTCGTCCTGTTTGAAGCCGTTTCCAGAATTTCCTTACTTTCACTCAGGAAGATGGTCGGGTTATCCAGTCCAATACATTTGAGCAAAATGGTCAGATCATATTCCAGTCCATTTTAATGAACAGGACACTTTTCCTGGACTATTCATTTTGGAACAACTTTGGCAGAAGCTTATATGAACGACAGTTTTTGCAAAGGTCTACAACTGATAAACTGTCGTTCATGTAAGCTTGGGATAAAATTACAAAAACTTATAATATTGTATACCCTTTAAATATAAGTGATAAATAATTTGTCGCTGATGAAAATCCCTCCCTGGGAGTAGGATTTTTATTGAACATTAATCCTCGGAAGAAATGTCAGAAGTTCACCAAAGGTGTATTGCTTTCAGCAGACTAAATAAATATGTCTGGTTCAGTGTCAATAGAGTTTTGCATGAACCGTCTGAATATCGAAAAGCTTATTATATTTCCGATCAACACACCTTGCTCTCATTAGCATTTACAACATGTATACACATTTCCATGTAGTTTTGAATAATGTCCATGTTATTTTTATTAGTTGCTTTCATGGCCTTGCTTTCATAACTCTTTTCGACTGTTTTGGTTACGTCACACGATAAACCCACGCATTCGCCATAATTATCGTGCATTAAACGGGCAACCGGGATTAAAAGTATCTTCCATGGCCGAGAGTGTAAGATAGGTTCATCCCGACCCTCGCGAACACCCTGCGCGAGGGTCGGGATGAACCTATCTTATACGAGCGGCTATGGTAGACGCTTTTTCTCCCACCTCAGTTAAAAAAAATTAAGTAAAAATGTATTTTTTGCTGGAACTCTTTTGTGCTTAGTGAAAATAATTGCGTATGGATATGCGATCATTCGTGGTTGTCATGGATATGCGCTCAGTGATTCAGATTATGTTAATAGTCAAATTGGTCTTTAAATAGTTCTAAGGAGAGTGAAGCATTATTTCTTGAAAGGTGCATGAAAACTGTTTTATGGTGACATTTGAAGCGAGAAATAATTAATCAGCGTTCTAAATATTGCCACAAGACAAGGTTTCCAGGATGCTACAGACGACAGTCTTCAACAAGGGAGATAATTACAGTGTGGTGACCATAATAAAAGAAGTTCCATACGGGCATTTTGTCTTCGCCCGTGGGCAAGATAAGAATTTCTAGCATGGTTTAATTATTGGAACTACTTATCTGAGATGGGATAAATTTGAATATTTCACTTGGCGCTGGTACTCGATATATATATTATAGATTATAAAAAAACAAGAGCTGCCACAGGCACATGACAACTGCCCCCAGAATCCCTCGTCGGACAGATAGCCATAAGTATGCGGGCCTGTGTGGACAAACAACCCTTAGTATTTTATGTATTTTATGATGAACTTCTCTACTTTCCCATAAAATATTAATCAGTAATAAGTGCAAATTCAGTATGCAGTTTAAAATGAGAAGTGAATGCAAGATGTAGTGGATGCCAACTTTTCTCTGGGCCTAAGCGTTCTTCAGCTTTTGAAAACGGATTTTTAGCTAAAGGCCAACATTGTCCTTTGACCCAATTACCTAAATATCAATAGAGTTTATCTGCTAGTCATTACCAACAAGCCTACCAAGTTTAAGGTATCTCGTCTGAAATGTTCTTCGGGAAATGATGATACAGCGGACTTTTAGCGCAAAGTCACAACGACTTTGACCTTCGACCCACTGACTCAAAATCAATAGTGCTTATGTGCTGGTCATTTACAACCTGTTAACCAAGTTTAAGGTCTCTGGGCCAAAGCTTTCTTTAGTTATTGATCAGAAACGGATTTCTTGTCTGCTGGTTCACTAAACTCAAAACCAATAGGGTTCATCTGCTGATCTTTACCAAACTGCCTACCAAGTATGGGGTCTTTGGGTTTAAGCGTTCTTCAGTTATTGATCGGAAACAATCTCTCAACTCGATGTCACCACGACCTTGACCTTCCACCCACTGGCCTCAAAATCAATAGGGTTCACGTGATGGTCATTACCAAACTGCCTACCAAGTATGGGGTCTTTGGGTGTAAGCGTTCTTCAGTTATTGATCGGAAACAACCTCTCAACTCGATGTCACCACGACCTTGACCTTCCACCCATTGGCCTCAAAATCAATAAGGTTCACGTGATGGTCATTACCAACCTGCCTAGCAAGTATGGGGTCTTTGGGTTTAAGCGTTCTTCAGCTATTGATCGGAAACAATATCTCAACTCCGTCGGGACTGACGGTTGGGCGAACGTGCCGACAGGCGGATAGATGCCTGATATCGACATGCCACCCTTTTTGGGCATTAATAAAATAACGCTGTTCACGTATTCGAACAAGTACCAACTCACTAAAACGGCATTCATGTCAGGCGTTTTATCCACTGTGCCATGCCAGATAACATCTTCTTGGTCAAAGGCTACAAGGCATTTAAAACGGTAAAAAATACTACTTTGTTCCAGTATATTTTTAACATAGTGTTTACAAACTATAAGTGTTTCTATAATACTAAATATCGTTGGGCCCTATACATGATTTTGGCAATATTTATGTTATCAACAATCATACATAAAACAAACAAAAAATGTCATGTACACCTTGTGACATGTATCTTCTCTTCCAGTACTCTGGAAGAACGTTCGAACTGACATGACTCTAACTTGATATAAGTGATGTCAAATACAATTTGAGGAAAATACTAGCTGATTTTATGACAAGTGACTTATCTCGGCGGGCATTTACCAATTTGATAATGACTATAGAAACTACGCGGAAAAATCAAAACAGTATTAACACCATTTATAGTGATTTGTGTGCGATAATAAAAACGAAATGCGCCTTAAACTTCCAATGATAGGCTTGACTAAAACTACTAGAAGACGCTTCAGACAGAGAAAAACCTTTTTTGGAACGAGGATCTACAGGAACTATGGAATACAATGTGTGCTAAAAATATACATTTCTTTCGGGAAGGGCGAAATATGTAAACTTGGCTGAGATGGACTATATTTGTAAAAGAAATGCGTTTGATAAACTGTTAAAACTTGCTAATCGACGTGCATTTGCGTACGAAATTGAAGAAATGTCGACAACCATACGTATCAACGATAAATTAACAGACTGATTCGACTGTGTTACTGGCGTGAAACAGGGGTGTTATTTGTCGCCAACGTTGTTCGCCTTTTTGCAAACATTGTACAGGAGGTGAATGACCTTAACCTTGGAATACAAGTGGCTGATCACAAACTCTCTATGTAATGTATGTGCCTTGACCTTGGAATACAAGTGGCTGATCACAAACTCTCTATGTAATGTATGTGCCTTGACCTTGGAATACAAGTGGCTGATCACAAACTCTCTATGCAATGTATGTGCCTTGACCTTGGAATACAAGTGGCTGATCACAAACTCTCTATGTAATGTATGTGCCTTGACCTTGGAATACAAGTGGCTGATCACAAACTCTCTATGTAATGTATGTGCCTTGACCTTGGAATACAAGTGGCTGATCACAAACTCTCTATGTAATGTATGTGCCTTGACCTTGGAATACAAGTGGCTGATCACAAACTCTCTATGTAATGTATGTGAACGATATAGCGCTCTTGAATGACACGGCAAAAAAACTACAAACTATGCTTGACACGGTGCATTGCTGGTGTAAGCGCTGCCAGGGTTTTAATTAATTGCAACAAGCCTAAGTGAATGCATTTTCGTCAAGACAGAACACAAAAGAACGATGTCGTACTAAAATTGGCAATAATATTCTTGAAACTGTCAATCGATCCAAATATCTAGGGGTCATATTTCACGAGAAACGTGACTTTTTCTACAATTGTGACGCGTTAGATAAGGCCGCAGGTGGCGCGCTAAGTGGCTTTATCAGCAGCATGTGAAAGACCTTGCATCACTTGAAAGACCTTGGTTTTAAACATATGAAAAGCTTTATAACTCGTGCGTTATCCCAATCATGGATTATTGTTTATCGATATGGACCAAGAAACCAGCCTTTCGACAAGGTACAACATAGGGCCATGAGATATTTCCTTGGTGTTCACTGTTCACTGCTTCACACCGAAACTCGCCATGGTCGGTGCCACCGGTTGGCTCCCAAGTATGTAACGGCGCTGGCACTCTTGAGTTCAGACCCTGGAACAGACTTGTGCTAATGTGAGACACGCGACTTATCAATAGTGTTTAACGCTGATATGTTCACAACAAGATCGTGTCTTATCTTTTATATTATACACATTTAACAAATATATTAATTTTCATAATAATTATAGTTTTTTAGTCAAATTAATATACATTACGTATGAGGTCCTTGAATCCATATAAACATCTAGGTAGACAAATGCTGCACTTGAATGACAATCATGTAAGACTGTGAAACAGGACATGAAACGTCAATATGAAGGGATGGTGAAAAGTACATTTACTGTTCTTCAAACTTAGTTCTTATATACATAAATAGGGTCCTTTTTATAATCATTTCTAAATTTGAGAAAAGCCCAAAAAATCTTATAAAATCATTTGCATTTTTCCTCCTTAACCATTTTAGTGAAATCTTTAAAGAATGTTACTAGATGAAGAAAAAGCTTCACTCATGTAACATGTGATCACATGTTTTCAAATCTCACCTTATAGTTACTCCAAAACCACAAACTGTTATGAATGTCATCTTAAATCACCTATGAAATGATCCGCGTGCCTGCACTGTACATGTACTTGAGCGTCTACAAGTCATGTGAACGACGTTGTGTATACATGTATTTTATAAACAAGCAAGATTCTTTAAAGCATTACCCTTGTTGGATTTTATATACCATTCATAATACAGCAAGGAGATCTTTATGTGCAGTTATCAACAGTCTATGGTTGTTAGACGGACAAAAAGTCAACATAACGTGTCTTAGTGAAATCTTTCAACTCCTAATTTTTGACAATTGATTATATCAAATTCCATCTTCTTTTCATCAAATCAACAATATGCATTTGAATTCATAATTCAGACCATTTTCTTGCATAGTTTCTTATAATTGTATAAATACATTTACATATAATTTCTTTATAAATCAGATAAGAAAAAAAACACTATTTTACTTAGTTGAAATTTAAATTTAACTTGTATTGTTCACGGCCTGTCGTATTTTCTAATTTGCCAAAAATACTACTTCACTTTTTCGATACATACCATCCTTTATAACACACACAGGCGCGTACCCAGGCATACGCCAGTACGCCAATGCGTACACTTCGTCAGAAAAAAGCGAAAAAATAAAAGTTCCAAAAATGCAATAAAAAGTAAAGGCTGGGGGGGGGGGGGGGGTATAAGAAATAATTACGTCAGAATTTTATCGTTTGTTGGTTTTTATAGTGTAATACCTAAATTTCCCAAAAAAGGTGATCACGATGTAGATCTCAACTTAAGTTATACACGCGTTATTTTCCCATAACCTGCCAAATCGGTGTGGATCTTGTTGACCTCCTGGTAAATGATCCGAATGATGTTTACAAGGCGGGACTTTTAAAAATGACTGAACAGACATTTAATCCGCCTTACGGTGGTATTTTCGGGCAAAAACTAGACGACAGTGAGAAGAATGAGCTATTAACCGCAACTTGGAACAACGTTCACCAGTATAAGTTCCCTTCCAGGTCAGTACTATATAATGTTATGATATATCTTGCATGGTTTATTAAAACATCCTTATCGAAATTCTTCTCTTAGCTTATCCACAACCGTTTGTTTACTATCTCGGCTCGTTCGTAGACCATTTGCTTGTTGATCTAGACGCACGGCTGTTGAAAGGCAATGGACGGTACAAGGCACAGTATCTGCTGCCTCCAAAGGTAGTGTAATCAAGGAATAAAACGAATAGTTTGTGATGCAATGCACCAATCATAAAACTACATTGGTAATACCATGTAGGTTTTAACCCGTTCACTGCCTTACCCCGAGTATCGTTATATATTCAAACAACTTAGATCCGAATGAGACGTCTCATTTGGATCCAAGTTGTTTGACATTTTCACAATGATATTACCAAAAGGTCGAGGGAGTGTGAGGAAACAAAATCGGAATTTGAAAAAATATCGCGCATGTACACGACTTGCCTGCCAGTGAACGGGTTAATATCTGAATACATTAATACTGTATGTGAGCTGATTCATCACGTGCGTTTTTACCAAATAATCGTGCAGCATTTATGCTAACTTATTTACATGCGCATGCATTAAAGATATTAAAATTAAATAATTATTGATCGTTTCCACAATAATAAGAAAATCCTAATGAAACAAATGAAACCCTTTAATCTAATAAGCACCGGATCATTGGCCGCATATATTTAAATGGCATAAGTGCGAAAATACAATAAAGATTTATTTGCAGGTCGACGGTCTCACCCATGCTGTAACGATAGAAATATTCCAGGAGTTCAAGTTAGACCTGCCAGATGACGAGCCGACTTTCGAGCGAGAGTGTCAACGTTGGACAGCGAAGTGGACTGTAACTTCACCTGCTCCCTACTCAACCCTGGAAAAGGCATTGGACGTAGCTACTGAGGCATCGTATCCTAACATAAGGATCTGCCTCATGGTTTTGTTGTGTATGCCAGTAGCAACGGCCACGGATGAGCGCTCATTTTCGACAATGCGTCGAGTCAAAACGTATTTGAGGAGTACCATGACAACTGAGCGAATGTCAGGCCTGGGTTTGATGAACATTTACCATGAATGTGGTTAAATATACCGGTGAGGTGCGCAAGCCTTTCTGGTCAACGCAATATCTCAATTATTCAGCGGATTGGATGTTAAATAGAGACGCCACCCATCACCCCAGATCTTTTTGTTTATTTAATTCAAATACAAGTATTGATTTTTGGAGATTTTTTTAAAAAAAATATCGGGACTAACAATGTTAATTAAGGTAAATATTCATCTATTTGTATGTTTTTATACGTGCCAAAAGGCCCCTAGATAGCACCAAATGCGATGTTGGATTTCAAAATTTTCCGGGGGGCATGCCCTCGAACCCCCCTAGACTGTGCGTATCCTAGATTTTGACCTAGGTACGCCCCTGACACACATGGAATGAACTCCGACCATACTGCTCCAGTGCAGTTGAGTCTACTGTCATACATTAATACAGACTGCAGATTTCTTTTTAATGCATTTACAGATATTGAATAAAAGAAATACTCTAAATGGATAGTTTGCTTTGATTGCATGTTTCAAAACGGACACTAATAACAACATGGAGTGATTTATCAGTAAATGACCATTTAATAACATAACAATCATCAGCAATCACTAATGAAAAGTCAAATGCACAAAGGCTACCCAGATTTCAAGAATTTTAAATCTCAACTTTCAGTACATTTTTATCATCATAGCATATAAAACATTGAGTAGAATCGGAACACATTGATTGATAACATACAAAGATTGGACAAACCCAACTTTAAATAAAGATTCTTGTATCTTGTATCTTGTACATTGAAATTTTTAATTTAGAGTGGAGTAAACATTAAATCGAAAACAATTTTTATCTTCCACAGCACATAAATGTGATTTATTAATTAAATGAAACAAAAAAGTCAGGTTTTTAACAATAAGCATTAGTTAGCGTAGCACTGCAATTCTATGGTTTCATGTTACATATCTCAATTGCATTTACAAAGCATAAGAATTATTGTAGAATAATCTGTGGTGTTTTGGATTTTATGTCTCTTCTACAACGAAATATTCTTAGAAATCGTTCAAACATGGAATGCTTGACAAATAAAAGTCATCAATTCAATCATTTGGTTTTGAAACAAACCTATCAATGGTACTGAGAAATTGTGAGTTTGTAATAAAAAGCTGGAAAAGCCAAGCTGATGAACATGAGGCTTGATGTTACATGGAGAATTATTAAAATACATAAAAACAAAGACACAAAGTACTAAAATCATAATATTATAATATAACACAAAAAAACTACCTGTACAACATTAACAATATAGGCATGCAAAAGAAACAACTAGGATACATCCACATTTTTAATGGGTTACAGAATCATTTCAAGTTATGATTTGTTTGATAATCATAGCAAGAAGAAAGTTTACATCCACTTTCATTTTCTTTGAAGAATAAGTTAAAGGGTACATACATCTATTTTAAAAAAAAATTAGTTAATGCAAAATTCTCTCATTTACTGTATGATATGTAAATAACTGCATTTTTATAATATAAGAAACCAAAACTAAATTTTGAAAATCTTATTAAGACAAGTTATTAATGACACATGAGTTCATTTAGGTTACATAAAGAACCATGAATCAAGACATATCATTTTTATGTAAGTTTAACACGAATGGTGTCCACTATAGAGTCATAATTATGCATATAAGGAGAATGCAAGTTATTGGTGTATTGTCTAAACAGATCACAGTCTGGTCTAGCTCATTCTCTGGCTTTCATACAAGAAAGGCAAAATCCAGGTCGAGAGATGTGTACGCAAGGAGCGACTACAACATCATACATCTGTACAAAAAGTGTGGCCCCTCGTTTACTTTACAGGTCCGGGATGGAGTGATCCATGAGTTTCTTCACAATACTGTTGCCCATACTGAAATTAAGGAAAGTACGAGGTTGAACAAAAATACAAGTTTAGACAAACTTAGAGCATTGCAATCACACATATATTTTTCTCAGTTGATCAATTAACATAACTAAACAAATATTCTAGCCATAGTTATCAAACTTGGTACACATGTGGCCATGATGAGCATAACTTCATAGTGTGCTTGTGAAATATGTTTTATGTAAATATAGTGAACAGTTTTCAAGTAATGATCAACATTAAACGTTAATTAAATTAAAACATTCAACAACAACCATGACAGTCAAGCTCAAACCATTATCCAAAGAAATGTCTTCATAACATGAGGAAGCAAGCCATTTAAATTCTTTCATCCCTGTTATCATAACCTACCATTTGACAATGTGTTCATAGATGACAGAAGGCATGACAGTTATGGTAACGGTCCGTGGACTGCGATCAATAATCTCGCTGGTTACCGAGTCCTAAAACATACAGAAAATCAATAATTAAACACATTATGTATAAACAAACTATCAAGTTGTATTGATATATATAAATACATTTGGTTTACATTCATATCTTTTTACATATAACTGGAATTCTGCGAATCCAATGTGTAGCCTGTCGAAAGCGCCCAAAATATTTCTAGTAAATATCAGTACACCTTTACATTTGACCTCATGACAAATGTCCACACAGATTAAAGACTCTTAACCAAGTTGTTAAAAAAATATTGCTCTGAAAGAGTGCCCCTTCTTGTTTTAGTGAAGGTCAAGACGACCTTGACATGTGACCTACTAATCACAAAATTCAATGTGGGTCATATACACCCCATTAAAAAGTTAATGATAAAGAACAAAGTGACAAGAAAAATGCTGACTACAACAGTGAACAAAGTAAACCCTATCATGTTTCTGCCGTGCTTCACATGCCACACAAAACACATGTGGAAATCAAAACTGCGGTTAGAGACCTGGGGACCGTATCAGAGTCCTAGGAGCAATTTTATACCAAGAAAAGAATTTCAACAATACAGCACTAGTAGGTATAAAATCTAGAATTCTTGATCAAACTACCCCCAGCTCCTCCAGGGCCAATTTAGAATATTTTATAGCCTAATTGTTAAAACTTGAGTAGGTAGGTGATTAACAATGAAATGGTAATTGCCTGTAAATATGCTCAACAAATATTTTTATTACTTTATTTTTTTGGTTTATATCATGTTGATTACATGTACTTTGTCTTATTGATACCAATTACTTTCTGAAAACTTAATCCAAATGCTATACTCATACCTTTACTCCGACGACATTCTGTCCATTAACCTCAATAAGGTTGTGTTCTGTCAGCACTCCATTGCGAGCGGCAGATGAATCTTTGACCAGGGACTTGATTTTGCCATCCTTGAAAACAAACCCTAT
This sequence comes from Mya arenaria, assembly GCF_026914265.1. Classification (NCBI taxonomy): domain Eukaryota; kingdom Metazoa; phylum Mollusca; class Bivalvia; order Myida; family Myidae; genus Mya; species Mya arenaria. The sequence goes on along the minus strand of NC_069134.1, from coordinate 11,010,635 downwards.
ATATCCATTGCTGTCCTTCTGCATGGTGATTGTTCGCTCAAATGGCCTACAAAAGAAACAAAAAGTTATGCTACAAGGTAAAACTTTTGCTATAGAATACTTCTGTTTGCAAACAAATTTATCGTTTCTGTCAATTTGTTAAACAAATCATGTTCACATTGCAATTTTTCACCAATAACAAGGTAAGGTTATACCATCCAAACAAGAGCATTGAAAGCTAGTTAAACATGATCAGATAAGAATATTTCAACAATCATAAATAACAAAACCACAGTCACAAACTGTATGTACATGTTAAACCTCTGAACAAAACTTGGCCTAAATAAACCTGAGCTATGAGTCTGATAGGAGTAAACCACTATTAACACAGACAAGTTTGTAAGCTTTGGCTAGCTATTCTCATTTAAATAATTATTACATTTAAAGATGTTTTTTCCCATACCTGTCCCGAACAGCAAAGCTAATCCTGTCCCCGCTGGCAGCCTTGAGAACCTTGTGTGCCTTGTCTGTGTCCCAGCCCGCCACACTCTGGCCATTGATCTGCAGGATTTGGTCCCCGAACCTGAGACCTGCCAGGGCCGCCGGGGAGTCCTTCTGAACCAACGCCACAAACAGACCCTGTCATAGAAGGGGGAATTGATTAATTATGTTAAATACCAAAGTCACAAAACAACATTATTTATATCAAACAGTTTGAATCAAAAGTCAGACAATTTATTTCAAGTGAATAAAACTGATATAAAAATATATTATATATTATTTTTTGTGTAAGGCCCACTGAAGTCTGCATGTAGCTGCGTGTATAAAGCACTAGGTAGACTTTACAAAGCAAATATTTAAGAGTACCAGTCTTCATGTAGAAAAACATTTCAATTCCAAGCTATAAAGTGCTGTATAATATAAGGAATAGTAGAGACAACCTTAGGCCACCTGACAAAATTGTGACCTCCCAGTCAGCCCACAAACATTGAATAGACCTCAGCCTTTGGCTCTGGTCTGTTCAATGTTTGTGGGCAGAATAGTTGGTCAGTGCAATACAAGAAGACTCTCAAATTTCAATGATCTCTATTGACTAGTATCAGTATAAATCAAAATTGTTTTACAACAGCAGCACCCTTATATATACCAATATACTACAAACCCAATATACTAGTACTGTTATATAAACTTACATTGTTGACATGTCTAATTCTCAGGCCAATCTTGCCATCTGCATCCTTACAGGCCACAACTTCTCTGAGACCCTGTTTAATCTCAGCCCTGCGGATTCCAACATCATTCCCACTCACTGGAGCCACCATCATGTTGCTGGGCTGGTTCTGGGGAATGGCCACTTGGTTCTAAAATTAAACACATTGATACTTGCATTCATCTTTTAGCCTTTATTCACGGACCTGTAATAGTAATAAATCTGAATGGTTTCTGTACTTGTCTTTAAGGAACAGAATGACACAAATAGCATTTAAGTTTGTTTACGCATTCAATAATTATTCTTAATCAATTTCAAAATTCAGAATTTATTCAAGGTCTAAATCTCATTCATTGTCTTTAAAACAGTCATAAGGATGAAACAGTAAGTCAGTATCTTATTCTTACATATTCAGGGAGATTCTGCTGCACAAACTGTGGTGTAAGTTGGAGTCCCATGTATTCATCTAGGGTTGGGTACAGACTGGGAGACGATCCCCGGGGTGCCTGCTGGGGTGCTGGGGGATAGCCAGGCTGGGCTCCCCCTTGGGCTGGGTATGTGACCTGTGGCTGCTCATATGACCGCTGAGCCTGTGGATCAGTAAAAATCAGGTTAACTCCATCATAAGGCTAAACCATTAATTTTTTTTAAATGTATTAATAAATTCTTAATATCAAAGTATTTCACAACATGATATAACTTCATATTCAAACCAAAACTAAATGTATTATTAATAAACATTAATACCTTCTTTGGCACCTTATTTTAAAACAAGGGCAAATCTATATGTCCTCCCCGCGTTAGTGGAGGCATAAAAAAGTCTCTGCACTAAAATATATGTATAACATAAACAAAAAAATTAGTGTCATACCTGAGCCATCTGGTCCACCTTCATATCTTCTAGGGATGGATAAAGAGACATCTTCTGTTGCTTTGCTGTGCAAACAAAATGTTCAATAATGAATTAAGGATCCTGGATGATATTTTCATGGTTATTCTGATTTAAATTTAAAGTTACTCAAGCCAGGAACTTATTTCTTCAAAGTAAATTATGACAAGCTGAAGTTAAATTATTAAAGCAACCACTTAATCAATGATCAAAAAATCAATCTTACAATACCTGAATAATATTTGATAGTACAGTACGTAAATGATATCCTCTTTTGCTTAAACAAAAACAAATATGAATGAATATTAAATCGTGCTACCTTTCTATATAAAATATATTTTGAAATGCGTATGTTATCTGCCAAAACAGTGGACTTGTCATACACAAATGCTCCACACAGTGACGTCAAAGTCATGTGCCTATGAGACAAGGCGTAAATAATCACTAATCTATTTTTAGAAAGAAATGGAACATCGTTTTAATTGTTGCGTGACAGTAAAACTAATTTGATTCACGCGTACACAAGTATTCAAACCTTAACGTTACCTGTGTATTGTCAAGAAGTTGTTTATATGTAAAGAAAATAGGATTCTTCTTGTGTTTTGTTTACTTCCGGGTTCTTGTGAAATGCTTATTACTATATCGACTCTAACTTGGTTTTCCATTTCGATCAAGCAACCGGTACGGCATCTTTTTCAAAATGGGTTTCGATTTATTGGTCAAAATGTAAAAAAGTTACTGATTTATAATATTCTACTTATTTCAACAGGATTCGTAAATTAAAGTTTAAACCTATAGCTGTACTTTATACTAAAACCCGGGCTGCCGTACCGCCGAATTACTAACGAGTGATGGATGCATCTTCATTTCCGCTCCAGTGCAGAAAAGTTTAACAGAGTTATATCTGGGACCTATAACAAAATCCTACTCCCAGGTTATATTTACTAACATGAGACTGAAAAAATACACAATAACTTACGGTATATTAATACTACCATATAGCTATATACAAAGGTTATACAAAGAACCAGGGACCTTCTGTTCCTTGACAAAACTAACAAGCGTGTTGCAGTGATATGGTTGTTCTTCCACTATACAAGATACATCAACTTGTTCTTGAAAGAAGGGAAGAAACACATCATCAAGTGTTCTTGAAAGAAGGGGCGAAACGCATCAAGTGTTCTTGAAAGAAGGGAAGAAACACATCATCAAGTGTTCTTGAAAGAAGGGGAGAAACGCATCAAGTGATCTTGAAAGAAGGGGAGAAACGCACCAAGTGTTCTTGAAAGAAGGGGAGAAACGCATCAAGTGATCTTGAAAGAAGGGGAGAAACGCACCAAGTGTTCTTGAAAGAAGGGGAGAAACGCATCAAGTGTTCTTGAAAGAAGGGGAGAAACGCATCAAGGGTTCTTGAAAAAAGGGGAGAAACGCATCAAGTGTTCTTGAAAGAAGGGGAGTTCTAAACGCATCAAATGTTCTTGAAAGAAGGGAAGAAACGCATCAACGATTTTATGCTCGAGTGAAGTTTTCCGGATGTATTAATCTCAGTGAAGGGTGTTTGGCTATAAAAGCAAAGAGTGATTTTTATTGTACCAGAAATTCACGGATTTATAAGTTGAATCATGAAATTATAATAATAATAATAATAATAATAATAATAATAATAATAATAATAATAATAATAATAATAATAATAATAATAATAATTATTATTAATAATAATAATAATAATAATAATAATAATAATAACTTTATTACTTTACGCACATTTGATGTATTGTTCAGCTTGAACGATGTCGTTGCATGTGAAGTTTAACTGTCTACTTTAAAGGCAATAATCGACAATTTTGTTCCAGTGCCAAAGGAAACTTTCCATTGTGAGCATAGTCTCACAGTATATTCATTGCATTTCACGATTTCCGTTTGCAAAATATTTATTTGGGATACGACACATTGACGTATTGTTGCAATGTGTCATAAGAGTAATGAACACTATACTATATCTTTATATAGTGATAACATGTAAGAATGGTCTATACAATTATTATATATTTAATTATAATGATAAATGATTTGCTCTCCAACAGTGGAGGAATACTATAGATACTGCTGCTGCTCTTTCCAAGACAAAAATTAAAAAAAGTTGTAAAAATGGTTAATCTGTGAGAGTGCAGCTTTAATGTATTTAATGCATTGCATTTTTTGTTTCTAACATATTCATGTTTCCTGTTAAACAAGCAGATCGTTTAGGACCTTAGAGCACAGTGAAGATTGAAGATTATAGTCTTATTCATTTAAATGGTTTCTCAGTACCAACATATAAACTAAATAAAAACAATTACTTGTTGTAAGGATTGAATGGGCAACAATGAGTAAGGTTAATTGTGGTTCGAATGAACTAGACATCATAATCGTCAGTATGTACTTCCGTACGTATGTATGTATTTCAGCGACCTTGCGGTCAAGGAAAACCCGTGAAAGTGCAAGCACTTATTTCCAACGGGTTCCTTGGTTTTACTGAAGGCCGTACAGCACGCGGAAGAGACAGTGGTGGGATACAAGGAAGTCGGGTTTCGATAACGGCCTTGCTCTTATTCGAAGAGATCCCTTGGGTTTTTAACGTGCTCGGTGTAAAGCACCGATACACGGGGTACACTTTTCCACTCACTACTCTTTAAATTTAATCATCATCATCATCATCATATTTTCATCATCATCATCATCATCATCATCATCATCATCATCATCATCATCATCATCATCATCATCATCATCATCATCATCATCGTCATCATCATCATCTTTTCATCACCACCATCATCATTGTCGTCTTCGTCGCCAAAAATACTACTTTTCGGACGTAAATTTAATCGATATCAATTCGATAATGAAAATAAATCCGGAAGTCATTTCAAGAAATGGCCACCAAAACAGAAACCGTTGAAGAAAACACACGAAGTTTTAACAAAAACAGTAATTTAGAAGTCTCTTCAGTAAAAGTCGGCACGCCGAAAACGCTATTCAGTAAGTATTTAAGTCCTTTGTAGGAAATATTTTAAACGCCAACCTCTAAATTAGGTTTGCTTAAACAAATAAAATCCACCGATATGATGGCTAACGCTCTTTTAGCTTAAAATTTTTTGTTTGAATCTGCCCATCTGCATTTGCATGCTTGACATTGAGTTGAAATATGCAAAGCAAATGTAAAATTATTCATGCAACTTCATTTAACCTATCTGACAAGTTATTTCTGTTACATGTTCGCTGTACTTTATGCTGTACATGGAAGGACATTGGCAAAGTTACAAAATGTTCAAACAATTAAACATGCTACAAAGAATGTTTTTTTCCCATATCATTTTGTCATACTACTAGTCTTTTCTATGTCCGCCCGAACAATTTAAATTAACCAAATCATTCCACCTTGGAAGAAAGAGATTGAATTGTGCTTTAAATTTGAAAATGGGCCACTTGTGTTTACACTATGTTGTTGGTTTAAACAGTATTTATTCATATGATTTTAATATTTCAGCATATTACAAGTAAAGGTGTGCTTATATTCTCATCATGTTTGTGTTTTATAAACCTAATGTTTTTTTTTAAATATCTCCTTGATTAAATTTTAAAGTTTACAGTTCCATGGTTTTGCCCCATGTCCGTACTATTGGCAATTTCAGATTATTTAAGTGTATAGTTTGCCATTTATGGAGAATGGACAGTGGCATGGTGAAAAGAAAAAGTAGCAGCCTGTATTTGTATAGTGCCATTGGCAAAATTGCACAAAGTCATGAGCAGTTGACCATTCCTTTTCGGTGCTTTGAAAGATATCAATGTATGATATAATGGCAACTGAAAATTGGTAACTCAAGAAAGTTTTTATGCCCCAAAAGGTGGGCATATTAAATCAAACCGTCTGTACTTCACAGAGTGCATCCATCCATTATTTTTGTGTCTGGGCTGTAACTTTTGTCATGCACTGATGTCAAGCACACAAAAGTAATAAGTCATGAACAAGACCCATATCCTTACCTAAAGGTCAAGACTAAACCAAGAGGTTAATCATTATGGGCGATTTTAAGATAACTTTGCCAAGATGTTTGGCACATAAAGACGACATGTCGCATGAAAGACCCACATCAAACGGTAAAAGTCATGGTCATTTTTCAATGGAAGCCTGCATATATGCACATACATGTAGTATAGATGGTGGTGTCAGGGCTGCTACTTGCAAGGGGAAATTACTTGTTATGCAAGGGGGGGGGGTTGAAAAACTTGTCATGGATGTTCAGCACTCAAAACCAATTTCTCGCATGCAACATTCGAGTCCCTTCTCGTTTCGTCAAATAAAATGAATGACAGGGCATGAAAATTGTTGCAGGCAATTAAATAAATGGCAACCACCTATTCAAATGCAAAAGATATTCCCAAATTGCTAACAGGTCAATATTACGTCAGTTTGTTTTGGATCTCAACTGTCCTGAATTTGGATACTCATATTCAGATACAGCTCTCAAAATACCTACATACAGTACACCATGCGGAACTACCACTTTCCTCGGTGACTCGGAGGCGTTTTAATTTATCGCGGATATCCGCCGAGTACGCAACCTTTTTCCTCGCTAAATTTCGCCGATTTGCACCGAGTCAATCGTTTTCTATGAAGCGTTTTATTGCCGGTAGCGCCGTTGATCGTATCGATTTATTGACCTAATCGCGGAACTCCGCGTTTTGTGCATAGCTACTACAGTACATTGCTTCTGTTAAAAAGTATTAAATAATTAGATAATTAATTTTTCAAAGTACAGTCAGTTTCTTTTTAAAAACAATTATTGTAAATTTTCATCAGCATCGTCAAACAACTGTTGTTTTTCACATTATGTAATTAAACGATATACCATAGCGTGCGTTTGTGTTTGTTATTGTCATCTTTCTCTTACTATATTAAGGTGTTGAGAACTTAATTAGATTGGAGTAATGAAGGTGTTGAGAACTTTGTAGGTGTGAATATTTTTCGGTCATTATTTCTTAATTTGCATTTTACCACTTATTAACACTTATTAAATTATCCGTAGTTATCAATGGTTCTAAACTTATTTATTACGCATAAAAGTGTAAATCCTTCATCAAGTTAATTAAAATCCCATTAAACACCATTTTATACATGCATTGAAATGAATAACACATTCTATCGGCTTCAGATCAAACAGTCACACTGTGTGACGTCACAAAACTCACAGTTTTACCCACGAGGATCTCATGGAGAGCTTGTATATTGTTATGCAGGATTAATGTGTCTGAGTGGTGTTTTCGAATGTAACTTAAGTATTGCATTTCCAACTTTAATTCATCACATAAATTAGTTACCTATATCATTGAATGTGTTGACTTTTATTGATGATTCAATACGTATAACTGTACATAATTGCTTCTTACAGTCTATAAGTGTGGTACAAGTTTTAAAGTTTATTGGCAGATCGTTTTACAAAAATGTCATGTCTTTGTTTTCTTAATCCCTGTATTGCCCTTGTTGTTTAATCCTCCAATAAATATTTCACACTTCCTCTTGCTACATGCAATACATCGTTTAGGATGAGTATTTACTAATTAACACTAATTGTCAACAGTGGTGTATACGGTTAGGTAGATAGAGAGATAGATAATCTTCGTCTGTGAAACTTGGTAAGTGTGAAAGTTACGATTGATGTCCTTTGGATGTCCGAAAATTAGGTACGCAAAATAAATTATTTTTATAAATAAATACGGGTGTAGCAAAAAATATTAAATAAATTAAACAAAATTAGATACAGTGGGAGATTCTTATCGGTTTTCCTCCGAGTTTCGCGGTGTTTTTACCTCCGAGTAACGCGGCGATTGTAATTATAAGGTCCACTGATCAGCCTCGGTGGGTGAACGAATAAAAACGCCAAGGAAAGAGGGTTATGATCAATTGGATGTTGTGTCCGCGATGACCAAAATCCGCCGAGGAAAACAAAAAATGGTAGTTCCGCGTGGAGTGTACTGTAAGTCATAAAGAGAGTTATTAGTATGATTTAATAAGCTGCTTAAACAACAGTCTGTCAATAAAAGTTACGTATTATAATCCTGTTTGGAACTCGCTGTTTGGTCAAGAACAGGCAAGCGTCCTGGGAGTTTGATCATAGCAGACCTATTTCTTGCTATTGAAAATTTTTCATGTAGGAAAATACAAGGGCCCCGAGAGTTTAATCTTAACGCAATAGGATTTGTCGTACATGTTTTTTTATTTAAATAAATCGGCACAAATGGTAGCTACATATAGGCAACATGTCAGGTTCAAAACACTTGTCCTTCTCTCTGGGTGTCTCCAGTGCAAGTCCCATGTTTCTACCCTTTAGTTTATCCCAAACACATGAAGTTAGAAATCATGGGGTATTGCATATGCATGAAATATTATGCTTGTAGTTTAAGTTTCTTGTAGCTCTCTGAATGTAGGCATACACTTTAGATCTGTCTGGCACTCCAGGGACATTCATAAGTTAAGTGACAACTCTGGTTATCTACCTTGGAGGAAAGGGCCCTAGCATTTCATTTTTTGAAAAATAAAGTGTATGAATTCCAGCCAGAGAATTAAATTACCGTAGAATGCTACAATGTCTTTGGGGATGTGCATGATTTTAAAGAAAATTTCGTAAGGGAAGAGACCTACTATTGGCCTCTGCTGTTTTATATATAAGTATGAGAGAAATGATATGTTGTGAGTAGAACTTTTGCAGACATGTTCAAATCCGGGAAATATTTTATAAACTATTATTGTGTTAGCTGACACTTTTGCTATTGCATATCTCAACTAGTGCATTATGCATTATACCTGTACTTAATTTAAGCATACTTGTACTTTATATTACTATGCAGTAAAATTTGATACTACATGGTTCAAGGATTCATTTCTCCAGGAACTGCCATTTTTTATTGTCCAAATCTCATCCTTTTTTTGAAGGTTAAAATATGAAATATTCCTGCATCCACAAAAACAATTCGTAGAACTACCCTAGTGAAAATATGTCCAGGTAATAAAAACATCAGAATAATCATAATTTTTGTAGAGAAATGAAATAATTGGCAAGTATTCAAATGAAAGCAAATACGAATGAACAAACTGTTTGTGTTTAAAGCAATCTTATATAATTTAACTTCCTGCCAATTAAAATCAACCATGAATGTAGGTAAAGAGACTGTTTCCTGCTTTGGGTTGCAGGTCATGTGAAAAATAATAAGAATTGTAACTTACAAAATGAGCCGCAGTACAATATTGTTCTACATTATTTGTTTAAGGGTAACATGATACATTATCATAAGTTACTGTTTTCCTGAGAACATTTGTGTTTGTCACATTAAGTTTTCCCAGCTAATGACTGATAAGTTTTCCTTGCTAATGACTTAAAGTCTATCAGTGATCAAAATAGGCACAAACTTGCAAAATATTACCAGTAATTTTATATAGCCTGGTTTGTTGCAATTTCTTCAATTTAGAAGTCATGTTAGCTTTCTGGGCTCCTGATTAGATGATTGATGTATAAAAGTGATCTGTTAAACAGTTAAGTGTATCCAATCAATAGTATCTTTTTGATAATCAGTTTTAAATGAGGATGTTTTTATTTTAGTTTAATTTCAGCTGTTGAAAAAAATAAAATTGTATACTGTTTATATAAATATAATGATAAAGACAGAGAACACATCTTATTTTTATGTTCATTTGAAAGATTGTATTCACGATCCATTTTTTGTTTGGTGAGAAAGAATAAATCAAAAGTCCGAAAACACGCATTATAACACCATCTGATATGAAATGTTTGGTGATGGTCCACTTTTATCACAAGAAATTCAAATCTATTATTGCCACAAACTGATTATAAAAACACCTAAGTATTTCCCCATTATGCATGTGCAACACTGATAAGTTATTTTGATCTTGTTTCTAGATTTGCTGCTTGCAATTCTTGGTTTGAAATGCTGTAGCCTTAGACGTTTTGTTATTCTTCACTGGAACTGATCACTGCTTGCTTTTATTTGCCTTGTAGATTTTCAGCAACAATTGCAGGTCTAGAAAATGTTCAAATTTGGAAATCATAAGTCAGGTTAGTTTTTGCAAAGCTGCATATGCAGGCTGACATGCTTAGGAAGGCTCATCTCTCTGTGCATCTTTCCTTCTCTTCTGCGAAACAGATTTTTGTAACCAAAAAATATTATGTAGAAGCTGAGTAATTCCCCTAGTATAGCAGTTGTGAAACATCACTTGTATGGGTACATGTATGTGTATGGTATGTGTGCACTAAATTGTCCAGGTATGTGTACGTAGTACATGTTTACAATGACCTGGGGAAGTGATTTATGAGAGTATCACCAAGCCTACAAGTACAAGTTTAATATGAAACTTCACAAACAACTTTGAAACCTAAGGCCAAAATTGAAAAAGGATATTGTTTTGGGTTACCTGCTTCTCAATATGCCATTCTGTAGAAAATTGATAGGAAATCAAATTGAAACCGCAAAAAAAATTGAGTCTGGCTGATTTCAGCGAGGTGCCCATAAACAAACTGTTTTTTTCTCAGGATAACCTCATTGCAACTTTCACATGCACAAGTACATGAACATAGGTTGTTTCGCGACATCTCTGATTTTTAACATGAGACATGTACGCTTATATGTAAAATGGAATTTGATGCTTCCAATATGTATATGAATTCCTGAATTGAAGAAGTTGAAAGAAATGAGTCTTCTGTGTCAGTTAAAAAGGCCAGAGTTGAAACCCAGCAGACTTTACATGTATATTCTTTAGTACTCTGCTTAATTCTCTCTGCACTTCCTTACACAGTCTCAATACTGTACTTGCATGTGTGCATGCACATGTATACTTGTAAACAGCCATATTTGCTCGAACCATCTTAATTCCCTTATAACAGGATCAAGCTAAGCATGCCATTTTTGGTTTGGTATAATTTGTTTTATATTCTCATTTTGAGGAGTTCTGAGACTTAAACAGAAAATATAACTTTGTGATATGGCCCTAAACTAAACCAAAAGAATCAAGTTAAAGTAAGTCATTGTCTAAATGAAATAAGAAACCTATGCTTGTTCATTTAAGATTTTTCTAGAAATTAGTGCCAATTAAAATTAATAACTGACTCAAGGCGCACTATGTAGGATGATTTTGATGGAAAGAAACATTTATAAAGGCTAATATTTTGTATCTGCAAACGAGTCATATATCCTGTTTTTATCATTTAAGTCAAAATAATACATTGAAATTAAATTATTAATTTTTCATCAACTTATAATAATCCTATCCCTAACCCTGTGCGCCTTGAGGCCTTCATTAGATCATGCTTGCTCTCCAATGAAATTTTCTTCTTTGTAACAATTTTAGCTTTATCTTTTTAAACTGCATGATAAAACGTTTGAAATTCAATGGGGAATCTGAGTAAAATGTGTGTGGGTGGAACTCCTCCATGTGTTTATTATCTGTACAAAATTTGAACAAGATCCTTAAGATTACATTCTGTTAAAGTTTGTGCATGCATGCATGTTGCTTTCAAATATCTTTATTTCCAACTGTATACTGGCACATAAAATAGCTAGCACAAAGAAAATATAATGCTTGTATTATAGTTAGCCGCTGAAAATTAACACTCTTTAATGTTATTATAGAACTGCTAGTTGTGTATTATTATAACTTTACCAAATCCAGACATAACTATTTGACGATAGTCTTAAATTATAACAAGAACAAATGCAGATATTTAAAAACAATAATTTTGGACCAAGCCTGACAGACACTTTACCAGTGCCATGCTTGTGGGCTCATTCTGATTTCGACCACTGTTTTTGATGACTCAGCAGTCTTTGACAACCCCTTTGTCTTGAGGGTTCCCATGAGTCAACACTATTGAGTTGTGTAAATACTTTCAATTAGAGGCTGGTTAGATGACTCCCAGCAGTTTTGCATGACTCTTGTGTGTGTTTTCTTTTTTCAATTTAACATTTTTCTTGTCTGCACAAACAGCAGTTGACCTGCTTTAATTAGATCGTTTTAGCAGCTTTTTTTGTTTCAGCCGCATTGTTAAGTTCATTTAGGAGGTCAGGAATGTTTTGCAGGTTGTTAGTGGTCAGGAAGTTATTAAGATGGACTTTGAATGCTGAGTGGGATGCAGATACTTATTGCTATTTAAGGCAATATTTCGCTTATTCTGTACTTGCTATGTGAATACTTCCAGTATGTAAGTTACTAATTGGGGTTATTATTGGATTAAAACAATGTAGGAATGCATGATTAAACAGTGAACTATGAGACAATGAAACATGAGTAAGCTCCCTGAAGGTCTAGTTTCACTTTTAAGTGTTAATGTCGAACTTGGTACCAGTTATTTTGTGAAGTATTTGTGAGCTGTATTACTGAAATGGACTTTTATACTTACCTTTCTTCAAAGCTGTCAGGTATGTTTCTTTCATGATTTGGATATAAATGGATTATTTTTGTATAATTGAACCTAAATCAAGATTACATGACAGTTTTTATATTAATTTTAATTGAAGAAAATGATAGTTAAATCTCCTTTTTCTGTTGGATGTTTTGAAAGAGATTTGTTTCCCTTGGATATTGGAATAAAGCTGATGTTCAACGTTCAGTGTATATAGTGAGGACTGAACTTTATAATGTAAGAAAAATGGTAACACTTTGACATTACTTTAAAGTTAATAAATGTAGTACAGTTCTAGGTGACATAAAGTTACTCAGCATTATTTTACTTTGTAATTTTTAAATATAAAATGCAATTCGCAGGCTTATACAATGCAACTCAGTTGTTACTTATCATAGAAAAGAAAGGTGTAACAACTGCCATGTGCTAATCCCTACAATGGGTTCATTTTTCATGAACTTGTAATTTCATTGTTTTCAGGCAATCTGCCTTGACATGGTTAAGGCATTACCTATTACTTGATACCGGGTATATTGTTTGGAACATTTCTTCCTCAGAATGAAGATATAAATGCCTAATATTTTTTTTAAACTACTGTAACCTGTCAAGATTGACAGGTTAAGAGTTCATTTTAATGTTGTTTGAGTTTGGAATGGTTGAACAGAGTATTAGAGTAAATTCAACCTATGTAATTATTTAAACTGATATGAAAAATATCCCAATTCCTGGAGTTCCCAAAATATTGAGTAAAAAACCCAAAACATGTACATGCATGTCTTACATTCAATCAATCTGATTAGATATTTGTGGCATGTGCATAAAATAGTATAATAATATTGTATTATATAATCCATTATCATACTTCCAACTAATAATATTGTATTATATAATCCATTATCATACTTCCAACTAATGCATGGAATGATATTTTTTCCATTCCCAAAATTCTGTTGTTAATTAATTAACTAACTTAACAAAAGTTGAGATGTCAACAGGACTAAACCAAATTGAAGGTTTAATTGTGTCACAATTTTTGCTTAACTGTGGCACTGTTGTTTTTCCACCCTGCAACATTTTATCGATGATGGAGAGAGACCCAGTGCTGATGGTGGAGTCGATGATGGTGATTTCTGTGTTTTGTAATCAATGAATTCATATTGCAACCCTGTCTTATGAACATTCCCTGATGAATATGGTATAATCAGGGAAAAAATCAATCTCTGGGAGTTCATTTGTCTCTGATCAATTAAGCCATGTGTCCTTGAATCAGTCTGATAAATAAACAACCGTTCTACACTTGTTAAGTAATAAAATATAAACGTAAAAATGATACAGTTGATAAACAGCTATTCGTAACACTGTTTATTAGAAATTATCGCTATTTCGAAATTATTTTTCGGTCCCGATTTTATTCTTTCTTTGATGAAATTTTTAATCTTTAATCCGAAATCGCTAATCTGAAAAAAATCTCTATTTCCGATTTGATATTTCACACCTAGGTACGTTTTTATCAATCCTTATTTCAAACTCGATCATTTCATAGTTTTTCTCACCATGCTTGGAATTCACTTGGGGTCGGCTTGAGGTGACAATGGAGCACAATAAGTGCTCTTTAAAGAATGACATTGAGCATGCGTATGTTACAAACATTGATGTCAGAAAATGAGCGATTCATTTGGGTTGTGTGTATATAATAGTTTAAGCTCGAAATTCACCTTTTATTTATACCGGCATGGGAAAACCCAGTCATTTGAATTCTGGGCTATATATACTGCTGGTAATAACACAACCTGAATCTCATTCAAAAAAAGTCAATCTCATCAGAATTGATCGCCGCATTGCTCACTCGAACCCCTACTAAACTAACCGGAGAAGGGCCCGATAACCAACTGTGCTATGTTCCGAATGCATACATGCACTGCTTTTTGTCATTTTGTTTTAAAAGATTAATGTTGTTTTAAAAAGGAAGTTTAATAACAAATTATTTGTCATTTATTAAACAATAATTTAACAAACATGTTTACAATAAATCACTTAGAAGGAATGTATCGTATAGGTAACGTGTAAACGACATTGCAATCTTCACATCATCTATAATTCGAGAACGCGAATGGTGTCATTTTCTGAAAATTGTTTATCAGAAATATTGCTATTTCAAAATAAATTTTTGGGTCGCTACGATTTCGGATTTATGGTGTTCGACTGTATTTGAAATTTTAAAAAAGATTTCTTTAACTACAGTACAGCAGTCTTTAAAAAAAGTGTTTGTTAGGAACATTATCTGGAATTTGTGAATCTTGGGTCAATTACAGGCAGTTAGTCTAGATCACCTTGTTTAGAGAGATGGAGTTGGGGAATTACGGGCAACTAGTCAACACCAGCTCTATTATCACCTTGTTTAGAGAGATGGAGTTGGGGAATTACAGGCAACTAGTCAACACCAGCTCTATATCACCTTGTTTAGAGAGATGGAGTTGGGGAATTACGGGCAAATAGTCAACACCAGCTCTATATCACCTTGTTTAGAGAGATGGAGTTGGGGAATTACGGGCAACTAGTCAACACCAGCTCTATGTCACCTTGTTTAGAGAGATGGAGTTGGGGAATTACGGGCAACTCATCAACACCTGCTCTATGTCACCTTGTTTAGAGAGATGGAGTTGGGGAATTACGGGCAACTAGTCAACACCAGCTCTATATCACCTTGTTTACAGAGATGGAGTTGGGGAATTATGGGCAACTCATCAACACCAGCTCTATATCACCTTGTTTAGAGAGATGGAGTTAGGGAATTACGGGCAACTAATCAACACCAGCTCTATATCACCTTGTTTAGAGTGGTGGAGTTGGGAAATTACGGGCAACTTATCAACACCTGCTCTATAACACCTTGTTTAGAGAGATGGAGTTGGGGAATTACGGGCAACTAGTCAACACCAGCTCTATATCACCTTGTTTAGAGAGGTGGAGTTGGGGAATTACGGGCAATTAATCAACACCAGCTCTATATCACCTTGTTTAGAGAGGTGGAGTTGGGGAATTACGGGCAACTAATCAACACCAGCTCTATAACACCTTGTTTAGAGAGATGGAGTTGGGGAATTACGGGCAACTAGTCAACACCAGCTCTATATCACCTTGTTTAGAGAGATGGAGTTGGGGAATTACGGGCAACTCATCAACACCTGCTCTATGTCACCTTGTTTAGAGAGATGGAGTTGGGGAATTACGGGCAACTAGTCAACACCAGCTCTATATCACCTTGTTTACAGAGATGGAGTTGGGGAATTACGGGCAACTAGTCAACACCAGCTCTATATCACCTTGTTTAGAGAGATGGAGTTAGGGAATACCGGGCAACTGATCAACACCAGCTCTATATCACCTTGTTTAGAGTGGTGGAGTTGGGGAATTACGGGCAACTTATCAACACCAGCTCTATAACACCTTGTTTAGAGAGATGGAGTTAGGGAATTACGGGCAATTAATCAACACCAGCTCTATATCACCTTGTTTAGAGAGGTGGAGTTGGGGAATTACGGGCAACTAATCAACACCAGCTCTATAACACCTTGTTTAGAGAGATGGAGTTGGGGAATTACGGGCAACTAATCAACACCTGCTCTATATCACCTTGTTTAGAGAGATGGAGTTAGGGAATTACGGGCAATTAATCAACACTAGGTCTATATCACCTTGTTTAGAGAGGTGGAGTTGGGGAATTACGGGCAATTAATCAACACCAGCTCTGTATCACCTTGTTTAGAGAGATGGAGTTGGGGAATTACGGGCAACTAATAAACACCTGCTCTATTATCACCTTGTTTAGAGTGATTGAGTTAGGGAATTACGGGCAATTAATCAACACCAGCTCTATATCACCTTGTTTAGAGAGGTGGAGTTGGGGAATTACGGGCAACTAATCAACATCAGCTCTATATCACCTTGTTTAGAGAGGTGGAGTTGGGGAATTACGGGCAACTAATCAACACCAGCTCTATATCACCTTGTTTAGAGTGATGGAGTTAGGGAATTACAGGCAATTAATCAACTCCAGCTCTATATCACCTTGTTTAGAGAGATGGGGTTAGGGAATTACAGGCAATTAGTTCAGACCAGCTCTTTATCACCTTGTTTAGAGAGGTGGAGTTGGGGAATTACGGGCAACTTATCAACACCAGCTCTATATCACCTTGTTTAGAGTGATGGAGTTAGGGAATTACAGGCAACTAATCAACACCAGCTCTATATCACCTTGTTTAGAGAGATGGAGTTGGGGAATTACGGGCAACTTATCAACACCAGCTCTATATCACCTTGTTTAGAGAGGTGGAGTTAGGGAATTACAGGCAACTAATCAACACCAGCTCTATATCACCTTGTTTAGAGAGATGGAGTTAGGGAATTACAGGCAACTTATCAACACCAGCTCTATATCACCTTGTTTAGAGAGGTGGAGTTAGGGAATTACAGGCAACTTATCAACACCAGCTCTATATCACCTTGTTTAGAGAGGTGGAGTTAGGGAATTACAGGCAACTTATCAACACCAGCTCTATATCACCTTGTTTAGAGAGATGGAGTTAGGGAATTACAGGCAACTAATCAACACCAGCTCTATATCACCTTGTTTAGAGAGGTGGAGTTAGGGAATTACAGGCAACTTATCAACACCAGCTCTATATCACCTTGTTTAGAGAGGTGGAGTTAGGGAATTACAGGCAACTAATCAACACCAGCTCTATATCACCTTGTTTAGAGAGGTGGAGTTAGGGAATTACAGGCAACTTATCAACACCAGCTCTATATCACCTTGTTTAGAGAGATGGAGTTAGGGAATTACAGGCAACTAATCAACACCAGCTCTATATCACCTTGTTTAGAGAGGTGGAGTTGGGGAATTACGGGCAACTAGTCAACACCAGCTCTATATCACCTTGTTTAGAGAGGTGGAGTTGGGGAATTACGGGCAACTTATCAACACCAGCTCTATATCACCTTGTTTAGAGTGATGGAGTTAGGGAATTACAGGCAACTAATCAACACCAGCTCTATATCACCTTGTTTAGAGAGATGGAGTTGGGGAATTACGGGCAACTAGTCAACACCAGCTCTAAATTATTATGGGCATTTAGTCAACACCAGCTCTTTATCATCTTGTTCAGAGAGATGGAGTTAGGAAACATGAGCATTTAGTCAACACCAGCTCTATATCACTTTGTTTAGAGAGATGGAGTTACGGAAGTAGGAGCATTTAGCCAACACCAGCTCTATATCACCTTGTTTAAAGAGGTGTTTTCTGGCCTTTAGTTTCTATCCTCTTCTTGAACTGTGTTTAATCAATGTTTTAATGTCTGCATTAATGAACAAATGGATCTGGGTTCCTGTAATGGTTATTTTAAAACATTTCTAGTTGTTTACTGCCTGTCTTTGCGGAGGAGTGCCATTGTCCGAAATTGGTTCAACCACTTAATCATGTTGATATTAGAATGAAGTTTAATACAAATATTGGTTTCATCTGTAAATAGGGGAAATTCCACAGGTATCTTTCAATTTAAAATGCGGTAAACTACCTGGCATGGTTTTAAGGACAGTGGCTAATAATGCCATGTTCACATTGATTTATAGACTTTTGACATGATTTGTGACTAGATTGAATGGACAATAGAAGCAAAACTTAAAAGTTGGCCATTTATCTTTCAACTTAAATCATGGCATGTGCAGCTGTATATTTTGGATTTATTTTAAAGCATTTATTATGATGTTACATCAGTGGTTTATTATGTTGGAAGTTTGTGAGATGTGCTAATGGGATCAATACTGTTCAGGACCCACACGGAGGTCTAGGACTCATTGTTGGATACAGTACTTTGACTATCAGGTTCCAGCTTTTACAAGATCAAAAATAAAAGAAACCATCAAGAATATCCTTGGTGGTTCTATTTTACTGTATTGTGGCTAGAATATGGTTTACATAATGTAGATGTGAATTTTGTGTTTCTAAACAGTGTTAAGTGTTTAAAAGCTGATGTGAATGGTCAGATCAGTCACATGTGCAAACTGCCTCAGGGACTTTGTATCTACATAAATATCAGGATGAATCGCCCGTCTCCAACGAGTTTGGTAAGAAAATATCAAGTTTCTGATGTTGTATTGAAATGGCAGAATTTGATATGATACTTTTCCACTTGTCTGGCTTTCAAATGGTTAGTATGGGTAAAAGTTTTGAAACTTTAAACATTCGATTGAAGAACATTTATACATCACTATGTTAAATTTATTTGTTCAGTTTAATGAAGTTTTGGTATGCATGTGTCATAGTTTTGTTCAAATTGGCTTTGTCAGTGAAATGAATGTTGACATACTATCTTGAAGGTTTAATTGATAGGTCGTTAATTATCCTCAAGTTACAGTGGTTACTGAAAGAGTTACTTTTGAGGTATTGTTAAAGTAAGGAGTACAAACTGTATTCAAATGGGTTTTTAGGCAGGTAAATAGGGAATAGTGGATGATTTGAAATACAGATGAGGAATACTTACTTGGCAAATGGTGCATCTTTCTACAAAGAAGATAACACTATAGAAACTCCAGTGTAATACTATCATCAATTTTATACTAATCTTTCAGAAATCTCTTTTCATTTCAAGGTAAAGTTTACATTGTTTGTTATTGTACTCTCAGTGTAAGTTGTGTGGATAGCTGATATGGATGTAAGCTGCATACTGAAATGTGAAAACTGTGCCTCACTTTGCTTCTAGTGAAGTTTATAGGTTGACATTTACAACTTAACATATAAAGAAAAATGACAGCCTGATGTTCAGCATATTTTAAGTTGGAATATAACTTAGGTTTTTAATGCGATTGAGGAGAAAGAAAAAAGGTAAAATCTAATTACTTTACTTCATCACCAAAGATGCTACTTTCTATAAGTGTAACATTATGTATGATGTGACATTTTCATCATTTTGACAGGACTCATATTCATGACTGCCGTTAAAGCAATTGGCCTTAGCCCTGAGGGAAGAAACATGTACAGCATGAATACAATAAATTGATAATAAATAGATATTCCTAAAATATTTTAATGACTGTGTCATCATTATAATTAGGGCTTTTATAAGCTGGCAACTTGCCAGTCAGAACCTATTTTGACCCTGTCCTATCAGTAACAGAAAATCAGTCATTGAAATAAAACTTTTGGATAAACAAGCCCAAATTCTTAAAAAATTGCTTGGCATCAAATTTGTCAACAAGCCCTGCTATATAAAATTCAGAATTTGAGCAAGCCCGAAATGTTTTTACCAGTGCAGGGCTTGCAGGCTTGTGTTAATTTTGACCACTGGAAAATGGCTAAAAAATTGGTCCGAAAATAGTTCTTTTTTTCTCAATTTAGGTCCAAAACAGTGAAGTCAGTAAAAAATGTAGAAATTGTAATATTCACACAGTGTTTGTCATTCACACATCCCCAAATACCAGGGAACATCTTGGCGATATGCTCGATAACTTCTGTGTTAAGGGTCTTTGTTTAATGACTGTTCTGTTTTAATTACATCCAAGAGATGATGAAATTGCCGTCTTTTCTCATGTAAACAATAATTATTGTCACACTTTTGGTATGAGGAGCTAAATTCATAATTCAAGGATGTCATTGTTAATCCGCGAAAGCCATAACATTTCGAATTCATTAACCTAGTCTAGGGTTTTAGCTAAAGAGTTATGGAAGGGTGCTGCAACCTGTCCTTTTTTGGTAGCACCCTTCTGCCCTGATGGAGACCAGTCGGAGCTCCCTTCTGTCTTCATATAATTAAATGCTAACGATTGTCAAGTTTTTTTTGGGTTTTTTTTATTAAAACTAACAATAAAATTATAAATGTATACATTTGTCTGTTGAAACCTAATATTAATTCAATAAAACACAATTCCTAATATTTCTGTCAAATTCATAATTTTTTTCACAGTCTGTTGCCCTTTTTCTCCGTTAGCACCCTGTCCCTTTTCTGCAGCACCTTGTTCTTTTTAAAACCTGGCTAAAACCCTATAGTTGTGCCCTTATTACAGGATATCAACAGTGACATACTTGATTAACTGCAGAGACTGCTGGCAGAGTGCGCTGCTTACACCATTTTAAGAAAATATTATGAAATGTGGCCTTTTTTTGCAAATGGCGACCATGGTGATTGCCAGTGGGAACCCTTACTCATGTAAGATATATTCATAGTAAAAGAACCATTTTGTGTCCAATTCAATGAATTTATCGTCTAACCTTTTCCTTCCGGATGTCAGTCGACCGAAGAATTATGATCATTATGAGAAACACTGCAGAAACTAAAAAAGAATCTCATTTAAAATTAATTTTGTTTGAATTGCAATATAAATCGGCTATGATGGCTCTACAAAGCATTACTTTCAAATTACCTTATAGTGCAAAACTATTCACAGAATACACATCGAGAAAATGTGTGACATAATTCTTTGTACATTTTTAAAATTCAACTTTGGAACCGGCCTGTTATACTATTTTAAAAATAAAAATGAGGTCGGGGTGGATGGGCCCTTACCGATTAAGATATTCTTTCTACTATTTTATTGTTCATTTTTGTTGTGTCTCAATGGTGAAAAACAACGCCTGATTATTATTAAGGCATCATATTTAATAATTGGAATCACACTATATAGCTGCCACTTAGTAATAGAGGTTTGGGGGAAATGGAAATGGAAGTTGGCTGACACAAAACATCTGGTGAAATGTATATAAATTAGCTGTCATTTGATGCTAACATTCTTATCCTGAGAGCAACAGATAGAACACAGTTCATGAGATACTTAAACATGGTAGAATTGGAATAATTCTCAAATTATTGGCTGTCTATATTGATTTCTGTAGTAAATTATTGACTTCCAGATCACTCTGACATCAACTGGTGGGGTAACTGCTAGAAGGATCTAAGTCCTCCTATATATTAATGTTGCTTGGTAACCTCTGGCATTAAGCACACACACAGGTGTTCAATATGTCTTATTTCCAGACAAATTTCAGAATTGTTTTTTTTTCATCATCTGCCTGAAGGTGCCTTCCAGTGTGTGTTAAAGCTTTGCTTATCAATTTCTTTCTGGAGATACTCTTTAAAGACCCTTGATGCAGGATTTTTAGGCATTCGGTGCATTAAAACTAGATAAAATAAGGTGAGTTGTTTTGATGGGAGTAGTGATGATCATTTAGAGCTGGGTAGTGGTAGTCAACTGGCGCATTGAGAGATGACAATTAGGAAGCAGGTGGTCAGATGACATGATGGAAGAGGTGATCAATTCCAGCATGGAAAGCAGGGGTCAGATGATGTTGGAATTGATGACCATTTGCAGTGTGTACAGCAGTGGTCAGCATGCATGTTGTAAGAAGTGATCAGTTGCAGCCTGGAAAGCAGTGGTCATCTGGCATGTCAGAAGAGGTGATCAGTTGCAGCCTAGAAAGCAGTGGTCAGCTGGCATGTCGGAAGTTGTGATCAGTTGCAGCGTAGAAAGCAGTGGTCAGCTGGCACGTCGGATATGGTGATCAGTAGGTACCTGGAAAGCAGTAGTCAGCTGGCATGTTGGAAAAAGGTGATCAGTTGGTGCCTGTAGCATTAGTAGTGGCGGTCATCTTGAGTATTAGTAGTGGTGGTCATCTTGAGCATTAGTAGTGGCGGTCATCTTGAGCATTAGAAGTGGCGGTCATCTTGAGCATTAGTAGTGGCGGTCATCTTGAGCATTAGTAGTGGTGGTCATCTTGAGCATTAGTAGTGGCGGTCATCTTGAGTATTGGTAGTGGTGGTCATCTTGAGCATTGGTAGTGGCAGTCATCTTGAGCATTGGTAGTGGCGGTCACCTTGAGCATTGGTAGTGGCGGTCATCTTGAGCATTGGTAGTGTTTTGGTATGCAAACGAATGGCAAAATTGATATTCGAATATTCGGTAATTCTTTCGATCGAATATTTGAATATTCGATTACCAAAATGAATCTTTAAGGAGTTGTAGTTAACTATTATTATTCGCTTTAGTTATAGACGGGGTCTTTATACCCTTCTTTTTCATAGCCGTTACTCGCGACGGATCCTGATTCTTCCCTTAATTAGCCCCTGAAATTATTATCCCAACAAAAGGAAATACATTTTGAACAATAAAAAAACAAAATCAATAATTTCAATTCCACTGTATTCATAACATTATTTGTAAATAATGCAAAATCAGACCGGCAATGACCATACATTCCCCGTTTAATGACGTTATCAGGTAACGGAGGGGTTTTCTGTATGACGCGCAGCCTCGTTCTGGGATTGACCTTTATTAAATATAATCTTGGAATAAAACAATTCGGGAACTAGTAAAATAATAAAACTCTAACAAGCGTTGATTTTGACTCAACTATTGTACACCAATACAGGAAATGAATCCTAAATGAAACATACAGTTACATTTCAAAGCATGAACGATATATTGAAACACGGAAAACAGTTTGTGAGCAGAACATCGCAGTCATATTGTCACGGCGATTTGAAATATATTGCACTCCATTGGAAGCTAAGACAACAAATTGGTGTGTAGGCCGATCCCCAATGCCCTTAATTGGCCTCGTCACTTAATTTCACCGAAAACATTTGAAACTTGTTTTATGTCACTTGTCAAATAGCCAGTTATTGTTAATTGACTGTTAAGATGAGACAAACAAATTTTATACACATCAACACAGATGTAGGCAAAAGGTTTGTTATTTTATTTATTCAAGAAAAAAACCATCGAATACTAGAATATCGATTTTGACATTTGAATACCAAAAGTTCGATCAAATATTTGAATATTCGAATATCCGTTTGCATCCTTAGTAGTGTTAGATGTTGAAGATGCGGCTCGTGCATAAGCTACCGTATATGAAGATAGATGTGATTCATGATGTACAAGGTAAGGAGATAAAGATGATGGTGATGGCGGTATAACTAATCATGCATGCCACAATTTTGATGAAACTAAGGAGAATAAGATGGTTGACGTGCTAATGCTGCTGATGAGGATAATACTGAAGCTCATGAAACTCGGTTACTGAGCGATATGTTGAGCAATTTTTAGTTTCTGCCCACTAACTAAAAATTGCTCAACATACCGCTCAGTAACCGAGTATAGTGTACATATTTCCGCTTAGCTTCGGCTAGGTTTTATAAAATTGATATGAAAATAACAAACTTACAGCGATAATCATTTCCGAATCGAGCGGTATTTTGCTTCACGTTATAACAAAATGTGACATCACAAACCACGTGGTATGTCCACACTGAAGTTGTAATTGTCAGAATCAGTTTTTTATACGCCCATCTTACGATGGCCTTATTATGGGAACACCCATGGCGGGCAGGCGGGCGGGCGGCTCCACAATGTTGTCCGCTCTCTAACTTGAACATTTCTCATCCAATTTCCACCAAACTTCATGAAAGTGTTTGTTGGTGAAATATCTAGGTTAAGTTCGATAACCAGCCAAATCGCTCTAGGCACTCCAGAGTTATGGCCCCCTGAATTTGTCTATTGGGCGGGCGGGCGGGCGGCTCCACAATGTTGTCCGCTCTCTAACTTGAACATTTCTCATCCAATTTCCACCAAACTTCATGAAAGTGTTTGTTGGTGAAATATCTAGGTCAAGTTCGATAACCAGCCAAATCGCTTTAGGCACTCCAGAGTTATGGCCCCCTGAATTTGTCAAAATTAGCCATTTTAGCTTTGTCCGCTCTCTAACTTGATAATTTCTCATCCAATTTCCACCAAACGTCATGAAAGTGTTTGTTGGTGAAATATCTCGGTCAAGTTCAATAACCAGCCAAATCGCTTTAGGCACTCCAGAGTTACGGCCCCCTGAATTTGTCAAAATTGTCCATTTTAGCTTTGTCCGCTCTCTAACTTGAACATTTCTCATCCAATTTCCACCAAACTTCATGAAAGGGTTTGTTGGTGAAATATCTAGGTCAAATTCGATAACCAGCCTAAACGCTTTAGGCACTCCAGAGTTATGGCCCCCTGAATTTATCAAAATTGGCCATTTTAGCTTTGTCTACTCTCAAACTTGAACAGTTTTTATCCGAATTTCACCAAACTTGCTACTATAAATGTTTGTTGGTATATATTCTTGGCAAAGTTCTATAACCAGCCAGGCTCTTCAGGATTATGGCCATTGAATTGGTCAAAATTTGCCATTTTTGCTTTGTCCACTGTCTAATTTGAACAGTTATCATCTGATCTTCACCAAACTTGCTGAAAATATTTGTTGGTAAAATAAATCGGTCAAGTATGATAATCAGCCAAATGCCCCAAAGCACTTCAGGATTACTGCCCTTGCCATTTAAGCTTTGTCTACTCTCTAACTTGAACAATTCTCATCTGACCTTCACCAAACTTGCTGAAAATGTTTGTTGCTATAAAATCTTTACCAAGAATGTTTGCCGGTATAAATGCTTTGCCAAGTACACACTGATTGTCTCTTGGGTACGATTAAGGATGAATCATCTCTTGGAGACGATTTTTACATGAATGTTGTTTTTCAAATCCCGAACACGTTGATCGTCTTTGGGCATGATTTGGGATTAATCGTCTATATCTATAGACACGATTTTCAGGAGCCTTTTCTGACTTTGACAGATTAAGGTACTGAATTTCGCATCACTGAATTTCGGAATTTGGATACACAGTTTACAAGGGATACTTTTTGCTTCCACCTTTTTCTAAGTGCCTATGAAAATTATAGACATTTTCGCACCTTTTGACTCGAAACCCTCGAATTATAATAATTTTTTTCTACTGTTAATGCCATATTGTGCCAAATCATTTGCTTCTTGAAAAGCTTGCTTCTCAAAGGGCCAATGTGACAGTAAGTTGTCTTAGAATCCAAGAAATTATTGATGGGCGTATTTTGTGAGTGTCACTCTTGTTTTTATTTTAAGATTTTTTTATTGGGTCGTGAAAATGGCAATGGCAACAGTTTGTAGTGTTTGGTATGTTACTCTACAGACAGATTTTTACACCTTCTACCTTCAATCCAGGCCATGTGAGCTGGGTCCCTTTGTAGTTAAAAGTAAATAAAATCTTTTTCTCCCATGTTCTCTATTTAATCATTTGGCCAAATTCTGCAGAAAAAAATAATAGAAGCATAGTACTGAAAATAGGACACTGTTGTGTATTCTGATTGAGAAGTAACAGGTTGTATGGTAATCAAGATTAGCTCATATTTCCTTGATTATTGAATTATTTAATCTTATTAATGGGCCAGTGAGTCTGCATATGGGCGGCCAAGTTATCTCATTATCATGAAATTGGTGTATGATATAATTATATTACTAAGTATTCTGAAACTTCACTTTTCCTTTGGGCAATTAACATATATTTACTTTTGATGTTAGCTCTGCTTGCCAAAAATCTTTCTTGTAAAAAGCTTTTTTTTTAAATACATATAACCTTTAAGTTTAATGAAACTTTTGGACGCTCTAACAATTTGGATTCTTTTTGGACTTGCTTTCTTTTATTGGTAAGAAAAGCCTGTTTGGTTGCTGATTTTAGATGATGTCTTGTATATACCCGTGATTATACTATTTCTGTGTTATTTTCTATCTATAAATCTTTTGAGTTTTGTAATTGTGTCGTAACATAAGTGTTCAATAGTGTGAATGCTTTAGTCTTCTTATGGGTCAATAGTTGTCCGGTCAAAGACTGATCAATGCCTATTATGTTTTCATTCTTGATCATAAGCTGGCTGTGCCTTGCTGTAAGCTGTTTATAGAGTGGTCAGTTACTTCACCTTTACATATCCAGTACAGATTCAATGAACAATTTGTAAGTTAGAACAAAGCTTTACCTGTTTGGTCTGTATATTCTGAGAGGGGTTTTCAACAAGTTTGATTATGATGAAGCTGGTACTTAAATACAACCATTGTCCAGCCTGTTGCCTGGGTACTTACAGACCAGTACTGGTTGCATGCTGAGATCATACCTTTAAATGTTTATTTTTTTTGGAGAAGAAATGTGGGGGTCAGTTGTAGATTTGTTCAAGAGTCATAGCTGGTCGTTCACAGAGGTGAGGTCTTGTGGGTTATTGTTGTTTTGTTTACTGATTACATAGCATCGGTCATTGCTATTTTGGCGGTAATGAAAGATATTGATTGTTTTCTGCCAAAAAAAACAACTGCATGTTTTACAATCTCAGAAAGAAGTTGTGATTTGCAAATAAAGTGGTATATACTTGATACTGTTCAGACGTTATTTTTCTGTTTAAAGTTTTACAAAAGTTATAATTTTGAAATGAGGACACCATTATTTCTATGGAATAGGCAAGAAGATTGTAAGTAAGATACTTAAATAAATATTAAGATAATATGACCTTGTCAGTTTTTGAAGAAAAAAAAGTTAATGGATAATGGGATTGTTTTGGTTTTGTCATTGGTATTGTAAATCCCTACTGATAACTATAACTCTAAAACTGTTTAGATACTCGCATGAAACTTATAACACATGCTGCTAGTGACATTATTTGTGCAAGGCCAATAACTCAGATTTTGAAATTTGTTGACTGATTCCCCTTGGTAGGCGCGGAAAGACAGCTCACTGGACTCTTGTTCATATAAATTATACATTCATGTAGGTTTGTATTGTATTAAGTTTACAGATTGTATGACAGGTATTCATTTACGCCTGTGAAGAAATGTGTTACAACTGCTGGTGAGGTGACATCATGAAAGTTTTATATTATTTTGATGTTTAGTTTTCATGCTTTAAAAGATGTTTGAAGTGGAGATGGAAAATGATAATAACAATTTCAAGTATTTTAGGGAAGCTTTTCCTTTAAAATAATTTTATCATTTAAGAATCTAAGTATCTTATTTTAGGGAAGCATTTCCTTTCCCTATAAAGGGGAGTGTCTCTTGATTGGGAAAAAAAGGGCAGTGTCTCTTGATTGGGAGAAAAGGGAAGTGTCTCTTGTTTGGGAGAAAAGGGGAGTGTCTTTTGATTGGGAGAAAAGGGGAGTGTCTCTTGATTGGGAGGATGGGGATTGTCTCTTGACTTGGAGAAAAAGGAAGTGTCTCTTAATTGGAAGAAAAGATTTAGTATTAATTGGGAGTAAAGGTGGAGTATTAATTGGAAGAAAAGGGGGGGGGGCATTAATTGAGAGAAAAGGGGAGTGTCTCTGAATTGGGAGAAAAGGTGGAGTATTATTTTGGAGAAAAGGGGAGTGTCTCTTAAATGGAAGAAAAGGTGGAATATTAATTGGGAGAAAAGATGGAGTATTAATGGGGAGAAAAGATTGAGTATTAATTGGGAGAAAAGGGGAGTGTCTTGTAATTGGGAGAAAAGGTGGAGTATTATTTTGGAGAAAAGGGGAGTGTGTCTCTTAATTGGGAGAAAAGGGGGAGTGTCTTTTTATTGGGAGAAATGTGATACTAAACTTGAACTTTATATTTTATGTAACACCATCATCTACTGTAACATGATCAGCCAACTTGGTTACCTGGGATAAATATAAATGTCTGTATTACCATCAACCTGAAGCATGTAATTGTGGGCTGTGACATGGTTTAATATCCATTTAACTGTGGTTACCACTTTTAATGATAGCCCAGCTATTGGAGTCATCTTTTCAACCATATAGAGGTGCATTGGCCAAACTCTCTAGCTCTAGTGTATCATCAAAAGATGAAACTTGCATAAAATTGTAAGTTTAACACTCTCACCAGTTGACTAACATGTGTACCTAACATGATTAAACAAAATTTGAAAAAAATATCCCTAGAATATATGACTGAAAAGTCTTGATCATCATCTATGATGAATATATGCATTTAAGTTATCTTAAATGGTAAAAGTATGCATTTGATTATCAACTGATTAAAGTTTATTCATGAACAGTCATTAACACAACACTGTCATGGGAGGAAAATTACCATATTTTAGCTTTGTCCATTGTTTGATTTAGAATATTTTAGTTCAGTTATTAAATCTAAACTAAGGGTGCCTAAACTGTCTTCATATTTGACATCCATAGAGGGGTATGTTGGCTATATTACATGGATATTGATATATGGTATCCAGGACAATAATAAGCTTGCTGTGGCTGATGTCAAATGTAAATGTATTGCATTATTGCATTATTAAGCATTTTTTTTTAATGTTCCCGAGGCACATTTCAGGAACAAGTTATTTTTGTATTTAAGTACAGATAGAAGTCTAAAGATCTCTTACTTGTATCCCTTGTCCTTGCCTCTATACTTAAACTCAGGGAGTATCTGTTTACATGCAATTTCAAGACAGTAAAGAGCCTATTTGTGGAGTGAACATGTTTAAAAATCATTGATCAAATTTGTCATATATGGTAAATGTAAACAAGGCGTGGACTACTAACAATGTTGAATAGAATTGCCTATTAAAGTCAATGCTTAGTTCTTTCTTTTCAACAGTTTGCATTTATAATAATATGCTTCTTTAACATTTAACTTTCAGGATTATGGAGCAAATATTTTCATAAATGGGGCTAATGGTCGGCGCTTTTAACATTCGATATAAAATGGAAATTGAGTAGCAAATTAATGAAATTGAAATGACATTCAGTAGTGGTTTAAAATATGCAATATGAAATTATCTATTATTAATCACTCCGGTGTTAGTATGAGGTTTTTGTCTTCTGTCAGTTATACTAAAAATTACTTCATGTCAAGTTACAGCCTCTGAAATATCTGAAATTGAGACCTATGCTGTGAGATTTGTTCACACTCATTTCTAAAAAGCAACAAGACATCTCTGTCAGAATTATAGCATTACAGGACATACTTTTCTGTATCACAAGCAATCAGTTATAGGGAAACTAATGTCTATTTCAGATAAAAAGAAAAATGGTGACCTGAAATCTAACGCCATGGGTAACAACAACACATCGGGGGTTGCCACACCACCGGTAGAACGAAAGTCAAAGTTCGCAGCAATAGGGAAAATATTCAAGCCCTGGAAATGGAAGCGGAAAAAGAAGAGTGAAAAGATAGAGAAAACTGCAAAAGGTGGGTCGTTGATACCTCTTTCATTTAATTAGACAGTGTTTCTTGCATTGACATACATGTGCAAGGATGTAACAAGGTAGGTAACCATTGATGTACATTAAGGGTAGTATAAGGTTTCTTTCCCTTGCTGGGTGTTGCTGGAGAGAGGTAATATTAGATATTTGATATATATGTCTTGTTCAATGTATTTCTTGAAATAAATCATGCTGAAACTAAGTGCAACAAAATAATTATCCTACCCCAAAAATGCATAAGAAGAGAGATAGTCATGTGGTTTCTGTTTTTATTAGTCCTGGTATTACTACACCATTTTGGCCTTCATGCTGCTTCCATGCTTAAAAGGTCAAGTTTACATGAGGCTAAGACTGGTGATATCATAGTTTCTGTCTAAACTGTTAAATTTGTAACCTTTTGGAAGGGCCATGTAATTTCAACATTAATTTCAACATAGAAAGAGGGTGTTACTCAAAAAGGTCATGGGCAGTACCAGTGACATGTATGCCATGTAATATTCTGTAGTGTTTATCTGACTTCTTGAACATCAGCAGGTCATCTCACATGAAAATAAATCTGCAATTTGCTAGCTGAACCAAAGGAACGCGTACTGAGAGCCTGGTCATGCAGCCTCCATTTAACCAGTCTGGCCCCTCTTTTTCTCCTTTCATGGTTATGTTGTGTTTTAGATGTCATTTGTTGTTGTTGCACACCCACCCTTTAGATTAAATTGTTCTCTGTCTAAACATATCTCACCAGCTGGTGAGGGTAAATTTCCCCTTCAAAGCTTCTGAACGTCTCTCTAACACTGCTACGAGGATGCGCGGGGTCAAGCCATAATGCAGCAAATGGGAATGGGCAGAATTTAAAACCTCTAAATTCACCAGCACTGTCCTTAAGACTAGGATTTGAAAAATATGATCTGCCTTTTATTGCTGTAATGAACTTATGTATGCACTCCCAGCTTCGATGCTCCTGAAAAAGGCAGTTTTATTATCCAGTTGGCATTTTGCAAGTATCAATTTTTAATGAGAAACAATATCTATTAGAGAGGAAATTGAGACATGATTTCCTTTACTTCTTCTCTTTACTAATTTTCTCAGAAAAACTTGAGATGTACGAAAATTAAATATTGCATTACCGGTATATCATAATATGGTTTCTTGCCTTTCTAAGATAACATCCTACTCGTGATTCCTTATAATAATTTTGAATTATTACTTAAAAAATGAATGCTCTTGTTAGGTATCGTTAGCTTGTTAAGGTATTCCACCCTCAGTGATGTCGTTAAACGTTTGTTTATTTCCGTATGTCAGGGCCCGTGTTCACTTTCTTCACTAACATCCTGAGTCTAATGGTTTGGGACTCGGGCTCAGAGAAGCAAAATTTTAATTTTGTTGTAAAAATGGTTTTACCGGAGCAAATTTGGTCAAAAATGATGTACAGTTGAACACAGCTATTCCCAACACGGTTTATCCGAAATTATCGCTATTTCGAATTTATTTTTCGGTCCCGATTTTACTCCTTCTTTGTTTAAAGTTTTGGTCTTTAACCCTTTACTTCATGTAAACCTAAGCCATTTCAGGCTGCCAGTTCATGGCTTATCAGTTCATATCAGTACCCCTACTTCATAGGAGATTATTGATATTATTGGAATTTTAACCCTAATGTATTACAAACCTATTTTCTTAGTATTTCTTTTGGTTTAATCAATAAGTCATCAATGTAAAGTTTATAGGGAATTAAATTTCCAATCCAGTCATATAAATTTTATTTTGTTATCTAAATTATTTCCGCATGATATTCATAAACAAACAGAAAAATATGTCAAATTTGATGAAAAATAATTTTTATTACACTTTTATTTATCAAACACAACACGAAATATTATATAAACAACATATTTTTATAATTCATTTAATGCAACCTGAATTGAAACAAAGATGGACAGAATTAAAAAATAGTTCACAACAAAGAAGCACGGTATATTTATATATGTGATACAGAAGAAAAAAAAAGTTGATCAACAGTCACAGTACGTATAACTTTCGGTTATTTAACACTACAATGAACAAATAAAGTTATTATTCAACTACTAAATGAGGCCTGCATGTTATTGTTTACTAAATTTATATCGTTTATTGCATGTCCATGTATTGTCATTTGGGTTTGATTTTAAAAATCCTCATTTCTCGTATCCTTGTGTGCGTGACGCCGAGGTCTGAATTCTCGACGTCGTACTCAATGTCTCAAACTCATTTTAATTGAAGCCAGAATGTTCCGATTCGTCAGACAAACACTGAAATATAAATGACATTATTCAGGAATGTTGTTTTAAACTGAAGTTAACAAGGGCAGAAATTAGCTCTACATTGCATTCTTGTGTATTCGAAAACACGTGTTTCAACAGCTGATCGATGTTAAATTGGGTCATGTCAAAGTTTAACAATAGGGATAGTCATTATTTTATAACACATTTGTACTTACTTTCAATTTGTAGAAGCAGATGCGCATTTTTATGACCGGATTAGCGAAACAGAAGTGACACATATGTCCCATATAATGATTTATGGCCTTTGTTTATACAAGCCAGATGATTTTTTGTTTATCCAACATGGCCGACATTTTGACACGTTTTCGAACCATGACCTGTGACGTCAGGCGCGTGATCAATAAAATATAGTTGTATTATTGGTAGTTAATTATAACTTGCAGTATTGTGTAAATTTCCACGAGAAAAACGAGACAGAAATGCCCACAAACCTGCGCAGTCAACGTTATACGCATCTTTGATACCAGTGACCTTATTTCGCGATTTTCGGAAATTCTTTAAATAGTAACATAGTGTTTTTTTTAGTGCATTGTATTTATCGATGTTTATACTTCATGAATATGAATTTATAGCGCATAAACAAGCATCAGGTATGAAAATAAATGCCCCTACATTACGAATACGTAGGATTACGTATCTATGAAGCTATGGATAAAACGTTAAGATCCGTATCTATGAAGCTATGGATAGATAAGTAAAATTGCGTATCTATGAAGTAAAGGGTTAATCCGAAATCACTATTCCAAAATAATCCAAGGTAAAAATTACGGTCCCAATTTGGTATTTCACACGTATTAATCAATTCTTAATTCGAATCTGATCTTGTCATAGTTTTTCACACCTTACTGCGAATGCGCTCGGGCATCGGCTTGTGGTGACAATGGAGCACAATTAGCGCTTGTTAAAGAATGACATTGAGCAAGAGTATGTTACGAACATCGATGTCAGAAAATGAGCGATTCATTTTGGTGATGTAGTATATAATTGCTGGTTAACACGATCTGAATATCACTTGAAAATGTCATCAGATTCATACATGTGCTGTCATTTTGTTTTAAATGTTTTATGTTGTTTTAATAAAGAAGTATAATAAAAAATTATTTGTCAATTATTAAACAATAAATGAAATCAACAAATATTTTTATATATACGAAAGATAACTCAAACCGAGTGTATCGTATTGGTAACGTGTAACCGACATTGCAATTTTCACGACTTAGTATTTCACGTCATCAATAATTGGCGAACGCTGTCAATTGCGGAAAATTGTTCATCCAAAACACGTTCCGCTATTCTGAAGTAATTAATTTGGTCCCTACAACTTCGGATTAACGGTGTTCAACTGTATCTGTTATTATATGTAATCTGTTCTATAATCATGCAGCACACATCTTTTGCCGAAATCAGTTATGTCATAGATATTTTAAACTTTAAAGAATTCACTTTTCTGAGCCTTAGATTTCCTGCAGCGTGCTTTGGGTGATATCTGAACACAATAGAAATTGACGTCACTTTCCTGCAATATTATATTTTAAAATTGTATATGAACAAAAAACATACCCGGTAACCAATTTCTAAATGAACAAATTATATTTTTATGAAATATATTGAAATATGTCTAAAATAGTTTAAAGTTATCATAAAGTACTATTTAGGTGTCAAATTATGTACCGGTATGTGGTCACCAATAAGTATCCGTAGCAACCTACATAGTCGGTTTACACAATGGCGTTGATTTTATAATATGGGCCGCTAAACAGAATGAGGCATTTATTTTAAATTGCATAGGCCAAGTCTGTGAAATTTGCTTACAGGATATAAAATAAGACATGCTCTCCAAAAATAAAATATAAACATTGTAGTTCTAATACATAGCCGTTATGGGTGGAATACCTTAAATTGTAGTTTTTTATGCTTTGCCTATTAAAGTATCTTAGCTTTCACGGGAAACAGGTGAGTAATAATTATGCTTACAAAACTATGTAACTTTCTCAGAATCAATGTTAGGTTTCTAAGAAGTGAAAAAGGTCAGTAGGAGTATGAATATGATGTTTGCCATATAAGGTGGGTATCTGCCTAACCATAGGAAGCGGAGTAAGACGTAAACCTTTAACTAAGGACCTGGTTTGTTCTATGCTCTACCAGACTGTCTAGGTGAGTTTCTAGGAACGCTGAGTAATTACCAATGTCAGGAAACTCTGATGCCTGACTGGCAGTGTCTGTAAGATGTCTCACTTTTCATTAAAGTTATTCTTGTTAAGTGTTTAGGTGTTTGTTATATGGCATATTTAACTTCACATAATTGTATGTAAGTATAACATTGATTGCATTTTAGGTTTTATTTATTGGTTTGTTTGCTATTGCTGTTGATCTTACAAAGTACACTTTGATGTCATCACAATATTTTAGCATCAGTTTTCACATGTATTCGGTATACTATTGTTACATAATTGGATATCCAAGAATATTTTTTAGATTTTGACTAGAATATTATTTTAATGCAGTTGATTATTCAATGTTTTTTAAGTCTACAGTTGTTTTCTATTGTTCATGTGATTT
The DNA here is from genome assembly GCF_026914265.1 of Mya arenaria. Lineage (NCBI taxonomy): Eukaryota > Metazoa > Mollusca > Bivalvia > Myida > Myidae > Mya > Mya arenaria. The sequence goes on along the minus strand of NC_069134.1, from coordinate 10,976,170 downwards.
ATACTTGCTTTGATTTCTCTGCTAATGTTTCATAGATAGAAGTTGAATATTTGTCATCGGCAGTTCCAGCTCTTCAACACAGTTTGTATGACAGCACCAGATCAAACAGACACTGTTTCAACATTTTTTTCTTCATATTTCTTAGCATTCTGTTGTTCTTGGTGTGTTTCAGAATTGGAACGTAACCTCTCAGTTCGCTCTACTAGGGAGGAGCTTATAGAGAAAGGTGTTCTCAAGATTCGTACGGAGGACACGATAGAGGAGGTGAATGAAAACCAGTCTGCAAACACTAGTCACAACCAGTCTGTCGCCCCTAGCAACGACCAGGCAGATGTCACTAGAGTCACCAATGGTAAGACCTCCAATTTAACATGTGCATGCCTTTCCCCCTTAAGTTAAAATATCCAGTGATAAGGAGTCTTAGTGTTTGAACTAATTGGTGTTTTACCAAAACCAAATTTCTGCGAGAAAGGTCCTTAATCAACAGATATGAGTGGGTGCATATTTCTCTGGAAAAGGTGGCTATAGGTGATTGAAATTAGATGATAATTATTGATAAAAATATTATCAGCATTTAATCCAGGTATGAAAACATAAGATTGTTATATTGAGGGAAAGTGAAGTAAAATCTTTCTTTTAGATGCTTATTGTTGTTAATAAATAGTTTAGGGCTGCATTCATAGCCAACTACCTGTTGGAAAATTATATATCCTGCGGCTCCCAAGTAGTTACACAACAATAGTTGTTTTCATAGCATCAATTTCAAACTGAAAAACTTCTAAATGAATATTACAAAACTCTTATCTCAACAAATATCAAAACATTCAACAATCCCCCATATCCTCAAGGTGCACAAAACTATCCTACCTGTTAAGTTATAGTTATCTTTTCCCCATTCATATGATTAGGAGGAGTCTGACCTGATTATAGGTTATACTACAGTAATTACCTATGAACAGCTATATGCTGTATACATGTACATCTTAAGATAGATGCGGGCTTTATTCATACATGGTACTTGTTACAATTGTGATAGTTTATCTTTGGTTTGGGATGTAGGAAGGTGATTTTCGGTAGACTCACTTGTCAGTGTTATTTTATGGGGAGCAATGTGCAAATCATGTGTGTTTTTATGGTGAAAAATAACCTCCTTCCACGCAGGAATTCACAGTGACATTTTATTATTTTCATATACATTATGTGGCTCGCTATGGTATTTAGGTATAATTAAGTAGGGAAAATAGTTTATAGCTGTAAAAGTTTTGTTCATTTTTTGTTGGGTGAGTTTGGAAGTGGAAGTATTGTTGGATGCACAGTGGGTTGAGCCATTTCATGAGGAGCTAATTAATACATTTTAAAGATTTAACAGGTGTGAGGCCAGAAATAAACCATTGTTCTTGTGAAGGAAAGAAAAAAAATATTGTGCAGTTAAAGTTGTTTTATTTTATTTTAGAGATTCAAGGACATATATGTGTTGGATATGTTCAGCTGTGTCGGATATAGTCATATGTGTTAATGAAATGAATGTCAGTTTGACAAGTGTTGTTTGCAGGCATACAAGTTATTTCCATTTATATACATAGTCTAAGAATCCAACATATTAGCATAAGGATAGTCTGTTACTACTTCTGTTCCATGAAGACTGTTACGGTATATAAATATATGAATGATGAACACAGACAGTGATCTCCTGGACTAAGTATGGTCTTTAGTTGTTTATCGTAGCAAAAAGTAATGTGACCACAAAAATTATGAGACGTGGATCAGAAGTAAAAAAATTGAAAGATGTAATACTTTTGCTGTTCTTTGAAAACTTTTGTAAATATTATGAAAGATGGACTTGATGACAGTGATATCGGGAACTAAGTGTTGTATTAAGTTGTTAGACATATAGCAAAAAGTAATGAAAGGTAGCGAGATCAAGAAAAGCTATTATTTATATATCAGAGGTATGAAATAAAGTATGTGATTGAAATCAGCAACATACAGACTTACAAATATGTTGAGTAAGGCAAAACGACGGAAGGGTCTGAATTTCGGATTTCGCTGTGCATGTCTCCCTTGTTTACGGGGAGGAGGTAAATATGTCAACTCAGATATGTTATTGGTATATTATACTCACACTAGTAGTTACTGAAATATTGCCTCTATGTGGTTGTCATAAACAGTTTCTTTTTGATATAAACGTGTGGGATGATGATTTTGATGGATTTGTGGTTTTGAAAATCACCAGTTTTATCACATTTTCAAAGATATACTCAATTAGTCTTCATCTTTGAACCTTTGTACCTGTGTGATTTGGTCCTTCTCTCAATTCAATATAATGAGAACAATTTGTTTCCTATTCTATTTTGTAGGGTAAAAAATTAGATTTCATCTTTTCGTTTTCATGAAAAAGAAGTAAATTAGAAGTATCTCCCAGGAGTTATACAAACAAGCTTGATGCTGTTACAAATCAAGTGGAGGCATAAATAGTCTACAGTGAACCTGTAGTAAGCATTTAATGAAACATCATTACAAGATACATTAACAAGAATGTATGATTGAATCCATGATTTGATAGGTATTCCTACCCACCCACCTTAAAAACTAGGGTACTGTATATCTTGTACAAGAACATCCTCTAATGTTATCTCCTATGATTGATGAGGAAGCATGTATGGCAACTGATCACTTCGGTTCCACTAAACTCTGAAGTTCAGGCAATCAACAGGTGCTTATTACTAGTTTATACTCTACTTCATCTGTTTAAGGCAATAAAAATGACCTGCCTCAATAGAAATACAGTTGGACAATACTTGATACATTTTTGGTGAGTTACGATGATGTATTCCCATAAAGTTTTAGAGAAATCATTTTATTTTATTGATAAGAAACCGGCCAGCCGAAATGATCAACTTTGAATAAATAAAAAAAATACCTGACCTAACCCGTCCATATATTTTGACCTGTTGCAGCTCTTTTGAATTGGTTTGCTTTATACTTTAAGTCTGTATGTTGCCTATTGTTGTGATCATGCATATGGACATTTTGTATTGAAGTTCTATGTGAAATGTTCACTTGAGTGGTATGGTGGATACTGATCACAGTTTTAGGTAGCTCTAGTTCACCATGGAAACAAATTTTGATAATCAGATAGTAATAAATTGTTGTGTATTGCCACTGAAGTACATTTGTTTGATAATTGTTTCATACCAATAAAATAATGCAATGCAATATACAGGCTGTCATTTTATTCCTCCTTGATTAATTAAGGCAAAACAGTTGATTAATTATGTGAATTGAAAATAATGGGCGGATTGTTACATCATCGTGAATCACCAAGTTACACTCAGAACACTGTAGAGCTATGGGCATACCAAGTATAAAATGAGGATCGGAATGTCAATACAGTTCACATTTTTATTGCTAGAAAATTGCAGAAGTAAAAAAAAAAAGATATGTTCCTGAAGGAATGCAACTTTTCAAAGATGTTCATCATTTAACCTGGTTTGAAGAATGTGAGTTTGTTAGCAGTGATAAGACAAGGTCCCAAATTCTGTGGCAATCTTTCTTGTTTTAAATTGTCATGGTGTCCTCCTTAGTAATATATTAGTGCAGTTGGGCTACAAGAATTATTGTTGTGTAATAGTTATTGTTTATTTAAAAAAAAAAAAAGTTTCTTAGTGTTGGTGTGAATGTCACTTAGCCACTTAGCATAACCAATTTATGACTAAACTGAGCATTGGTGGTTCTTTTGACAAAAACTTTGTAAGGGATTAAATCAGAGTTTGTCCTGTGATCCCATTGGCCGAGACATGAGCGTAAGCACTAAAGAGCAGCCTGTTTTTTTATTAGAAAATTGAAAACGATAGTCACATTTAGCATGTCCTGCTGTTCCATTGATCGTGGGGATCATTGATCAGAAATTCAGAGGCTGTTGCACTGCAGTACATGCATATCATTACAGAAACGGAGGAGCATTCTAAGTTTCGAGAAATGTTTCAGAGTTTTGATACGAAACAAATAAAAACATTATATCGCATATAAATTATGACAGTCTTTTAATATGATGATAACATTGGTATTGGAAAAAATGAAAAATCTGTTTTGTGTATAAAGGATTACAGCAGCAGGATTTTGTTATTGCAGCAGATCAGCCGACTGATTCATCGTTATCTGTGCTCTCTGAGGCTGGCACTCATCTTTAAGTGACGCAGATCTCATTCATTACCGGAACACGGCAGTAGATATACCTTTCTCTGCTGTCTTAATCTCACTTTTTTACCATTGTATTTTGAAGTTTCTCTGTCTTTCATTTTGCTGGAATTATCTAATAACTTGACATTGATTAAAGGTAAGCTAATTTCTATAATCATTTCACTATTTTTTCCAAAAGGTGAATTTATTGCTTGGCAAACCTATAAATGATATAAAATTTATGAAAACTGCAAGGTCTTGTATCTCGAATGCTTTGCATTAATTAGATTATAATGAGATGAATTTTAAGAAACCTGGCTTAGTGAAAAGATTAGCAAATTATAATTTTCAACTTCCTGTCAATCTTTCATTTTGTGGGAAAGGTTTCACAATGACGGTTGCAATGTATGATATTGTGCAGTATGTAGATTCGTCACATTTTCTACATGATTTTTTCAGAAGAAAACATTTTTGGCACAAACTACCTAAACTTTTGAAGTTTTATTCAACATTTTTTCTTAGCTTTTTTAATTGAAATCGCGTCTAAATGTAAAAAATCGCGTCTAAATGTAAACTGACCTATCTATAGAATACTTCACAAAAATACTCAATTTACAGAGTTGTAGCCCTTGACAATAAACTATCTATGCTAGGGTAAAACAGATAAATTTGTTTTATTTATCACTTAGCTTAGGGACTGATTTTACTATGCCCAGTAGTTGGATGTGAAGTATGGTATGGGAGGTTGTTGTGGCAGCTGTGTAGTGTTAACATTGTCAGGATATTTGTATTTCAAGTGTGTAAAACAAGCATGCTTTGCACTCTTAAGAAAACTGTTGAAATGTGTATGATATTATCGAATATGTGTCAACATCAATTGTTTTGTTTAGCACTAAAGAAAAGTGTGAAACAGAAACCATGGAAACCATTTCGTGGTTTCATAAGGCCACTATTTTGTACACACTCATATGATATGTCAGTGGTCGAAATTAGCACAAGCCCGCAAGCCCTGCACTGGTAAAATGTCTTCTGGGCTTGCTCAAATTCTGAATATTATATGGCAGGGCTTGTTTAAAAATATGATTCCATGCATTAATATAAGAATTCGGGCTTGTTCATTCAAAAGTCTAATTTCGATGCCTGATATGTGCAGCAAGGCTCACAAATCTAGCTTCAATAATTGCCCAAATATGCCCCTTAATTGTCTGAGATGAACATGCAAGCATTGGCATCCACTTACAGTGCTCCTATTATAGATTTATCAGACTGCCTCTCTTAGGAAATTCTCATGTAGTGTTAATGCACAAGTCAATTGTAACCAAGGCCCACAGGTCAGGGGAATAGCAGGGACTTCGAATTTCGGTCCAGCCAACCCTCGGTAAAATCCCCGCCCTGGGGGGACAAACTGTTAGTAAAATCCCTGCCAAAAGCCCCCGCACCCCAGGGGCATCTTAGGCTAGGCCCATTCCCTACTATTTTTGGCACGAAAAACAAAACCACCGCAGTCACTCGGCACTTTGGGGCCACCTGGAAGGTAAAAACACAGCCCATTTCCCCAGCTATTCCTCCAGGCCTGGGGGGCCGTGGTTACAATTGACTGGTGCATAATACACTTTTGCTGTAAAAATATTTGCATTTCAAATTCAATATTCTGTTGCCCTGGTTGTCATGTTTCAAATATTCAGTTATGACCATAATTCAATACCTGCATTCATATCTTGTACAAAACTTTACAAAAATGTTGGTTTTCTGATTCTGGCTTCCATTTTTATTTGAAAAATGCTATAAAAAGGAGAGTAGGTTAAAAAAAAAAATACTTTTGGACATGGTTATCGCAGAACTCCATGTAGGCTAGGTTCTGCTCTACAACACTCTTGATTAAGAAAATATTTGCAAAGATAATTTGACATTTATTGTTGAGTGTTTTGAAAATGTAAATGATTTTCATAATGACTAGTTTATGTGAACCATTATGGCTATCCTCTCACCGGATTGTATGTAATGATTAGTTCATTGAAAGTAATGGAGCTTTTCTTGATATGTCTGTATAAGAACTAAGTGAAACCCTCATGTCTCTATAAAGGTACGGAAATGCTAACATTTCTGCAATATGATAGCTCCACCGTTAAATAGTCCTATACCCAGGTGACAGATTGTTTCTCTCAATCTGTAGACTTCCTCGCCTACTCATGGATATTAAGTTGCCACAAGGGGGTAGAGATTTCTAGGAAATGGTTGTTGTGCAGAGGAGGAGGTTGACAGTGTCAGCATTTTTCCTGGAGAAAAGTGTTCACACTCATGGGCTGATTATTTACTATTAAGGCTGGCTATTTTTTCCTGCTACTTGTGATTGTAATGTTTTATCTGTAAGACGAAAAGAACTACACTGTTAGTTAACATATGGGTTATAAATGTACTGCTCTTGAGTCCATTTGCTTTTTGTTTTTTCTGAATCATACATTTAAAACATTCTGATATACATATAATCCATTCTGTGACTGGGCTCTATTTGTGTCTTCTTAACAATATGTATGTCTACTATGACAAATACCCCCGAATGGACGATCCACCAGTCCTGTCTTGAATCGTAATGCTGCACCACCCTCCATTAACCAATCATATCTTTACAGGAATTTGGCCTTTAGTATTTCAGGTTATTGTCCGCTTATAAAATTCAGTTTTTGAAATCAGACTTTGTATGAACAAGCCAAACTTCATATGCAAGTGTTTTGCATGAAAGATTTCAACAAGCCCTGCTATATAAAATCTAAAGTTTGAGCAAGCCCAGAAAACACATGACCAGTGCAAGGCCTACCAGAAAACACTTGACCAGTGCAAGGCTTACCAGAAAACACTTGACCAGTGCAAGGCTTACCAAAAAACACTTGACCAGTGCAAGGCTTACCAGAAAACATTTGACCAGTGCAAGGCTTACCAGAAAACACTTGACCAGTGCAAAGCTTACCAGAAAACATTTTGACCAGTGCAAGGCTTACCAGAAAACACTTGACCAGTGCAAGGCTTACCAGAAAACACTTGACCAGTGCAAGGCTTACCAGAAAACTCTTGACCAGTGTAAGGGTTACTGGGCTTGTGCTAATTGGGACCATTGAATATCAATATGTTTTAGGGAAAGACAAGGTAATGGATGATGCCACTGTAAAACAATATTAAAAGACTTTAAAAGTTGTGCTGTTAAAAACCACCAACAATAAAGAAATAAAATTTGGGAATGCATGAGCTCATGTTTGTTTTGTGTTTCAGGTGATGGTGTTGGTTCGAGCAGTGAAGAAGTGAGCGATGCTGTAAAGTCTGTCACAGAGAATGGTGTGGTGAACACAGCGGTGGAGACAAGTGTGTCAGACAATAATGTCATCACCACAAGGGCCGAAATAGCTTCACCCCAGAGCAACTCTATAGGTACAATCATGGGGCTAGATCTCACTGCAATTGAAACAAATAATTAAATGGCACATATTAGAAGTTGATTCTTATTTACGAAGGATATTTATAACAGATACACTTGTGCTATTGTCTTATTCAATACACAGCATCTTTGCTCTCTTCTTTTGTTTGTGAAACCTGCCATTAAATTTTACGAGCACTTGCATTTATTTTCAGGTTCACTCATTATTTTCTATACCTGAAGTTTTACATGCATGTGAAGATTTAAGAAATTGCTATATCCACAATGATTAATGCTACAAGCAATGATGCATTTACTGAATGTGATAAATGATAAATGTTTTACCTTCCCACTGCATCTAATGTTAATTATTGAACTGCAACGTGAATGTATAATTCGCCTCATATGACTACCATGATGTGAAATGTTGTGACATAGAAATTGTGGGAATAATTTTATAACTTCTGTTTCCAGACCTGCCCTGTTCGGGCCAAGGTGAGCAGCCTACAGTGTCATCCATACCAGCAAGTAAGTGCTCTGGAATACATGTAGTGTAGTTTACGAGATTAGGATAGAAACAGAAAAACCATCGTAATAGTCTAAAGAAGCTTATTTCATTACGCCAAGTCTCATAATAAATCTTGATTTTGCTAAGTTAAAAGAGTTTATCGTGATGATCAGAAGTGCATTTTTTTAAGGTCCCAAAACTTTAGAATATTAATATAGCACAATTGACACCAAAACATAGATAGTGAGATTAGCTGATCATGTTAAAAGGGACTTAAGATGTTTAGATAAATTAGGCCCAGATCAAGGCAAGGAGTAATAGTAGTTCTAAAAGGTACATTTGAGGTTTAGGAAAATATTTTCTTAATATTATGAGAATGTTTTTGATGCATTCGTTGAAACTCAAAAGATTCATATAATGAACACTCCGAATGTTATATCATCACATTTATACACCTAGAATGAGGCTAATAGAACCGTATGCCGTTCTGTAAGGAATGATGTTTCTTATTTAGATTTTTAACAGTTTTGTTGTCAAATGGACAAAAACAAATGTAACTCATAAATGAGTGCATTAATTGTGCTATTATGGCAGTATTCCTCAATTTCACAGCCGTTACAACTGTCCTAGAGACTGGGAGTATTGATCACACATGTTATAGCAAGATTTATGACTTTGATGATACCATATAGTGAGCATGCACTTGTTTGGTTGGCATTGAATACAAGCATAGCTACATTGATGAACATATCTAGGGCTTCCTGCAAGACTAGTAGAATACATAGAAGATCATCCTACAGTCTATCAGGCACCCTTCGATACGATAAGTATGCCTGTTAAAAACTTACAAGCTAAAGCTGTCAGTTTAAAAATTTACAAACTTATAAGATGAATGTTTGCTTCAATAGGCAACTCATGGCTGTAATTTTGCTAAAAAAATAATTCTAGAACACAGTGGATAATTGGCTGTCTCTCAGTGGCTGCTAAACACTTTTGTCTGGCCATATTACCATCAAACTCAGTTATTTAGGATTAAATCAGTTAGTAGTACATTCTTACCACTGTCAGTAATATGATACCTGGAGCATTGATTAGATTGTGGTATTTTGTCATTTTTTCGGCATTATTTCGATAAAGCATATCTGATTATATTTCTTGTAATCATACACTATGACAACATACGAGGGCTGTTTGTAAAGTTTGTGGACAGGCTTCTTATTTTTCAATATCAATATAGTAATGTAATGTTGAACTTAAAATTTAGAAAGTAACGTTTTTCAAATCATTTTAGACACAGATTATGAAGATATGACCATAAAGTATTTTAGTAAACATTGTTAAGGAAACTCGAATATGTCCCCTTTTGATTTTAAGGTCATTGGGTCAAAGGTCAATGTCACAGTGACCTTAAATGCAAAAAGCTTCTCGAGTGATAATTGGACTATCACTCGACAATGCCTTGACCTATTGTCCTCAAACTTAACATGGAGGTTTGATCACAGTAACCTTCAATGTGAATATCTTGTCCAAGTGATAACTAGACAATACAAAGTCCTATGGTCCTCAAACTTGACATGGAGGTTGGATATGACCAGTAGATGACCTCATTGATTTTGGGGTCATTAGGTCCAAAGGTCATGATGTCCTTGGAAATTGCAAATCTTGTCCCCTTGGATAACTTTACAATGCCTGCACCTGCAATCCTCAAACTTGACATGAAAGTTTGGTGTGACCAGTAGATGACCCCTATCATCCAATTCTGACTAAAATGCAAGAACTGTTTCTAAATGTGCCTTAGAGGGATTCCTTGAGCATTGCGCAACCACAATTTAAAAAAATCAGGAAAAAAATCCAAATAGGAGGTCCTAATAACAATGAACTGATCTTTATAGTTTCCTAATAAAGAATGATGAAGACAACTTCACTAAGATACAGCGTAGTAAATATATAAGCAGATTACAGTCTTTAAAAAAAATCATGACGCCATGAAAGTGTTAAAGTGCTCCGTGCAGAATGGGATGGCTGTTAAAAAATGCTAATAAAAAGGCTAATTATCTTTCTTTTTTTTATCAAATTTTCAATTCATTTCTCACAATATATTGCACTACATGTTGTATATGCTATATTGTTTACGAATGAATTTGCTTCTGTCCACAATCTTTATGAACAACCCTCGTATTTTAATATGACCAATTTTCATCTCAGCCAGGAAATAACAGTTTGGCTAAAAGTTGTTGATTATTTAAGTGGAGATGACACTGTGAGAGCCACTGTCTACAGAGTTGATAATGGTTTGCTCTTAAGAACTCCCAGTACATGATTATTTGATGCCTTACGTAATTTTGACTTTCTAAATAATGGATGAATATAAACCCTAATAAAACTTCCAAGATGAGATCTGTATTGTAATATATTGATAATTTCCTTCTTTCATAACAGAAACCTTTTTGCAAAGAACTTTTTTAAAGGTTTTGGAATGATGAAGAAGAATTGTAGTTGAAATTAGAACTTTTAACTTAGACATTTAACAAGAACATAATTAAAAACTTCTAAAAGTCGTATTTCACTTTTTCTCTCCTAGAAATACATGCAATTAGAGATGACCTTTTCTTGCTTGCATTCGACATTTACCTTGTTTTCTCTGGGTATTGGTAATAACCATGAGCTTGTTAAAATCAAATGCTTTAATAGCCGACCATGGCTGCACCATTGGGATGGCTTGGGGAATTTTGATTTAATTATTTAGAAAGCCTCTTACAAAGATTAGTCACTACAAAAAAAAAATCCATATCTCAATGGTCATCAATTTCCAGTATACAGTCATTTGTGTTTCAACTTAGAAATTGTTGATTTACAGATTTTTTCAGGTTTCGGTATTTTATGTTTAAATTTAACAAAATTTTAAACAGAAATTTAACAGGTATGAAATAAATTGTGATTCCTGATGGTTCTTAAAACTCTAGGCCTGATAGGAACTGGGACTTATCAACCTGTTGAAGTCAATCCTGTTTCAGTTATAACATAACCTTAATAGGAGATATTCAGCAAAGTTAACTGGAAAACAATATTTTTGTTAGTATATATGTCTCATAATCATTGTGAGAAGGCTGTAAATTTGTTGTGGTGAAAAACCTGTAAAAATTGGTGTAATTATAACAAGTTGCCTATTTATTATAGTGATGTGTATTTCCTTAAAGTACTGTACATTATTAAGTTGTAGAATTCTAAATTTAGACCACATTACCTCCAAACGTGCCTTTGTCATCACATCACCGTACTAAATAAGATCACTGTACGGTTATATACTACAAATAATTCTGAAGCTTTGAATAAGATTGCATCCTACAAAGTATGAGTTAAAAAATGGTAACCAAGTACCCAAATAAGAAAAAGATTTTGGTCATCTATTTTGCAGGAAAATTTCATTTATTGTAAATTCAGCTTAAAACGTGTACCGGATAAACATAGACAATTGTATTTTAAAAATAAAGCCTTTAAAAAGAAGTCATTTTAAATTAGATAATTCATGCACACAGGTTGTTGACAATGTACATGTAAGTGGTTTATTGCAACCGCTGGGTCACCACAACTGTTTTGTTTCAGCTTCCACATCACAGGCGCGGCCTGTGATAATCTCTGCCTTGCCAGCCACAGTCATTCCAGAGGTCAAGGTCACGGTACAGTCTCCTGAACCAACGCAAAGAGCGGAGCCCCTTGAGACACAGGCCCCGGACACACACACAAACACAGCACAGGAACCCACTTCTCAGGAACAACGTCAGGTATGGACCCTTTGCCTTAGGGCTATTCGATTTAAACATATAACCCCCGGGGGGGAGGCACTTTTTAATTATACCACCCCCTTATAGAAGCAATTTTACCCTTTTGGGGTCCAAATCAGCGAAAATAGACACCCATCTCTCTCTCGACATCTTTTATGATGAAACCTTACATCAAATAATTATAATCCATTGCTTGTCAAGGAAATTCATGACTTGGTTTTATATCTGCTGTTCAAGAAGTGTACTTTGATCTTTAGATATGTTTTGTGTTACCCTCAATATATAATTGACAATTATGTGTGTTCTTCTCAGATGTACTTTTGTCAATCATATTGTTTATCTGAGTATTTTACATCAATTCAAGTACATAAGAGCATGTATATCTTGCAATATTTCACAGAATGAAGAAGCATACCACTGCTCATTTTTACATTTTCTTGACACATAACCATAATTAAAAGATTCTTTTTCCAATTCTCCTACATATACTTCAAAATGAGGTTTTTAAGCAAATAAGTGTAAGCTAGCTTTAGCAGCTGTGTTTACCTGGAGGATTTATAAACAATGTATCTTATTCAACTTTACAGGAAGATTCATCCCCACGGGCACCTGAGGTTTCACCCCGCTCTCAGCCAGAGGTAACTCTGAGGGCTCAACCAGAGGTTACTCCCCGCCCTGTTCCAGAGGTTACCCCCAGGGTCGCAATGACCTCATTTGGTAATACGACCACAATCAGAGACACTCCTCGTTATAAGCCCAGGTTTCAGGACAGTAAGTCATCTAACTTGCAATTATTAGTGTAAATCATACAAGAAATTATGGTAATTAAAAGAGGACATTCACGTATTTGGCATTGTTCTCAATAAGAAACGGCTGCTGGCCAAAATTGACGGTTCGAACATTGGTTCAAATTTGGAAAAATAAGTCAATTTTAAGTAGAATAAGTAGTTGCTTTACTTTTCACTTTGAGGTTGCTCAACCGAAACTTATAGAGAACCCTGTTTGGGGGAAATGTTAACATCATTAAATTGAAATATGGATCTTATGTATTTTGTCACCTGCTTGGCAAGGTATACATATAGGGATTATGCTGTCTGGTGTGGTTGTCATCTTCTGCATCACACTTTCATGCCCACTCCTTTACTAAGGCATTTGTAATTCAATCTTTACCAAATTTGATCACAGTGATTACCGGCATAATATCTAAGCTGTGTTTAATCTACAGCACATATTAGTTCTCTCTCTACAGTTATGGCCCTTGATTTGTGTTATCTTCTACTTACCAATCAAAATTTCTTTACATAATTGAACTATCCTATAAAATTATCTTAAACATATAAACTGACCAATTAGAATGTGTGTTACAGGCAGTGAGGAGGATGAAAGTGATGAAGAGTATGATCATCCTCCACCCCCGACCAGCGATCCTCGAGTGTGGGAGGCGGATGCTAGTGAGCCTGACTTTACCAAAATGCCAATTAAAAGTGCTTTAAAAAAGACTCCTGTCGCATACTCTAGTGTACAAACTACGAGAAATGCTGGTGATAGTGTAAAAACAAACTTTAGCGCTCGAGTGTCGAGAGATACACCTCCCCCAGAGGGGAACAGTGTCGTACCCCAGCCCTCCCCTAAGGCTACACCTGTAAATCAGGGCCCACCAAGACCCAAACCAAGGATTACACTTCTCAGGTACTATTATATGCAAACAAATTAAGTAGAAAGGTTAAGACTATCAGACAGTTTTGTTGTATCATAACAGCTACAACAGTTTAGATTACAGACATAATGAATAAAATTGATACTAAATTTAAGGTCTAAAAAAGATAAGGAAGCGATATAGCATTTGATTAGAAATGGGTTTTATAAATTGAAGAAGTGTTGAAAACAAAAACAAACATTTTTCTTTCCAAATAGTTGTTACAGAATTGAGGATAGAGGGCCATTTCTCATGTTGGAGAGAAAATTGATTTTCTGTTGAGTACGAGAGAGCGCAGGTGTATCAGGAACATTTGTTTCCTTGAGGCCTTGCTGCAGAAGAAGCATATAGTTTACTTGTATTTCAACAGCACTGTAACTCTCCAGTGACTTTATAAAGTTTGCTATATGCTAGTAGTACATTTGGGTGACTCAGTGGTGAAATGAAGAGATCTTTGTGACTAAACAAACCTGCACATGTGAAACGTTGGTGGAAGTATTGATTGGTGCAGATGACGGGTCGGTTTTCATATTGTCAATAATTTCTCAAGTTAAGTCAGCTCTTAACATTACATGTATTGAAATCAGACAAAGTACATTTTAAAGCAGGCTGATAATGTCCAAATGTTCGCTAGATAAATCTTTTGATGAAATGCATATGATTTTTTTTTTACAATCCTTACACAATTAAACCTGAGAACCTGTACCTAACTAGTTTTAAATATCTGATCCACTTCTGTCATAGGTGTTTTAAAATTAGTCTGTAACAAACAAATGTATGTTTTAGATCTGTCTTATTTAAAGAGCAATGAATTTTTTAAAGATTCTTGAAATTTACTATAACACTCTTTGATTTCTTTGTCAGTCTGGCCCTGATGGGGATATCTTCTTTTTAGGAGTGTTGTCACCCCTCCACACACACCTGTCATTATGCTTGCACCGTCAGTAGTGATGCAGCACATGTTGACGCCCCTTGACTTTGGAAATGGGGTTATTGTCTCACACAGTCAGGTGGTGTTACATTAATCCCAATTTATTTTAGATACTTCAAATAATTATTTTCTGCCCTGCCACGTTTTGCATAACACACTTAGATAACAAGAATCAGTAGACACATCTGTAGACTCATCGTACATCATAGAGTATATGGCAACGTCTCTTATGTCGTCAATTACCTGCTGTCATACTACATCGCTCATGGTTTTGTGCATCTTGATGTCCATGTGGTGCTCATATGGCAGGGTGTTGTCAGATTTCATCGCTGGTTGGAATTTGGAGACGTTGTGGATGATCAACTTCCTGTTTTGTGCTCCTTTTCGAAAAAAAAAATAATTCATCAGTAAGCAAAAAAGCAGTTACCTTTTGTGCATCATTTTCCTTCTGTTTCTATTGTGCAGAGAGCAAACAGTGTCTGTTGGTGACCAAAATTGAATTCTACTTTTTTTGTTTTTAGGATTTTTGCACATGTTGATCTGGTACTTGACTTTTGAAGGTCAAAGACAAAATATTTACTTTCATAACAATAAATGGGCATAATTGGCTTAATTGGCACTTACCTTTTAAAAAAAGTGAATATAGTGCTTAATTACAGTATGAAAAATAACACCAATGGATTGATTATAATACATTATATCAAAGATGAACAGTCTATTCATTGAATGTCAAGTAATGTCAACCCTCCCTATTTGTGATTTGCGGATGCATTTTAGAAACATTATTGTGTATAGAGAGTATCCCCTACCTGCTAATTGTAACAAAATCATGTTCGCCACATAATTTCAGGTGCTATTGTTCTATTCAGCAATACACATTATGACCATGTAATTATCAAATCAATAAATTTACAGCGTGCTGCAGTTGTCACAGGCATGGATAATTATAGCCTCAAGTTAGAGATACTTCCAGTCTTACAGACTTAAGAAAGCTGTTTCCAATGTTTCAGGGGCATACAGGCGTGTGACTCGGACACGTTACCTGCCCCACCTGCATACCCCTCGGTACCTGAGCACCCACCCCCTCCATACAAGGCACCTGCTCCCTTGCGGGATGACGAATCTTCCTCCGATGATGAGGAAATCAACTACAGGGATGATGACGACCAGCCAAGTAAGTCAGTTCTGTAGGTTTTAGGGAAGTGAGTCCAGAATATTACTAGGTGAATTTCTTTTGAAATACCCAAAAAGAGTGATAAAACATTAGAGATAATAAACATTTATGTCTGTCCGTGTTCATAGGTTGCAGTTGTGTCAACATGACACCCCCAATGACCATTATTATTTGCGTTTATTTTTAACCACTGGTTAAACTCAATTTCTCCATGATCTTGCAGATCACTTTTACAGATTAAAAGTATCTTCAATGGCCGAGAGTGATAGATAGGTTCATTCCGACCCGAGCGTAGGGTATTTTGCAGAAACGAGGTTTACCGAGTTTCCACAAAACACCCTGTGCGAGGGTCTGGATGAATCTATCTTACTCGAGCGGCTATGGTAGATGCTTTTTCTCCCACCTCAGTTAAACAATTGTATTTTTTGCTGGAACTCTTTTGTGCTTAGTGAAAATAATCGCATATGGATATGCGATAATTCGTAGTTGTCATGGATATGCGTGCAGTGATTCAGATTATATTAATAGTCAAATCGGTCTTAGTCAAATAGTTCTAAGCATTATTTCTTGAAAGGTGCGTGAAAACTGTTTTATGGTGAGATTTGAAGCGTGAAATAATTAATTAGTGTTCTATATATTGCCACGAGACAACGTTTCCATGATACTACAGATGACAGTCTTCAACAAGGGAGGTAATTACGGAGTTCCATGCAGGCATTATTCTTTGCCCGTGGGCAAGATTATAAGTATCTTCCATGGCCGAGAGTGTAAGATAGGTTCATTCCGACCCGAGTGTAGGGTGTTTTGTGGAAACGCGGTTTACCATGTTTCTGCAAAACACCCTGCGCGAGGGCCGGGATGAACCTATCTTACTCGAGCGGCTATGGTAGATGCTTTTTCTCCCACCTCAGTTAAACAAATTTTAGTAAAAATGTATTTTTTTTGCTGAAACTCTTTTGTGCTTAGTGAAAATAATTGCGTACGGATATGCGATAATTCGTGGTTGTCATGGATATTCGCGCAGTGATTCAGGGTATGTAAATGGTCTGATCGGTCTTTAAATAGTTCTAAGAAGAGTGAAGCATTATTTCATGAAAGGTGTGTGAAAACTGTTTTCTGGTGACATTTGAAGCGAGAAATAATTAACTAGCGTTTCAAATATTGCCACAAGACAAGGTTTCCATGATGCGCTACAGACGACAGTCTTCAACAAGGGAGGTAATTACAATGTGGTGACCATTAAAAGAAGTTCCATACGGGCATTTTATCTTCGCCCATGGGCAAGATAAGAATTTCTAGCATGGTTAAATTAATGGATCTACTTATCTGAGGTGGGAGAAAAGAATTTCTAGCATAATTGGATCTACTTATCTGAGGTGGGAGAAAAAATAAGACTAATCAAAATGTTGATCTTTTTAAAGAAGAGCTAGACATATTATATTAATCTTGTTTAATGGGATCAATAGCTCATAAAATTGTCTGTAATTCCTGATAGTATACTTTATAAAAGTTACAACTGTTCTACATTTTGACCTTATATTTTCATTTTGTTGTTTGATCAGGGAGGAGGAGGGACTAAAAGTATTGTCATTGCTTCGGTGTCATCATAAAAACACTACAAAGTTAACTCGAAATATAAAACCATAAACGATTGAAATTAAAATGAAATTTGGAACACGATATGAACTCAAGATGCACATGTGCAGCACGTCCTGTAACGCTGACTGAAATATTTGTCCAGTGATGCCCCTTGATGGATAGAAAACAGGCATATGTTGGCATCCGCTTGCAATGCTCCAATTCCACCCATATATTTAATTTGTACTTTTTTTTCCTTATTTGAAGCTGGTTTGGCAGCCAAGGTGGCTCGACAGGACAGTCTTGCACGGTTCTTGAGCAACAGACCATCACGTCAGGAACTTGTGGAGAAAAACATTATTCCATACAAGTCAGATGATCAGATACATAAAGAAAGGGCGGAGATTGGCTCAAAACTCATCAGGTACGATCAACAGTCGCTACAATAATAAACTGGCCAAAATCCTTGGACGCATAATATTATCTATAGATAAGTGAACCATTTACTTGTACGGGACAAGTGATAAATATGGGTATCCTTGTCAGAAGAAACAAAAAATAATAAATCTATCTAGATTCTAGGGCATGGTATCTAAAAAAACATTTATTTTCTACATTCCAGAAAATTGATATTGTTATGTTAATGCAATTTAATGAATGTCAGTGTTCGTACTGCGTATAAATTAAAGTGGCAGAGTTTTTTCCCCATAATGTTCAAACCATGCCTCTATAAATCACGAAAATATAAACTGACAAATGTTTTTACAACTCTCTCTGACTGGAAGCCGTAGCACATTGGCCGTGCACGTGCAGAACACATGTTATGTTATAAACATTCTTCCAGAAAATAGAATTGTAGCATTTTGTTTTTCTCTTTTCACCAGGCGACTGAGTTTACGACCTTCACAGGAAGAGTTGGAACAAAAAAACATTCTTCACTGTAAGTTCTTTCTTTGTGTTGGGGACATTTTGACTTTTAATTCAGCCTTTCATGCAAGTGGTTTTCGGTTCACGTTCCACCAGAGGAACTTTCTCATGGATTTTCTAAATAAACAATGCGTGTAGTACTGGTTTTCACTCAGGAAATAGACTTGTATGCTTATTATATCAACTATAGATGCCCATCCACACAATCGGGCTTATCATTTTAGTAAATCTACACTCAACATTGCCAGTCTAAATATGATTTGTTCTCACGACATTTAATGATGTAATAAGTCAAATTTCAATGGATGAATCAGTCAAAATGTCATATATCGTACACTTGCAAACACTTTGGAAATAAATTAATAGTCTCAGTAGCATCATATTTTAAAGAAATGTATTCAATTTTTACACAATAAAACTAACTTGTTCAAACCAATGACAATGAATTAGATGAGTATTCTCATTCTTTTCAGTGCGGAGTGAGGATATCGCAAAGAGAGAAAAGGAGGAGAGAAAGAAATTGTTGATTAGAAAGGTAGAATTTTCTGTCAGATATATCACTGTGAACTTAACTTTCTAAACAAAGTCTGACATACTGTGTGATGTTGTGGCAAGTAATTCATGCTAAAATCTTTCTTATGGTACATGTATATAAAGATGGTTTGTTTCGTTCAAGACCCAATGTCCCTAATCCAAAGGTCAAGACCTAGTACATACAGGTTTATCATTAGGGAATGCTGCATATTCAGTATTATTGGTTGTGTACAGTCTGTAAATTTGACATGCACAGAGGGATTTTAATATTACATGGCACATGTGTTTGGTACATAAAGGCGATGTGTATGCAATTCCCATACCTCAAATGTCAAGGTCATACTAAGAGTTTAATCATTATGAAGTATAGTTTGGGGTGTACTGACTATAACTTAATTAGGCATGGATAGATTTAAAAATTACCTTGCACATAATTATGTTCAGTACATGAAGAGGACAAGTCGCTTGTCAATTCCACCACACTATCTCTTACTTCACCACTCCCCACACACAAGGTCAACCATTGTTGGTCTGGCATATGCTTATAGTTCATCCCTTCCAGAATGTAGGCATACTAGTAATTGCATAATCCATTGAACTGGATGGCACTTCTGGGGCTTTCATCACTTACTGTGACAACTGTTGTTTTGTGAATGGACAAAACTCCTCATATTGTTAGAGTAAGAATGTCTGATATTCTTTAATGTTGTTGCATTTCTTTCAGTTACACTACATTGGTTTAATTAAATTTGATAAACACAGCTCAATGTATAAATTTTGAAGTATTTTATGTTTATGGAACCACATGCCATGATGTCCAGTTGATGTCTGATAGGTGTGATATACACATATCTCAATCATAAATGAGTGTATTTGTTTCCTTTTATTGGCTATCATGGTCTGACTGAACATGTTGTTGACATGTTTTGACAGCTTCAAAAGCTTAAGACATGTTTTAATCAGTTCATGAAACTGTGTATATAATGTCATTGTATATTTTATGCACATCAGATATTAACTTTATTGGGACAAAAACGGAATACTGTATTGAAATGAAAGATTGGATTAGCAAAACTTTTGGATAATCTGATTTTGACCAGATTAATTTACAATTGTGTCAAAGATTTAAAGGCTGTTAAAACACATGATTTAAAGCTAGCACCAGATCCACATACCAGGTGTTTTTTGCAGAAACAAAATATACAGAAGTAGAGTGATTTAACTTTTATTGGAATTAAGTGTATAAATTTGCTGGCCCAAAGCACCAGTTAAACAGAAAAATAACTAGAAGATCAAGGTGATGTTTCTACATATGATTGTAACAGTTGTGTTTGAGTACATGCACAAAATGACCAGTTCCTACTTCCCCCCGCAGCTGAGTTTCCGACCCACGATCGAGGAGCTGAAGGAGAAGAAAATCATCAAATTTAATGATTATCTGGAGGTCACAGACGCAACAGAGTATGACCGGCGGGCAGACAAACCCTGGACACGCCTCACACCCAGGGATAAGGTACATGACATTTTACTGCGTTGGTGTCAAAAGAGCTGCTTTCGATAGAAATCTTAAGGTTGATGTTAGCCTAAGAATAATGTTTCTTTCAAACAATGATATGTAATCAGATGCAATTTTAGATTAAGAGCACAATACATGCCATTAAAAAATCTGTTTAACGTCCCAATTTTGCAGTTTTACAGTAGAATCATTATGAGACAAATTTCTTCTGATGATTCACGTAGATGTAAAAATGCTTTCTATATTTGCTTTAATGGACATGATGACTGTGTATCTTTTATATCATTAATTTTTCTTCATATAATGAGTGCTATTCTGTTGTAACAATGTGTTGTTGTTGTTTTTTTCAGGCTGCCATAAGAAAAGAGCTTAATGATTTTAAAGCTGGAGAAATGGATGTTCATGATGATAGCAGACATTTAACTAGGTAACACTTCAATCTTAATGACAACTCATTTTTTTAAATTGGGAGATTCTTTTCGGAGAGATAAGACCTAGAAGCATTGTTAAATTGCTTTGTGACGTCGAAAGACATTTGGCCAAGTATGACAATTTATTAAATGGTCATATTTTTAGACCAAGCTGATCAAATTTTGCCACAGTAATGGTCCAGCGTCTGTCAGGTCAACTTATGATTTATCAGCTTTGAAGAAAACAAATGGTTTAGTTATTGCCATGTATGCAACACTGTATGGGATTGTTGGAGATTTATTACAGTTTTAACCTTCCAGTCAAAACACTTGCTTTCTGTTAAATTACATACGTACACTAAATGAAGACTAAAAAATAAAAAACTATTTCTACCACACTCACATTAACCATAATATGATGATATGATTTCAGATTCCACAGGCCATGACATGGAGCTGTGACATAGAGCATGTTACCGATGTGTATTCACGCTAGCAGCAGGCCTGTGAAATGACCATGCCCAGCTCCCGTATGCACTGAATCCTATATCGCAGCGTTCTTACACAGCATGTGCTCGGCTTCCCAGCAACACAGACGGACATATCATCGCCAAGTGTTCACAAAACTTTAGAAATATTGAAAAACTCTGCCATGATTCATTGATAAAAACATGTCTGCTGTGAGCTAAATAGAAAAAAATCCATCTATGGATTCAATGAAGGAACACTACATCCTGCAAGTTCAAAATTATTATTAGATATTCTGTGTTTGTCAAATTGGAAGCATTTATATGCTGATATATTTAGGAAAAAACTGTGATACCCCTGGCACTGAGATATTGTGTGATTATGTGTGTAAGACCGAACAGGGATCTGGGTTTCACATGGAAGATGTCTGTGATCTCTCTACATTCAGTTTTTACTAGTGATATGATGTTTTTCGTGTTCACTATAATCCACCTTGACTGTATGCAGATATTTTTTGTGTTGTTTTGGTGTAATGAATAATTTCCATGTTCAAATTGCTTTGCTTGAAAACTGTAGGATACATTTTAACATGGGAACAGAGGTTGAAGTTGGCCAATTTTTGTTTTGTGTTAAAAGCAATGGAATTAAGAACAAAGATTTTACCTGTTGTATAAGATCGCTCTAAATATTTGTTTCTTTATTGTTGCTCATTTATTATACTCTCTGCCATGATTTAAATCTTTTCAAATAGAGATATAATTGTTTAAATACCTGTTATCAAAAGCTATTTTCATTCAAGATTTAAGCCATAAGTCATCTCAGTTGCAATTATTGATGTAACGAACATTGCTGTAATTGATTGTTACATTGCTAGTATTAATCTGATTTTATGGATATAATCCCATTCATCTTGTAATTTTAGTGAGTAATGCATGTGCCCATTGATACTTTAATACTATTGTAATTTAATTTTCATGTCGATCTATTTATAAAGCGTGTGAACTGTGATGTCAGGTTGGATATTATCCTCTCTTAGTAAAGAGCTCACAAGTGATATTCCTATACTTAACAACAGATTTTAATTTCTTAATATAATACTACCTGGTAGCTTTGTTTGCAACACGTTTATTATTTATTCCAACCATTTATGATTTAGTGAAATCATCATTACAGCACAATCATTTTTATATTAACTTCAACATATATAGGCAGAATTATTTTTATTGTGATACTTTCAAAATATGACATTTATATTTCTGTTTTTTTAAATGATCTCTGCACTGTTTCTGCCAAAAACATGCAGAATCGCATTTCTTAAATTAATATTAGGCCTAAAACAATACATATATCTGAGTTTAGGGAACAGTCTCAAAAACGCAGGTAGTTTAGAGGGAAAAGTTTGTTTTAAAGTCCAGTCAAAACAGCAAAGCAACAAAAATTAAAAATCAGGATGTTTTCACGTTCAACAACAATTAAAAATCAGAATGTTTTTTGTATCTAAGGTAACAAGAATCCTCTAGGATCATGGGGTTTTGTCAGGTACATGTATGGTCAGGTTGCCCTAAACACAGGAGATCTTTTAGGCCTATTGTCTAGTTTTCTAAGAACTTGCTTCCATGGTTTGTTTTCTTTAAAAGTGACAGTGTGGTGAGTGTATTAGTTTTATATTTTGAAGTGAGTGCATTACATTAAACTGTCATTTTAAAGCATTTAGCCACCGTACATACCATACGCATATTCTCAACCACTCTTCCTGCTAACAGCTATATTTGTACAACCATACAATATAATATTAAAATGTGCAACTGAAAAAGTATTTTTATTCTTAAAGAAGTGATATGAAGTCCATCAGAGTCCAACTATGATGGTATCACAAAGGTGGATGTGGGATCATTATCCCAGTACTTGGGGTTTCAACCCATTTTCGAGGTAACTTGTGGATGAGAATGTCCTAGTGTCTTAACAGAACTTTCAAGGTTGTGTTGTGATGTTGATAATGTACCTACTATTAGTAGTTATATTCAAGTGCTTTGTGCTGACAAACTATGTTCAAATCTTCATGAAGTGATGTTTGTACTGACATGCATTTTTATGCCAAACAGATATGATGCGTAAATTCTGCTTGTTTGTAGTCCAATTATAGAGCTATATTTCATAGTTATAAAGCAATAAATAATGATTATTGGATATTCTAATCTATGATACCCCTTTCAATAGAGCAAACTTATTTAGACCAATAAACGCACCAACTGGCCGAAACTGACTACAAAATAGTCTTGATTATTTTTAACTTTTAACATTGATTTGACAGTACAGTAAGATGCTTTTTTTACAAAATGTTTAAACAGTGTCAGCATGATAGCAAAAAAAACTTTTCTATTAGTGTCCAAATTTGAAATTTTATGTAAGCATTGTAGAAAGATAAGAACATTTTGATCTCATTTGTTTACAATTAAGTTTTTGACAGTGAATGTTTAAGTAAAGAGCATAGGAAGTTATTTAATACTTAAAATATCTATATAATTATATTCTAAAGAAAAAAACTATTCTTAATTGGATTAATATATATTCATTATTTTTCTCAAAAACCATGATTTTGATTTCATTGAAACATACACATTTTATTGTATCTATTGTATATTTTGCAAATTTTATATTTTGTATAAAGTGGTATTGTACATTAAAATGTACAGAGCTTATGAGACAAGCATTATGATGATTTGTGTTGTTGATGCATTGTAATATTGTATGTTTTTTCAGTAATCATTGATGATACTTTATTGTAATTGTATGCCTAATGGACTTGTAGAGTTTTCATCCGGTCTTTCATCACAGCAAAAATATATAAACTGGTTTAACACCACATGGTTAAATGATATAGTATATTAATTGTTCATATTTCTCTTCCATATTGTATATAAATTTCTGCATATTTTTACCAGTAGGGTATACATGCATTCCATAAATAAATGCCAGTCTTCACAAGTTGAGAAAAATGTATTGGTTTAAATAGCCATGGTTACGATTTACCTATCACCTTTTGGTTTAAAAAGTAAGGAAATTACTCATTGGCTTAATTCATATGACTGTTCTTTTAATTTGGTCATACTATATGTTCTACAATGCTTTGCCAAGTGTTCAGCAATCAACATCTGATTATTTTCACATTTGTTTTAACTGACTGACCAGTAACTTTGATAAAATACATGTCTTAACTTCAAAGGGTATCATGTAAATCAGGAGTGTTCCAATTAATGCTTGCATCTGCAATGATAAATAAAAAAAATATTAATTTTGTGAAGTGGGAAAATAGACATTATATTACTTTTACACCAAGTAACACCATTGAACTTGAACATTACCATTATGCACTTGTGTTTCATATGTTGGTTACTTGCTACTTATCACATGTATGTTAACACTGACTCTGTAATTGTTGTATACAGCTGTAAGGTATCATCTGAACAATAAATTTATTTAAATGCCTGCCAATATGTTGACTCGTATATGAGCGTAGAATTTGTCACAAGTAATCATTTGATACACAATTTTAATCAGCGAGTTGAAGGCCTGTGTATCAAGCGAGCCTCTGGCGAGCATTCTAACACATACCCAGGATGAGTGTCAGGTTTTTGTTATTTCTTCAGTAAAAAAAATAACAAAACATCCTACCTGTTCCGCTCATGAGCCAAATATGACAAAGCAATGCCATTTCCTGTGATGCATTCATTTCAGAAGTGCAGTATCCAGAAAAATTTAAAAATAGTATATTTATATTTTGCCCAGTATAGCTAGTAGAGCTTATGCAATGGCATGATGTACGTCATCTGTGCATTTGTTAACCATTGTTTGTGAATGCGATACAGTCTTCAGTTGAAACCTTGTACTGTAGCTAGATATCCACGAGAGCTCAGTTCCTTTTGAAAATCAGCCTGATCCACTAATGCATGCATGGATTATGGCCAAGTCTAGAATTACAGAGAGACAACCTGTTTTAAGATTGTGCATTTGTTTTTATGTTTTACTCTCCCTTGCCCTGGTTAAAAAGAGGTCAAAACTACAGTTTAAGAGGGTCGGTTGATTTTTGTGTCGCCTGAAAAGACGACATATAGGGGTTACTTTTTTCTTAGTTTTAAAGTTATTGCCCTTTGTTAATTTTCATGCTTAAAGTTTTCTCCAGGGCATATCTTGAAGAATATAAGAGGTATCAACTTGAAACTTCAAAGCTAGATATATCTCATTGAGGGCAAGTGCAGTGCACAATAACAGTAACTCTTGCTTTCTTAGTTTTAAAGTTATTGCCCTTTGTTAATTTTCATGCTTAAAGTTTTGTCCGGGGCATACCTTGAAGAATATAAGAGGTATCAACTTGAAACTTCATAGCTAGATAGATCTCATTGAGGGCAAGTGCAGTGCACAAGAACCGTTACTCTTGCTGCCATATTTTTAGAGTTATTGCCCTTTGTTAATTTTCTTGCTTAGGTTTTGTCCGTGTCATATCTCGTAAACTATAGGAGATTTCAACCTGAAACTTATTCCGTAGGTATATCTGATTGAAGGTTCAAATGCCACCTACACTTGAAAGTTAAATGGCAACATCATTGTCTATAAATGAATAAAATGCCAATCTAACAGCTTTAATGTCGACAGTAAATAATTCGTCAGGCGACACATCCGACTCGCGGAGTTCTAGTTAGCTCTACTGGTCAAAGGCCAAAAGAGCTTATTGGATGGCGCAGTGTCTGTCGTACGAGCTTCCATCTGAACACATTTACAATTGCTTGTGAGCATTTGTTTAAATTATGCCCTTGAGGTCATTATTGGCCCCACCCAGGGTTCACAAGTGTGGTGTATAGTATATATAGAAAAATATTTGAAAAA
Source organism: Mya arenaria (assembly GCF_026914265.1). Lineage (NCBI taxonomy): Eukaryota > Metazoa > Mollusca > Bivalvia > Myida > Myidae > Mya > Mya arenaria. The sequence goes on along the minus strand of NC_069134.1, from coordinate 10,950,180 downwards.
TCTTCTTGTCTGGGCATCAAAAAAGATCTGATAGTATGTATGAGGCATCAAATAGTGGTCCTCAACAAAGATTGTTCAAATTATGCCCCTGGGGTTAAAACTGGCTCTGCCCCAGGGGTAACAAGTTTCCTAGAGACTTATATAAGAACAACTTTCAAAATCTTGTTTTAAACCACAAGGCTCATACGTTTTACATTGATATACAAGCATCATATAATGGCCCTTTACCGAGGTTGTTGAAATTATGCCCCTGTGGCCAAAGCTGACCCCACCCTTTTTGACCTTCTTTCTTAATTTTGTTGCTACAGCAATGAAATTTGGACTATGTGTACAGTTTTGAAAGTTGTGCCTGGATGACTTTGACTGTGACCTTTTGACCTATTTTTTATTTTTAAAGCTTTTTAAAGCTACATCAATGAATTATGGACCAAGACATGTGTGCATTTTGTAAAAAAAATACCAATGTTGTCCTCAGATGACCATGAATGTGACCTTTTGACCTACTTTTTTTTATTTTTGGAGCTAGCGCAATGACATTTTGACAATTCGTACAAATTGTACATTTTTGAAAACAAATATCATTGTTAAGTGTTAAAGAAATTGCTTGTAACATTACGACCTACTTTCTTATTTTTGAAGTTACAGCAATTACATCTTAAGCATGTGTTCAGTTTTGAAAATAAATATAAATGGTGTGCTTGTGTTACATTGACTGTGTCGTTTTGACATACTTTCTAACTTTTGAAGTTACAGCAATAACATTTTGACCATGTGTACAGTTTTGAAAATATATATCAATGTTGTGCTTGTATGACATTGACTGTGACCTTTAGACCTACTTTTTTATTTTAAAGCGACAGCAATGAAATTTGGACCATGTGTATAGTTTATACAAATATAAAAATTAACATTGACAAGTTTTCTTTTGACCTACTTTCTTATTTTTTAATGAAACATCAATAACAATTGGATGTGTACAGTTTTGAAAACAATTGTCAATGTTGTGCTTGGATGACATTGACAGTGACCATTTCATGATTTGATATAAATTATTAGTTTTGAAGCTACAGCAATACAATTTGGGCCGTTCCTACTTTCTTAATTTTGAAGCTACATCAATGAACTTTGGACCATGTGTTAAGTTTTGAGAACAAATATCAAGCTTAGATATTTGGTGTGTAGCATTGTCTAAGGTCCTCTATCAAGATTGTTCAAATTATGCCCCATGGTTCACAACTGGCCCGCCCTGAGGGTCATCTGTGTTACATAAAGATATAAAGGAATACACTCAGAATATTCTTGTCTGAAACAAAAAGCATCGAGCTGAGATATTTTGTGTGTAACATTGTCTAGTGATACAATGGGTTTCAACTTTCACTCAGGTGAATGATAAAGGGCCACCATGACCCTCTTGTAATTGTATTTCAATCAAACAGCATGAGCGCTCTGTTTTTCAGATTTATCAAAAGGGTCATTCCTACTGATGATCTAGCATAATTTAACTATGCATTACTGCAGTTAGAAAATGTCAGAAAATCTCGCACGGCCTAAATAGCTGATTAGCCCTTTTGATATTTTATGACATTTTTAAGGTAAGACTGCATCTGCGAAATGCCGTCCAGGTTTTTTTTAAAATGATGCTCAGCTGGACATCATAAAAACACACAGGATGGCATTTTAGAATGACTAGGTTAGGGTCTAGAAAATAATTCATATTGTTGAAGAATGCACTTTTGGCTCCAAGCAGTAACTGGTTATCTAGCTATGGTTTGCAAATTCGACTTATTAAGTAACATACTAACTGGTTAACGTAATAAGATGCGTGTTACCACTTACTTAATAAGTGAAATTCGCAAATCATAAGTAGATAACCAGCAGCCAATTGTATAAAAGTGGATAAGTACTAATATATTAATAAATAGGTGGTAACAGTGTTACCCGAATCTTATTACGTTATGATTTATCAACAAAAACTGCTAATATATGTACGTGTTCATATCGAATCATTTTTATTTACTTAGGTTTGAGCTATTCCAAGTAAAAAGCTTAAGTGAAAATCATTATATATGATTATGGTCAGGCTTCCGTAAGGCAGCGTTCGTCTGCTGTAGTTATGTCGTCATTTGAAGCTGCATTAATGTCGGCTGCATCTCTAACCTCTCCAATTGAAGTCGTCAGCTCGATATCCGACGGGGCAGAATAAATCGCCTTCTTATGCACGACATTCGGTTTTACACTGCTATTCTCATCTCGTAAGCAATAACCGTTGTCATCAAGCATCAACGTGGTGCGGTAAACGTGCTCCAAGCGTTTCAACCGTTCCAGTTTCACCTCATACACAGACGATAAGTAGTCGGCGATCTGTACATCCAACTGTTTACGATCTCGGCGTTTATAGATATGTCCAGCGATGTATGCAATAATGCCTAAACTGTAAACGCATATGGTAGCTATTACGAACAGCATTGCACCACGTTCGTCTTTCTCCCTGGGTGTTAATGATGCCATTGCCGAAATGTTAACATTGTCGTATGACGTCATGGAATGAATAGCTGTTTGATCCACGGATCTGTTAGATGCCAATATTCCGTTTACGATAACGTCACTCATTTTAGTTCTAAAATACAATCTAGTAGTCCATGTTGTCTGTTTTAAAATATTACACCGTCGGTTCGTTTTTGTAAAAAAAGTTTCTAGACTCAAAATAGAATTTGAAATACTATCAGTTCACACAAATACACGCGTACTTTTGTATAGAATACAATTTTACAAACATCACCCAAAAGCGTTTTCAATTGTTATTATGTATGCAGATATATTCCGTATGATGGTCACCTGCAACAGGTTTCTTTCCAACACGGTGTGGTTGATATTCATATCACTTGGTTTAGGTTACTACCTTGGCTGTAAGTGAAGCCATGAACAAGCAAGAATTTAAACAAACTGAGAATAATCGCCTATTGAGCAAATAATAACACTTGTCGAGGGTCAATCTGAGTGGTAACCGCCCGGAGACGTACTATTTTTATTGACATTGGGTGCAGCTTAAATGATAAGCAAACTAAGTGCCGAAAACTCACCCAGACCAAAATTATGCACACAGTTTCTGTAAAATGACATGATTGTCTAACGACAGACGAATTTTTTAATAACTCCGAAAAAGGAATATAGACTTTGAGACTCCAAAAGAATGTAGACTTAGCCCATGGGCTTTCACGTCTTATTTCCCTAGGATGACATGTGTTTTGAGCTTCCTATATATTTCTCTATGACACTACAGTTGGGAGGTAGTTGGGGATATGTGTACATGCATAAAACTTCTGTAGGGTGTGATGTGTTCACATGTATACCCTTTAATCTTAAAACAAGACAAACTCTGAATCCTTAACTATTAACCGGATTGTACCTGGATAGTCGCGAAATGGTCGAATAACCAACTGGCGAATGAACGAATAACAGTGATTTAAAACACTGTTTGTTACGATGGTACATATGTGCAAGTCAAAACAAATAAAACAACTGTTTGATTCCTTTATATGTGTGACTCCCCAACATAAAACAAGACAAAATCTGAATCCCCAACTACCAACTGGTTGGTAGTTGGATATGCACGAATAATTAACCAACTGGCAATGTTTGAATAACCTACTGCCAAATCCCCAAACAACAGAGAATATCTATTTGTGTACATGGAGTAAAATACATACATCGTATGGTGTATTCACATGATTACGTTTACCACATAATAAAGCTGCACTATAACAGATATACCATTTTTACAACTTTATTTTTGTCTTGGAAAGAGCATTTTTTTGCGAAATAGATATACAAAAAAATCAGATCGTCGATTTTCATATTTCCGTTCGAAAATTAATGTTTTATGGTTTAAACCGTTACTGACGGTTTAAGGAAGATGCATAAAACATCAATTTTTGAACTTAAATATTAAAATCTGCGATCTTTTTTTGTCAGCAGTCTTATATAGCTGATTTCCATGGATTTTCGCAAAAATTGGCTCGTTCCAAGACAAAAAAAAATAAAAATAAAATGTCAAAACGTTCAATCTGTGAGAGTGCAGCTTTAATAGACAATCTCTGGATCCCAGCTGGTTGGTAGTTGGCTATTCACGACTTACCAACTTGAAATGTTCGACTAACCGACTGGCGAATGTAGAAGAAACACTGGTAGCTGCGCAAATAACCAACTGGAAATGGTCAAAAAGCTAAATGTCAACAGCATCATTTAACTACTATGTTGTTGATAATTCGAAACCCTTACTGGAAATTAGCAGGAAGTTGAATATTCGAATAACTAACTAGTAGGTAGTTGAATATTCGAAGCCCCTACTACCAACTACCTCCCAACTTTACCGTCATCATATCTCTTCCGTTTGCGAATTCAAGCCTGAGAAAACTCCATTTATCAACACTTCCCTGACATGATATTTCTCTCCAGAAGTTTTTATATCATAAGGTGCCTTACGCGTGGGATCTAAAAATGATCATAAGTCATATTTTAAGTATGCAGTCATGACATTATATTGCTGAAACTATAGTGGCATATTAATGCCGTTAGGGGCGTAGCTAACCCTCTATTCATGTGGATTCATAATTGTGCTAGGGGATCCGGGGGCATGCCCCCTCGAATATTTTTGAAAACCATGGTGCAATCTGGGCGTTCTGAGGTGCTTTCTTTAATATTTGATTTTTTTTAATTTTTTGTCAGACTCTGTGGATTCAGCCGCGTACTCGTGTAAAAGCAGCTACGCGTCCATCCGAAAGATATTCTGGTCAAATTCGCGAATCAATTCGTGTTTTTTTTATGCGCGATTTATTTTCGGTAAGATAAATACCATCGGACTTTAAACGGGCTTAAGTGCCTAGAACTGCCCCCTTTTACCTTTTTAGCTGTACAGGACAAATATATTAACTAGTTATGGTTTGTGAATTCCACTTATTAATAAGTAGCATAATAACTGGTAAACTAGATAAGATTCGTTTTAACTTAACTATAAATACATTCCAGATTCAGGCACTAACAGGTTAACTAGTTATGGTTTGCGAATTCCTTTTAGTAAGTAACATAGCAACTGGTTGTACTAGTTAAGATTCGTGTTACCACTAAGTGAATATCGTAAATCATAAGTCGGTAACTAGGTGGATAAATATATTTATACATAAGTGACATCACTAATCATGTCTAGTTAAACAGTTATTGTGTTACCTTCGAAGGAGATTTCGCAAATCATTACTTGTTACTGCCATAAGCCAGAAAAGCAAAAAACTTAAAGTTATCGTATAATATCGTGGTCGGTTTTAGCAAAATGAAGTTGTTGTGTTTTTGCTTGTTCATTCCTTAAAGCAATCATTGCAACAATAAATCCTTAAGTTGTAATGTGAACTTACATATATAGTTTTCCCTTGGTTTAGTAGTTGATTCTGGATAAAAATGCAATTGAAACCTTTCGGAGGATACTAAATTACTACGGAAAATACTTATTTATCCATGTCCATGTTGTTTTAAATCCATAAAATTATCAGCTAAGGTTTCGGCCACAGCTCTCCCGTCTTTTCTCAATAAGCGATCTCGGCACATCTCAGCGAAGGTCCGGGCTTCAGCGGTCCAGGCGTTTCTCAATAAGCGATCCCAGCAGTTCTTATCGAAGTTCCCGGCTTCAGCGGTCCCGGCTTTTCTCAATAAGCGATCCCGGCAGTTCTCAGCAAAGGTCCGGGCTTCAGCGGTCCAGGCGTCCCTCAATAAGCAATGCAGTGATCAGAAACAATCCCGGCCACAGGTCCAGGCGTTTTCTCGATAAGCGATCCCGGCAGTTATCAGTTATGAGTATCTGTTTATTCTCGGGATATTTAGATTAATGCAGACACGTATCACAAATTTGATGCCGAACATGAATACAATTTTACTTTTAAGAATACAAAAACATAATGAATGGATATGGTTAAATGCTAAATCAATACGAAATAATCAATACGAAATAAATATCAAATCAAATACAGAATGCATGCCTAAATACTTAAAAATATAAAAGAAAACAGCAAAAATAATGTATTTAGTGAAATAATTTCTATGCTAATGATATGTTTATTTTTAGCATTTATCATTTTAAATCCTTTGTACATCAACTAAAACATAACAAATGCAGAAATAAATCCATTACCGAAAGTTGGCTGTCCCGGCAAATATTACTCCCCAAATTACATCCCCTTGTTTTAACTTTGCCGTTTGTCGTTGAAAACGTTTCTCAAATATTTTAAAAGCCATTTAATTATTTGTTTAAAATCTACCTGCTTTGTATCTATATTGTATAAAGTAGGACATGTGATGAACGATAATCGCGAATGATTAATGTATAAACATTGCAAGTCTCATTTTGTGACGTAAATTTGTCTTTTCAGTTTCGACATACATGAACATACGAAGATATTGCGCACTACACTGTTCAGTCTAAACCTTGACCTTCATTATATTTGTGCAATTTTCGCATTTTCGTCATTGCGCTTATACGTGTACTATACGAGACATAGACCCCATACAGAACATAAATACTACATTGGATTAAAAAATGACATGCTAGATAACAGCGTTCTAAATATAAAACGTATAAAAATGCTATTTCGATTGAGCCTTCAATGTTCGGGTTGCAACAAAAATAACACACGAAGCATGGACATGTTGAATACCATGATTCTTGGAGAAAAGTATGTATATGCAAAGGTGAACTGTGTTTACTTCCTTGTGTAACACACAATGGCCAATAATGATAAACCGCAATTCAGGAAGCTATAACCGAACATGATAACAGAATGACATCTGTTTGTTGATGAACTTCCGGATTAATTCGTCCTTGAAACAAGTGCAGAAATACAACAAAATTCAATAACCATGATTTTCTGTAACTGTGAACAACATAACATTTACTATGAAAGTAGTGTGGAAGCTGGAAGTTTGGATTAATTTTATCGAAACTGTAACAACTCAACTCAACTACTACTATCTTTTCCTGATAAAACAGCTCATGTGACTCAGTATCGTACACAGATAAATATATAACGTGAAATAATTGATCAGTTTTGAACCGATATCCTCTACATTTGGATATGCTCGCACAAACATGGAGGCGTATACCGTACTTGCAAAAAGTACATAATTTATACTGAGTCTCAAAATACAAAAAATAAATATGTCAAGATACCAAGAGGATCATTGTGGCAACTTTGTGCACCACTGAGGATTAATACGTCTTTTAAGTTATTTTTGCTTAGGAAGGACGCTCCCGGTAACTCATATTAACTGTAAAAATAATTATACGGATATCAACTTCGAAAACGAAAGCATATCATAGATGTTAACCCATTTCCATTAGTTCTAGTAGTCATGTATGTCAGTTTCTTTATTGAAAGTGTAAATTTAACATCAATCTTCTTCAACAACATAATTATTCACATTGTTTACGGGTTTATACATAAGTATTTATAGTATTCTTATTAACAACAAAAACATATTGGACCTTCCATTGAATACATCTGAAACTAACTGCAAGTAAGCATTATCCAGCAATTCACAAATTATACATTCTACCTACAATCCGACATTTGATAATATTGTTTCCTCTGAGAAATGCATCCACAATTTTGCAATAGAAAAGGCTAGGACCGATTCAATAGATTCTTTAGCTGACAATAATATGGAGGCGTTCACACAAGACACCGACGTCGCAGAAGACAACCCATCGCCATTGCTCACAGTAATCAATTATGCAAGTTTATACATTGCAAGTGGAATGACAACGTCCGTTTACATCATAGAAGGCTTCTTCCACAACATAAGTACAGCGATGGCGAGTATAGTTTACTTTGTAACAGCAACACTGGATTTTATATTAAGAACCCCTGTGACTGTGATTACAACTTTGCTCAACTTTATACAGAACATTTTGAATGGCACTTTATACATTATACTTGACGTGATACTTTTTTGGATTGAAGAATGCCTTGTTTTCGCCATCAGAGCAGTAATGTTCAGTCTGAGCACTTGTTCAGTTTCCATCCTTACTGTAATCTCAGTGGCACTATCTTTACTGTCTACAACATTAGTAGGCTATATAGGTATCATCGACCTTGTCGTCTTCAATATCGTCTTTCCTGTATGCGATGTACTGTTCTGGATATTAGCAGGATTATCTATCATAGTAGGCTTGTTTTACCTGCATGGAAAATTGACACAAGAAAGGGTGTGGGAAGAACGAATAGAATACATCCTTGTGTTGCCTATTTTATACGCTTCCACGTATATTTGGAGAAATGTATGTGGCGTTATTCTATCATATATTGTTCACCCATTATGTTACATTTGTATATTGGTATGTTGTACGTTTTTAACTGTGAACTTTTGCCAATTGATAGTTCACGAAGTACGCGAATTCAAGTTTAAAGAAACACTTAAAGGGAAATCATCAAAGGACGACACTATATGCAAAGAATGCGTTATATGCTTTGAAGAAAACGTGTTCGTAACGATAGTTCCATGTATGCACAGCAATATATGCCAGTCCTGCATTTCCCGTGTAATAATTGACTCTAACCTATGTCCATTATGCAGAGGAATAATTCAGGACGTCCAGATTCCACTGAGATAGAAATCAAGTTGTTGACTCAAGTCATTGTCGACGGATGCCACCGTCACTACTTTGGGGCAGAAAGGATGTGTTTGTGTATTTCAACAAATTGTACTATATTGCCTCGTGTGTTTATTTTTCATTTTAGCATCCACTCAACCTAGATAGTTTAGAACAAATCAGAAAATAGGCAGATTTATTTTTATGACTGTTTATTGTGACAATTTTGGTAAATAATGTATTAAAATCTTATATTCTATTTTATCATCAATTGAACGTTAGACCTTGCTTCCAAGAGAAAATAGGATTTTTTAATCAAATTGTTCTTCAAACGTTACTGAATTAATGCGTGCAGTGTAATAAGTTTTCCTCATATAATTTCGATAGATAAATAACTATTCCATTCAAATCATTAACGAATTATCATTAAAACAAAATGGATAGAAACACATCAGTTGCAGTAAGGTTACTAAATAAGATTAAATTGATTACAAATATTCTTTTACGAATAGAAATTGAGCAATATTATATAACGCCTGTGTAATACAAATCAACACGTGCTGGTTGTTTGAAACCGGAAACAATGATTAGCCTGTGATAAAAAATCACTTCCTCGTGATTGAAATGATTCACCCACGCCCATGTATACTTTCAATCACTCGGGTTATGGGTGCAGTGTCAATTACTTGTTGACACACATACTGCGAATTGACACAGTGAAGAAGTTACTGACTTCTTAGTTGTCAGAACTATTATTTCATCCAACACAAAATCCCTTCTGGGCCCCACAGATAACCGACTCAGCTTATCAGCACACCAAGGTGGTCATTACGAGGCTACAGCGCACCGAGAACGGTCAGCGAAATTAAGTCCTAGCAATTCTTAGAAACTAATAATATAGTGAAAATAGCGGATATTATTTATGATAGAGCAAGCATGAATGTGGAAGCAGAGGTATGTAATATTACATATTTGGCGGGTATATTAATATGCAATGCTCAAGGAATTAATTAGTTAATAATAGTTTAGTTGTTGGTTTGAGGAAAATCAATAATTGAAATAATTACTGATAGTACAGCGCCGTAGCCACACTGAGACACACCGAGGCAGCTGCCTCGGTTAAAATCTAGAGAGCAAATAAATAAAATAAATAAAAATAACTAATAAAATGAAAACTAATAAGATCGACCTTTGAATTCGTGAAACGACTACAATGTTACATATAATTATGAAAAATGCCGTAGCAACAGACACTGAGCCAAACCGAGGCACCTTCTTTGCTGTCATTTAGCACTGCCGGGACTATGTACAATGTATCAAACCCTACAGCAATGCGTTTTTGCTCGCGCATTGAGGGCACGCTCTATGTATAGAATGGCACTCCGTATTATTATTCAACTGATTCCACATGAATTTCAAATATTTTATATTTATAATAGGCTGGACAATATATACATGTTTTATCAACGAATTATTGCATGTTCCATTGTATACATGCTTAAATCTCGGCTACATGTATCAAATATATAAACATTTAATGAAATTTAATGGAATGAAAAGCTCCGGTTGCTAAGTGTAGTTTAAGGAATGTTTGACATGACAATCCCCTGCTGTGCATCCCCTGCTTATTGCACTGATGTCACAGTAGGGGTCAATTTCCTGTTTTATTTCTTTATTGGCTCTGGACCATTTAGGGTCCATTCCATTAATAAAACCTCCAAAACTGCACAGCATGATATTCAGATCAGAGATGTGATAAGACAATTAGGCAATTAGATTAAGATCAATACACAGAGGTTGTGTACAATACACGTTTTTTGTTGTTGTTGTTTGTTTGTTTTTTTTTGGGGGGGGGGATGTTCTTGTTGTTGTTTTTTTTTGTTTTTTTTTGTGTGTGAGTTTTGGTTTTTTTGTTTTTTTGTTGTGTTTTTTTTTGTTGTTGTTTTTTTTTTTTTTTTTTTTTTTTTGGGGGGGGGGGGCACTTATTTCAAGGATTAAATTTGGTCTTTAAATAAGCAAACACAGACATGTCCACATGGACATGATTTGAGTTATTATAAATCTTTCAGCACGGAGGAATAGGATAAAAGTCCAAAACCGCGAGAACGGAAATAATAACTATTTTATGAACTGAATAAGCACTTCTGATGAAAAAACTTTCCAAACCAAATATTGCGCAGTTTTTACATCGCTGCAGCCAAATACAATGGGACAAAGTCCGAACAATTCTCGAGGAAAAGTGTTTAATGGTACATCGACAGTGAGTAGTCAAATAATTGGCGTTCAGGCTCGGATTACTGACCTTTATCTAAAGTTTATGTAAAATGTGTCATGCTTTTAAGAAAGTATTGTTTAAATCAAATAGTTGTCTCATCATGCACTCAGGTTCCATCAATTTCCAATTTTATGAACACATTTTAACAACTTACTTTCTTTTTACACAACTCCGCAAAATACACATGCCATAATTATAAAAGCGCAGTGTCTGACCTTTGAGCCGACTCACCGCAGTTTGAGAAGGAAATTTTAAACCAATGTTATAAGATGGAAACACTTCGAGATCTGCGTCTCTCAAAGAAGGATTTGAAATGTGGGACGAAAACGATTTTCCCACCATTGATGCAATCTGTAAGTTAATTTTAAGATTGCCTGTGGGTTCCTGTTCGTGCGAACGCAGTTTTTGGCGCTTTCAGAAGACTCAAAACATGGAAACGATCAACCATGTTAGACGCTTGTCTTAATCGTTTGGCTTTGATATTTGTTCATAAAAACATTCCAATAGAAATTAGATGTTATATGGTGTATCTTAAATCAGTGCTTGCTTACTTTATCACTAAACCCCGCTTTTTCAGTCGAGCTCGTCCCTGGGTCCTAATACCAATATATGAATCTATGAAATTCTTTTCTTAACGCTCGCTCGCTCATTAAAACTGAAAATGTATATAAAGTGCCAAAATACGAATTTTAAGGTGGTTTTATAGGACCGAAGTGTCGTCAAACTAATAGAAGTCCCAAATAGGAGGGAGCTTGCTCCCGGACCCCTTGGAAGATGGAAGGAGTCTGCGACGGGGAAATAAATGAATGGGATGCCCTGTCAGATTTCTTCATCCAGGACATAGAAACTGGAGATCCAGTTAAAGATGAATTGGCAACGGTGGTAAAGAAATCATTAAGATCAAAAACAAAAGAGGAAAAAATGACAGATCTTCGAAACAAACACAAAAGACCAAAAAACATTGAAAATCTTGAAGTAACCAAAGTTGACGAGATACTGTGGAATCAGTTAAAACCAGAAAAAAAGGCTAACGATTATGGGCAGCAGAAATTACAAGCCGTACTTTGTCAAACTCTTGTTCCAGTTGTGAAATTAATGCAAACTATCAAAACAGACGGTAACAAGAAAAATAAAGAATTGGTTGGTGACATTTTTAAAATCCTAGCGCAGGGAGTTGTCTCATCAAACGAAAATCGGAGACAAAAGATTAAAAACAATTTATTACCGGCATACAAAATATTGTGTGACAACCCACCCTCGGCAGCAATGCTATTCGGGGACAAACTGGAAGAAGATATTAAGAAAATGAAAGAAACAAAGGCAAAACTAACACCAGATCAACCACACAAGCCTTTTTTTATCGAAAAGAGGAGGGGGCACCGACCATACAACAACAGAAAGTTCACTGCTTACCCTCCTCGCAACAATCAAGCACAGACGAACTATCAACGTCCGTGGAAACGCCAACAACAAAAGTACACAAAAACAAACCGAAAATAATATCTGTAAGTAAAGATATCAATGTACGTTTTTGCAATACAGCTGAAAATTTTCGAGTTGGCAAAACTGGGGATAATATCAATGTATGGGAAACAATTACTAGAGACAAATGGATACTTAATACTATAACAGGTTGCAGTATAGAGTTTTCCGACATTCCGCAACAAAAGTATGTTCCAAAACCGATTAAATTTTCGGACGAGGACAATACTATAATTTGCAATGAATTAAATAGTTTTTTGGAATGTAAAATAATTGAAAAGGCACCAGAAACCACAAACAATGAATTTATTTCTACCATTTTTATCAGACCGAAAAAAGATGGACGCGTACGCGTAATACTAAACCTAAAGTACTTAAATGAACATTATGTTGAATAATTACATTTTAAGATGGAATCTTTACGAGCGGCAATTAACATGGTCAGAAAAGACTGTTATCTTGCATCTGTGGATTTAACTGACGCTTACGTCTGGTTATTGGAGGTGAATGTTTGAAACAGTGATGACTAGTCCTACTTAATAGCACTAGCAGTTCTTATTAGCTTTTAACGGCTTTTATCAGGACCTGGTTATAGACTCTAAAAACGTTTGCACTATTATTGAAGAATGACGGATTGATCTCAACATACGGATTTTTGTTGTGAATATGCATGATAGTATAATGTATCAAATTATCACTTTTCAAAGACAGTATATTTGTAGACCATGTGTACCATTTTGGTAGCTAAATATTTAAAAGTATAGACATTTCTTTTTCTTTCTCGTCATCAATGGCTATATAATTAGTATAGAAAAAATAATAAATACTATATTTATATATATATATATATATATATATATATATATATATATATATATATATATATATATATATATACTTATTTATTTGCACAGCACACGAATCGTGGATGTGTTGAACACTGCAATCCTTGGAATAGAGTATTAAGCAAATGATGTGAACGGTGTTTTCTTGATTTTGTAGCCCACAATGGCCATACTACCACAATTCAGCGAACTGAACATGATAATAGAATGACTGCTTTCGGACTCATTCGTCCCTAAAACAATTGGCGGAAAACCGTTGAAATACAACAAAATTCAACAACCATGATTTGCTTAAATTGTGAACAGCACAACCTTTACTATGAAAGCAGTTTGGAAGTTTGGATTAATTATATCGAAAATGTAACCAACATAAATGGAGCGGCTAAGTCGACAACAATATCCTGATAGCCTCACATTTTCCTGATAAAACAGCTGACTAAGTATTGTACACAGAAAACGGATATAACGTGATAAGTGACCATTATGGAAGTGCTATCATCAATATATAGATCATTTTGCACAAACATGTAGTCGTATACCATCCTCGCAAGAATAATTAATGTTAGTCTCAAAACACAAAATATCTCAAATATCCAAATGATCTTTTTGGCAAGTGTGTGTTAATACATCTAAAGTTAATATTTTGGCTTAGAAAGGACGCTGCTGGCTGTACCTCATTTAATCTGTAAATATATAGTATGGATATCATCGTCGCACACAAAAGCAGCTCGTAAATGTAAGCTTATCTCCATGACTTATACATTTAAACACCATAAATCCAAAATAGTCGGGATCCTGATAAAATATCGGATTATCGGTATTTCGGATTAACATTTTATAGAGAATAAAAGTGTCCTTAAGTTTCAAGATTTTAACTACATCGTTGGCATATAATATGCACGAGAAGATGTCCCGAATTATTGGTAAGGAACGTAAAATATCAAATCGAGAAGTTTGCAATGTCGGCAACAGGTTACCAACATGTTGTTTGTGTGATCGTTTAGTATAGATGTATGTTGAATTATTGCTTAATAAATGACAAATTTTGTATTATTATATTTTTTAAATAAAATACCGTGATGCATGTAAAACAAACTGACAGCACGTGCATACATTCTAAACAAAGCACAGTTACCGATCTAGATATCTCCACGGATTGGTTAACTGGCCCTTCTCTGGATTGTTTGGTAGCGGGTCGAGTGAGTTATGTGGTTATCGAATGTGTGTTGAACAATGCTATACAAACATCACCACCCAAAATGTATCGCTTATCTTGCATCGATGTGTGTTGTTTTTTAAAAAAACGTGTGACTATTGTCATTCTTTATGAAGCTTTATTATAACCATAACCAGTTGCCCGCGTGCTATCGCGGTTTGGTGCGAAAGCAATGAGGTGACCGAGTTCGAAATAAGGATTAATAAAAAAAGTGTGAAATATCGAATCGGGACCGTATTTTGACTTCGTATAATCGATATAAAACTTCCATTAAACAAAGAAGTATAAAATCGCGACCAATATCGATATTTTCGGATAAACGGATAAACAGTCTTCGGAGTAAAGGTGTTTAAATGTAGTAGTCAAGTATGAGTGGAAAGGCTGGTACCGTTTTTATTTATTCTTTAGCTGACCTGAATATGCACAAGACATCGACGTCGCAAAAGACAGCTCATCACCATTGCTCACAGTAATCAAGTATGCAAGTTTATACACTGCAAGTGGAAAGACAACGTCCGTTATTATCATAGAAAGGATCTTTCACAACATATGATCAGCGATGTCGAGTATAGTTTCCTTTGTAAGAACATCATTTGCCTTTATATTAAGATCCCCCGTGACTGTGATTACAACTTTGCTCAGCCTTATACAGAACATTTTGAATGGCACTTTATACATTCTACTTGATGTGATACATTTCTGCATGGAAGAATGCCTTGTTTTCGCCATCAGAGCAGTTACGTACATTCTTAGTTCTCGTTTTGTTACCACCCTTCCTGTTATATCAGTGGCAATATCTTTACTGTTTACAACTTTTGTAGGCTATATAAGTATCATCGAAATTGTCGTCTTTAATATCGACTTACCTATATGCGATGTACTGATATATTGTCCGATATTGGTTTACTGTATGTTTGTAACTGTGGACTCATGCCGATTGATATTTCACGAAGTACGCAAATTCAAGTTTAAAGAAATACTTAAAGGAAAACCATCAAAGGACGACACAATATGCAAAGTATGCGTTATATGCTTTGAGGAAAACGTGATTGTTACGATAGTTCCATGTTTGCACAGTAACATATGCCAGTCCTGCATTTCCCATATAAAAATGGACTCTAACCTATGTCCATTATGCAGAGGAATAATTCCGGAAGTCCAGATACCTCTGATATAGAAATCATGACAGTTTTAAACAATTGAGAAAATAGGCAGATTTATTTTAATGAATGTTTATTGTGAAAATTGTGTATTTAAAATCTTATATTATTGTTTATTATCATTGGAATCTTTGACTTTGCTTCCAGAATGGGTCAGTTTTATATCAAATGTTCTTCAAACTTTACTAAATTAATGCGCACGATTTATTATTAAATTTTCCTCATATAAATTCGATAGATTATTAAATATTCTATTCAAATCATTAAGAAATTACCATTAAAACAAAAATAGAAAGAAACACATCAGTTGCATGAAGGTTACCAAATAAGCTATTTTTGTCCAATTAAATTGATTACAAGTATTCTTTAACGAATAGAAGTAAAGCAATAATATATAGCTCTTGTGTTATACAAATCAACACGCACTGGTTGTATTTTTATCCTGTCACCTGCATACAAATCGGTCCAATAACAAGGTGCCGTGTAAACTTTAGTTTATTAGGATAGTAGACCACGTGATGTTTATCTACAGTCAGGTGGTCATGTGACCGCGAAAACGAACTTCTTTTATATATTCTGCAATGTCAGAAGAAAAGCAGAACTGCCGTTTCAGTATCTTATCAATGGACCACTAACAGCCGACCTCAGCAATCACTCGCCCATAAAGTCCCATCATTATGCAAAATAATGACACTGGCAAAACAATCGACCTGAAATCTTCATGAGATGTGAAAATCTTACCCCACCCGCAAATGCTGGAAACTGTGAAACAGCATTCAACGATACTCGTCGATAGTTTATTCCATTTCTGTGGTGAATGACAAAATCTCACTTACAACAGAAATGAATGATCTCTTTGCCGGTGCAGTTATGATCATTCAACACTATCAACATCATTTAAATCCATTTAATATGTTGCGATTGTTTGTAAACACTCGTGATCTTGAATTTTGACGTGTGTACTGTACTCTGACTTGCGGAATAATTGTTACATCATCAGATAATGTTCAGAGAATGATCCATGCTTATGCACGTTTAAAAGTATTTTTATGTTTTGAATTGATATTGACTTATTAAAATGCAATGACTTTGAATATAAACGTACTAAAAAAGTTGAACAGTTTTACGAACTATTTTGGGGGCGATTTAAACATGGATACCGAGTGTGATGACGTCAACAGGGAAAAACAGTTGTCCCCCTTACTTTTAAAGATTCTTATTAATTTTAAGGTTTTATAGTGTTTAATTAAACAAAGTAACAGGATAAATAGAATACTAGGTTAGTGCCGTGGATGGAGAAAGTTTATCTGGCTCGGCTGCGGATTTTATCGGGTTCGCCTTCGGCTCACCCGATAAATTCCTCCGCCTTGCCAGATAAACTTCCTCCATCCACGGCACTAACCTAGTATTCTCTATATACCGAAAACATATTTAACATGTGATAAAATAGTTACTTCCTAGTGATTGAAATGATTCACTCACTTCGTGTATAATTTCAATAGTTCGGGTAATGGGTGCAGTAACAATTACTTGTTGACAAACATACTATATGACACAGTGAATTAGTCATATAATGAATTCTTAGTTCTTAGAATCATTGTTTATGATATGGTCATAATTTGTGTCCTACAATGCCTTGCGAAGTGTCACTTTGATCAAATGCATAATTGAATTTCAAGTTTATCATATGATTCAGTATTTTACTGAGCACTTGCATCAAAAGTGATACTTTAAGAAAATATTGAATTGTTAAGCTATAAAATTGACATTTACTTTGTATATAATATGTTACATTTTCACCAAGAAACACCATATTGAACTTGGATATTGACTTTATGCACTTGTGTTTCGTATGCTGATAACTTGCTATTTATTACATGTATGCTAACACTCACTGTAATTGTTTCGTGAAGCCGTACGATATCATCTAAATAATACATTTATAGTATAGCTGTGCCCAATTTCAACGATTACTATTCATATAGACGTTATAACCCTGGTGGCGATATGTTGTTACCCAGGGATCGCTATTTCTAAAGAATAATGACTGGTGGGAGGGGTTATGATAAGCTGATGGGGTCAAATTGATGCAATCAAAATCGAGGCAGGAGTTACAACATTTAGAAAAAGTACCTGTAGCGTGGTAGAACGAATGAACATTTGAAATTACTGAATCAAGAATTTTCTACTGTTTTTATATGATTTCATTATTATCAATACATAAAAGAAGGATCATCACTTTGATAAAAAACGAAGTCTCTTCATTCGCAGTTACGTATTGTTTATGATCGCTGTGGTAGAAGCAGTGGTGGTGGTGGAAGTAGTAGTAGTAGTTGTAAATGTTGTTGTACAAGTGGCAACAACAGTGGCGACGTACAGTAAATAGTAGTAGTAGTAGTAGTAGTAGTAGTAGTAGTAGTAGTAGTAGTAGTAGTAGAAGTAGTAGTAGTAGTAGTAGTAGTGGTGGTGGTGGTGGTGGTGGTGGTGGTGGTGGTAGTAGTAGTAGTAGTAGTAGTAGTAGTAGTAGTAGTAGTAGGGGTAGCAACATCAGAATTTTCACTTAACGTTGTAGAAGTATCAACAGCAACACCTGCAGCAGTACTATCTGTATTAATAACTAAGACTTGTTGGCCAAATATATATTTATTTAAATTGCAATATAAAATAGTCGTCTGAAAGGAAACATGTATGTAAGATACACACATGAGCAGGTCTTACACTGACTAACTTCCACTTAACGTTACTAGCAGAGTCCAAATGTCAAGTTTAGATATGTGTATTCTTGCTGATAAAAGATAAAACAGCGAAACAAGATTCAACTTATCGGATCATTTTTATTGACTTGGATGGATGCAGTTAAAAACAGAGCTTAAAATAGATATGTTATCGTCAAACTTCCGTAAGGCAGCTTTCATCTACTGTTTTGCCGTCATATGAAGCTGCATTAATGTCGGCTGCATCTCTAACCGCCACAATGGAAGTTGTCAGCTCGATATCCGATGGGGCGCAGTGAATCGCCTTCTTATAAACGACATTCGGGGTTACACTGCTATTCTCATCTCGTAAGCAATAACCATTGTCATCAAGCATCAACGTGGTGCGGTAAACGTGCTCCAAGCGTTTCAGGCGCTCCAGTTTCACCTCATACACAGACGATAAGTAGTCGGAAATCTGTATATCCAACTGTTTGCGATCTCGGCGTTTATAGATGTGTCCAGCAATGAATGCAATTATGCCTAAACTGTAAACGCATATTGTAGCTATAACAAAAAGCATTGCACCACGTTCATCTTTCTCCCTGTGCGTTGATGATGTCACTTCCGAAATGTTAACATTGTCGTATGACGTCATGAAATGAATAGCTGTTTGGGCCACAGATATGTTAGATACTGAAATTCCGTCAACAAAAACGTCATCCATTTTAGTTATTACTTAAAGAAAGTCACTACAATTTAGTAACAAATAGTGTCTAAAACAAAAACATCTTTTTTAACTAGCAATATAAGTTGAAATACTATCATTTCACGCAAGTATACACGTATGATATCGGTTTGAAAAATCATCCAAACGTCCTTTCAATTGTAAACTGATATATACAGTATGCAAATGAATTCAATATGATGATCATCTGCAACAGGTTTCTTTCCAACACTGTGTGGTTAATATTTATTATACTTGGATTTGATCACTACTTCAATTGTGTTTAGGTTGAGAAGTGAATCCATGAATAAGTATTGAGTTGAACAAACTGAGAATAATCGGCACTTAATGGAATTAAATTGAGCAAATAATTACACGTGTCGAAGGTCAATCTGAGAGGTGACCGCCCAGAAACGAAGTGTATTTATTGACATTGAGAGCAGCTAGCTTGAATTCAACATAAAAGACTCATGTTAAGCAAACTATTAGGCGTATTTTCTTTTTATATTCGTGATTGTGGCACGTTTCAATTTCATTGAAGGTAAGACTATGTTTTGACGATTATGATGATTTAAACTTCACACATGAAGGTATATCGACTGCCTGGTTTACTCCGTATTATATTTCATTAAAATATAGATTAATAGTTGAAAGTTGCTTAAGTGCAGAAAACAGAGAATTAAAAAAAATCAGAAAAATTTCCAACTTTTATTTAAGGCCTTTAAATGTTACATTTTTGCGATTTAGATTTAATCTGGAGCAAATATTCAGTCATAACATCATGTTTAATGTGCTTTTTGTCATTTAGTAATCAGCAAGCAAATACCTTTCAAGCGATGCCGAACTTATGTTTGGTCATCAGGAATAAGCTTTTAACAATAATGTTAATAGAACTATCAGAGAACTAGCTGATTTGTTAACACACTTTGAGTAATTATATCATTCATGACCAGAGGCTCCAACGTAAATTATTTTTGCGGAATCTTAAGTGAGAGATATATTCAGTGCGAAACAATATGGCTGATTCTTAGTGTACTTTAAACTGGCTTTCAACGGGCAGTCAAACATTTGTTTTCGCACAGTAACTTAAGCATTTATGGATAATTATGAAAGTTCGTGTGTAGGTAGCTTGTTGAAAGAGCTAGTTTGGGATTGCTTTTTAGAAGGTTGGGTTCAAGGTCAAGGTCACTATTACTAAAAATAGAAAAAAAAAGGTTTCCGCCCAGTAATTTAAGTAGGAATTAATGGGCAGTGGTGAAAGTTGGTGTGTAGGTAGCTTAAGAGCAAGATTGGAATTGCTTTTAAGAGGGTAGGGATCAAAGTCACTGTTACTTTAATAAAAAAGTTTTCCGCGCCGTTAAACATTGCTTTCCGCCCAGTAACTTAAGCTGGCATTGACGGATAGTAATGTAAGTTGGTGTGTATGAAGCTTATCTAGCGTGGAATTGCTTTTGATTGGGTTTGGGTTCAAGGTCTCTGCTACTTAAATTATATAAATGGTTTCCGTCCAATAGCTTAAGTAAGAATTGATGGATAGTTATGATGAAAGTTGGCATGCAGGAAGCCTATATGATAAGCTGGGTTGAAATTGGTTTTTTGGGGTGGGGGGTCAAGGTCACTGTTACTAAAAATAATAAAATGGTTTCTGCCAAATAACTAAAGTGTGAATTGATGGAAAGTGATGATAGTTGGTATGCAGACAGCTTGTATATTAAGAGCTAGCTTGGGATTGCTTTTGAGGGGTTGTGTCTAGGTCAAGATCACTGATGCTAAACAGTATGGTTTCCGTCCAATAGATTAATTAAGAATTGATGGATAGTGATGAAAGTTGGCAGGTAGGTTACCTATGTAAAGAGCTAGGATGAAATTGTTTGGTTTTTTTGTTTGTTTTTTGTTCTTTTGGGGGGTCAAGGTCACTGTTACTAAAAAAGGGAAATGGTTTCCGCCAAATAAGTAAAGTATGAATTGATAGATAATGATGATATGAGGCGGATGTGTCTGGGTCTTGATCACTGATGCTAAACAGTATGGTTTCCTTCCAATAATATACTAGTAAGTAAGAATTGATGGATAGTGATGAAAGTTGGTATGTAGGTAGCTTATATGAAAGTTTAGCTTTGGATTGCTTTTGAGAGGGTGGGATCAAGGTTAAGCTTGTTGCTAAAATATATTGTTTCCGTCAAAGAAAGAATTAATGGATAGTGATGAATGTTGGTGTGTCGGTAGCTTAAGTGGAGAGCCAGCTTTTGAGGCATAAGAGTCAAGATCAAGGTCACTGTCATATATAAAAAAAACATTTCCGGCCAATAACTTAAGTTAGAACTGATGGATGTTGGAAGTTGGTGTGTGGGTAGCTTTTGTGAAGAGCTAGCTTGAGATTTTTTTGAGAGGGTGTGGTCAAGGTCACTGTTACTTAAAAAATGGTACCAGCAGCTCCCTTGTCTAGCGGTCGGCAATATAAGGGAAGTATTCGGTAAATGGTGTACTCGGTAATGGTTAAACCCAGTCAAGTTGTAACCAGTTTATCGATGCTTTACACCGAACACGTTCAAGAACCAAGAGATATCTTTGCAAAATGCTAGGGTATCGCATCCATATATCTGGTATCTCACTCGTTTTTCTTCAAGTCTTTTAAAATCTGGATTGGACTTGGTATTGAAGTCACTTCTATCTCATGACACGTATGGAAATTAAACACAATTTAAATCGTCACGGCGGGATCAAGCCATTATTCAGTCAATAGGCGCGGGCAGACCTTGATGATCACACATAAACAAACAAAGCGTAGCAATATATCATGCCATGATGGTGCGGCTGTAGCGTATCGCAATATACATCGGAATACGTTTTTTGGTGTAACTTTCAACCGTTACAGTACACATTGACCGGACGAGAGGTTTTTAATTGAAACTCATAAAAACATTTTTTATTTAGTTTGTCATTCATTTTCATACGGATTTTGTAGCTTTACAAAGTAATTCAAGGCACCCATTGCTGCTTTGTATCAATGTTCTTTCTTGTTTACATATTGGAAAGCGCACGTAAAACGCATCCTGCATTTACAAAACTCGCGGGAAACCCACTAGGAAGCCGATACGCCTAGCCCTAAACTGATATATACCAAGAAGATAAGGGTCAAGTGTTGTGTGAAACCTCAATTACGAGTTATATTTCATCATTCTTGACAGTCATCCTTACGAAAAATTATTATACAAAAAAAGTATATCCAGTAAAGGCGGAAGGAAGAATAGCGCGCGAATGTGAAGAAAATGGGTGTGTGGTAAAGAAAATGGGCTAAAATATGGTGACCAATAGTGTAACGACCGAAAGTATCGACCGATACTTATCTTTTATTTATAGTCTTCAAATACGTGTGAATATGAACAAATCCAGCGACCAATAAGAAAAGCTAGCATTATTTCGCGTTTCCATAGCGTCTCATATCCACCACTTTTTATTTGCTTACTTAGACACATTCATTGCTGCTTTTACCACGAGTGATAACCACAACCATACAGTGATTAGTGTCCGCTTTTGTCCTTATTTTTGTTGCGGCTTTATTTGTTTGTTATCGACATCTCCCGTGAGGAACTGCAATTTCGATCACACTACTCCGATTATTATTGGGTTGTCTTTATTTCGAATTAATGTTTTTTTTCATATTTCAGGCAGTGCAATTGAAAATGAACCACCAGAAAAAATGGTGATGCGAAACACGTATGGTTGTTTGGGTTATCCGGTTAGCGCAGTCATTTATCACCGATAAGCGCAGTGGTTATCGCACGCGCATCTTACCTTGGCGAACCGGGTTCGATTCCCGGCCTGAGCGCATGTGAGTTTGGTTGGTGGTCACCAAGCTGAACAAGTGGATTTTCTCCGGGTTCTCCGGTTTTCTACCACAACACAAGATCTTGCCAACGAGAGTGACCTATTGATATGGAATTCCTCACAATTGTTATAAAATAAATAAAAATGTAACTGAACACGAATGGGTTATAGTGGTTGAATAGAAATACAAAGCCTACACCATTTAATAAATTGTCTAGCGCTGTGCCGTTATTTAATCATAATTTGGCCTTGTTCCTCAATTACTTTCAGGGGTGGATCCAGGAATTGGCGTTAGAGGGGGCGTAACTAAGGGGCACAACTTTTGACATGTGTCCCTCCCTCAGAACCGAAAGTATATGGCATGAACTGTTTGTATGGGGATTTGGGGTTACTACCTCATGAAAATTTTAACAATTTGTAGTCGGAAATGGTGAATTATGAGCTTCTTTTATTACTTTTGTTTCTCTCATATTGATGAAAACAGTAAACATGGATGATTTTAGAGGGGGCACACGCCGGGTACGCCCCCTCTAAATCCGCTAGTGACTTTGAATATTCATAATTTATACTTAATCAGTTCATATGTATCCCGAGAATGTCTACCCTAGTTCTTGTTTGAAGTATATGGTGTCACGCATAGCCCTTAAAAGATATAAACCAGGAATATAACTGTCAAGTGTTCTGTGAAACCCCAATTAAGAGTAAACGGTATGACAGTCATACTTACAAACTATTATTAAACAGCAAGTATATCTAGCTCTATAAACTAAAGCAGTGTCAGTGAAGGCGGAAGAAGAAATATAGTACGTATTTGAAGGAAAAGGGTGTGTGATGATGGTTGTTGGGGTTAAGAAATAGTCAAAGACCTTTTAATACTATCAACAAATCATTAGTCATTTAATCATATTTCAATCAATGAAATGGTTAAAAAAAGAACCTCCAAAAAGATGATGATGATAAACACGAACGATTGTTTGGGTTGTCCGGTTAGCACACTCGCTTCTCAAATTGGCGACCTGTGCTCGATTCCCAGCTTGGGCGCATGTGAGTTTGGTTGGTGGTCACCAAGCTAGACAAGTGGGTTTCCTTCGGGTGGTCCGTTTTCCCCAACATTCCACAGAGAGAGATTTACCATTAGTAAATATGACTTTGTTCCCAGTAAAATAAATGAAGTTTAAACTTAACATGAATGGATTATCATAGTAATATATATATATGAGGTGGTTTAATATTCGTGAAAAATACTACATCATATAATAAAATATGTAGCGCAGTGACGTTATTCAATTATTAATCGGACTTACTTCCTAAATAAGTTTCAATATGCATACGTTATTCTTTATCAGTTAAAATATACCCCTGCAATGCATTTGAAATATATTTGGCTTTAAATAGATTATTCACTCGGGTGAACAAAATCGATTACAACTACTGTGTTTGTCAGTCGGTGTTTAGAAATTTAAACATAAGTTTGTTATTTTGTGAACTAGGGATATGGTAAACAACTGGACATTTGGTATGTTTACAGATTTAAATATTACGCATTGTAGTTTAACTTTTACCATTTAACACGTTTAAAGTGATTGTCAGTAAATCGTTTCGAATTAAAAGCAACAAATACAAAAGATAACGACCTTCAAATATTGATATTTACAAGTTAGTGAATTATTTGTTTCCAAGTTAATACGTGATTTTCTGTTGCAGAAATAATCAAGAACATCTGAAGGAAGATTATTGATTGAATTGGCATTCGAGTCAACCACTGTCATTCGTCCCATTTGACGACAAAGATAACTGAGTGTAACCTTTCACAAAATTCACATTCGTGATTTGGATCGAAGTTTGACAGTGCGTGCACCCTCTTGTGATCACTACATTATGTGTGTCAAAGTGTTTATCGCGAAACGAAGTTAGTTCTAAAACTGTTAAATCGCGAACTCATTTGATCATCGCGAAGAATTATCCACTGAAATAAGTGTATAAAGAAAGCTCAACAACAATCGTACTTTCTCCATGAATACAAACGATGACCAGAAATGATGAGGATATCGGTGGCTGTTTTTAAGGGTATTGGTGTTGCCCAAGTTTACACACATCGATGAATGTTAAATGCATTTAAAGTCCTGCAATTTGTTGAAAAGGATAGTAGCGGTACTTTAGATAATCAAAATATGGAGGCATATACAGAAGATATGAACGTTGCACAAGACAGCTTATCGCTATTGCTCAAAGCAGTAAAACATGCAAGTTCGTACATTGAACGCGAAATGTCAACGTCCATTTACAACATAGAAAACTTCTTCCAAAACATAAGTACAGCAATGACGAGTATAGTTTATTTTATAGCAGCAACACTGGATGTTATATTAAGAACCCCTGTGACTGTGATTACAACTTTGCTCAGCCTTATACAGAACATTTTGAATGGCACTTTATACATTCTACTTGATGTGATACTTTTCTGCATGGAAGAATGCCTTGTTTTCACAATCAGAGCAGTTATGTACATTCTTTGTTCTGTTATTGTCAACATCCTTAGTGTTATATCAGTGGCAATATCTTTACTGTCTACGACTTTAGTAGGCTATATAACTATCATCGACTTTGTCGTCTTAAATTTCGTCTTTCCTGTTTGTGATGCGCTGTTCTGGATGACGATAGTATGTCTAACATTAGTATGCTTGTTTTGTGCATTTGGGTCAATTGAGCAGTCAAGAGGGCGATTAGAAAGAGTGTGGGAACGACACGGTATAAAGTGTGTTCTCATATTGCCGGTAATCTACGCCGCCACGGATATTTGGAGAACAGCATGTGCCATCCTTCTAAACTTTTTTCTTCATCCGCTGCTGTACACTAGCATTCTAGGCATTGTGACGTTTGGAATAGTGATATATGTTCGTTTCATGCTTATATCAAGCCGATCGCTATTCCATGAAGCACGCAATGACACGGTGTATCATGTAAATATCATTTTTGGCTATGCAAAACTTTACTTTCGAATCAAATGGATTCGACTCAAGCACTTTATGTTGGAAAATGATATCTGGACCAACATCAAGAATAAGCTTAATGTGAAAACTAGTGTTGACGGTGACTTTTCTTCGCAGAACGACAACATATGCGAGGAATGTGTTATATGTTTTGAAGAAAAGGAATTTGTAACGATAGTGCCATGTTTGCACAGAGGTATATGCCAATCATGTATATTCCGTGTGATTGAGCACGATTACCGATGTCCATTGTGTAGAGGAATTATTCAGAAGGTTCTTGGACCCGCTCAAACTTAGCAGAATTATATAAACATATTTCGGGCAAAAGCAAACGCTTAGTTCATGCATATGTACCTTTGTTTATAACAAATATTCTGTTTTTTTTTACTTTATAAACATGATAATATTTGTTATCATTTCCTTATCTTCAAGTGTTTGCTATACCGCATAAATTTGAAGGGTGTGAGGTAAAATTGAAAAATAAGCATGAATCTTAAAAAAGAAAAAGGGGTGAATTTCAATTTCGTCATATGTTCTTCAAACTTTGCTGGCTTAATGCGCACGGCGAAATATCATTTTTTCCTCTAATAATTTCGATAGAAAATTAGCTATTCTGTTCAAATTGTTAAGGTTTATCATTCAACAAAAAGAGAAAGAAGCATTCCATTTGCATGAAGGTTATCAATTAAGTTATTTTTGTCCAATTAAAGTATATACAAATATTATTTTACCAACAGAAATAGAGCAATGTTCGCATATGTAACGCAAAACAAAACGCACTGGTTATATTAAACCGGAAACAAGGTTTAGCATGTGATAAAATACCTCGTGATTGAAATAATTCACCCACGCTCGTGTATACTTTCAATAACTCGTCGGGTTATGGATGCAGTAACAATTACTTGTTGACAAACACACTGCGAATTAACACAGTGAATCAGTCATTTACTTAATTCTTAGTTATTAGAACTATTAGTTTGATACGGTCATACTGTATACCCTTCAATGCTTTGCGCAGTGTTCAGATTTGTTTTTTCAACTCGCTGACCAGTTTCTTTGATCAAACACATGTATTGACTTTCAAGTTTATCATTTGAATCAGTATTCCATTGAGCATTTGCATGAAAAGTGATACTGAAAAAAAGTTGTTAAAGTATAAAAGTGACGTTAAATTTGTACATATATTACCTTTACACAAAGAAACACCATATTGAACTTGAACATTGACCCTATGCACTTGTGCTTCGTATGTTTGCAACTTGCAAGTTGTTAACACTGACTCTGTACTTGTAGCATGCAGCTGTAAGATATCATCACAACAATACATTTATATCATGTTTAATGTTTTAAACCAATGGGATGACAGTATACTTTATAGTTTGCCTAGCTATGTTATTTGAGTAATGAGTATCATTCAACCAGAAGCATGAAAAGTTGCACTGATAATAGAACAGTGATGTAAAAGTAAACGGGTAATCTACGTATAATACGGTGAATGATATGCAATTGACAAAATACTTAATTTACTGTCGCATAGGCAAACACATGTTCAGTGATAGGAGAGTAAAATAAAAAAAACTACTACAGATAAAAAAGCAGGACTTTGTCAGTAACAAAATAATTTAAACCATTATATACGTTATTAATTATTTCGACTTCTAGATAAAAAAAATCGTTCGTCCGAGCGTGCCCGACTTGAACGATTACATTCATATAGACTTAAAAATAAACAATATCCTGTAATTTAATGCCTGCTAAAGTGTTTACTGCAATAGTATTGCAAAATGATGCAAAATGATGGATTCATCTCAACATATGGATGTTTTGTTTTAAATATATAACAAATATATAATGTATCAAATGATAACTATTTAGAAACATAATATTCATAAACCTGAAATAACATGTTGATGGATAAATAATTAAAAGTATTGACAAAATGTAATATTTCACATCGTTATACAGCAATGATTCTTACACTGACCTACACCCACTTGACGTTACAAGTGGATTACTAACAACACTCATGTGACAACTTCATTCATATGCTTTCTTGCTGAAAAGGACATAATACTGTGTTTATTTTGTTTGTATATTATTTTAATTAAGATGTCTACTTATTCATATCGGGTCAATTTTATTGACTTAAGATAATGAAATCCCTTAATAAAAGCTTAGCTTAAAAATAGATATGTTATGGTCAAACTTCCGTAAGGCAGCTTTCGTCTACAGTAGTTATGTCGTCATCTGAAGCTGCATTAATGTCGGCTGCATCTCAAACCGCCACAATGGAAGTTGTCAGCTCGATATCCGATGGGGCGCAATGAATCGCCTTCTTATGCACGACATTCGGTTTTACACTGCTATTCTCATCTCGTAAGCAATAACCGTTGTCATCAAGCATCAACGTGGTGCGGTAAACGTGCTCCAAGCGTTTCAAGCGTTCCAGTTTCACCTCATACACAGACGATAAGTAGTCGGCGATCTGTACATCCAACTGTTTACGATCTCGGCGTTTATAGATGTGTCCAGCAATGAATGCAATAATGCCTAAACTGTAAACGCATATGGTAGCTATTACGAACAGCATTGCACCACGTTCGTCTTTCTCCCTTGGTGTTGATGATATCACTTCCGAAATGTTTGCATCGGCGTTTTTCGTCATGAAATGAATAGCTGTTTGGACCACAGATATGTTTGATACTGAAATTCCGTCAACGATAGCTTCATCCATTTTAGTTATTACTTAAAGAAATTAACTAAAGTTTAGTAATCCATTGTGTCTGTTTTTAAACAAAATCATCAGTTTCTAGATAAGCAATATGATTTAAACACATGTATACACGTATGATATTGATTTAAAAGAAACTCATTCAAACGTATTATCAATTGCTAACTTATATAGCCAGTATGCAAATATATTCAACATGATGATCATCTGCAACAGGTTTTTTTCCAACACTGTGTGATTAATAATCATACAACTTGGTTTGGATACCACTTCAATTGTGTTTAGGTTGAGAAGTGAATCCATGAATAAGTATTGAGTTAAACAAACTGAGAATACCCGGCTCTTAATGGAATTAAATTGAGCAAACACGTGTCGAAGGTCAATCTGAGAGGTGACCACACATAGACGATCTGAAGTGTATTTTATTCAATGAATGCAGCATGAATTCAACATAGACAATAGCATCATAAGCAAACTATTTGGCGTGGGCGTTCTTTTCATATTCCTGATTGTAGCATGGAGCTTGAAGCTTTTTAACTAACTAAATGTCTCACAGTTACACTTCAGTGTATAAAACTCATGTGTAATAATGTTATGTAAGTCAATAAGTAAACTAGCAATATACAAATAATGGAATGGTATATCAACACCAAAAGAACTATCAAGAGTTAGCATTTCATGTATGATCTTTCTGAGTATTTTCCTTAAATATAATATTAAAACTAAAAGAGAATTTCGTTATAAATAGTTTCGTCATTGTCTGCGACACAATGGATGTAATCGACAGTTTACGATATCGACGTTTATAGATGTGTCCAGCAATGAATGCAATTATGCCTAAACTGTAAACGCATATGGTAGCTATTACGAACAGCATTGCACCACGTTCATCTTTCTCTCTAGGCGTTGATGATATCACTTCCGAAATGTTTGCATTGCCGTTTCTCGTCATGAAATGAATAGCTGTTTGGGCCACAGATATGTTAGATACTGAAATTCCGTCAACGATAACGTCATCCATTTTAGTTATTAGTTATTAGTTAAAGAAAGTCAATACAATTTGGTAATCCATTGTGTCTGTTTTTAAACAAAATCATCAGTTTCTAGATAAGCAAGTATACACGTATGATATCGATTTAAAAAAATCTCATTCAAACGTATTTTCGATTGTTAACTGATACACAGTACGCAAATATGTTCAATATGATGATCATCTGCAACAGATTTCTTTCCAACACGGTGTGGTTGATATTCATATTAGTTGGCTTGGATAACCACTTCAGGTTTAGGTTGAGAAGTGAATCCATGAATAAGTATTGAGTTAAACAAACTGAGAATACCCGGCTCTTAATGGAATTAAATTGAGCAAATAGTTACACGTGTCGAAGATCAATCTGAGAGGTGACCGCACACAGACGAACTTAAGTGTATTTGATTCAATGAATTCAGCTTAAATTCAACATATACAATAGCATCCTAAGCAAACTATTTGGCATGGGCGTTCTTTTCACATATTCATGATTGTTGCACGGAGCTTGAAGCTTTTTAACTAACTAAATGTCTCACAGTTACACTTCAGTGTATAAAACTCATGTGTAGTAATGTTATGTAAGTCAATAAGTAAACTTGCAATATAAAAATAATGGAATGGTATATCAACAACAAAAGAACTGTCAAGAGTTAGCATTTCATGTATGATCTTTCTGAGTATTTTCCTTAAATATAATATTAAAACTAAAAGGGAATTTCGTTATAAATAGCTTCGTCATTGTCTGCGACACAATGGATGTAATCGACAGTTTCGTCTGTAATGAACTGAACTTTTTGGTTTGAAACTTGCATTCCCGGTTCCGACGGAATATCACGCGCACAGCACATTATTGCCGCTTCAGCATCTGCCAATTCCCGCCTTCGCGAATGCGATATTCCAACAGGTTCTTCGTACAGGTTAACTGGATCAGCGACATAGTCATTAGCTCCTGAAGTTTCAACATTTTTTAAGGAAAGACTATGCTTTGGCGGTTATGATGATAACCAACATGTGTAAACAAAAAAGGTTTTCGACTTCCTGTTGACTCCGCATTATATATTCATTGAAATATATATATCAGTTGAAAGAGGTTTGTGTGCAGTAAAAAATAGTTTACGTCCGGTTACAGTTTAAATAAGGAGCAGGAATACAGGCTGTAATTACTTCATGATGTGCTTTTGGTCATTTATTATTCATATAAGTAATCAGCAACCAAACACCGCTCAAATGATGCCAGACGTATGTGGGGTCAGCAGGAATTCAATTTTAACAATAAGGAACAACAGAGAACAAGCTTATTTGTAAACACACTTTGAGTAAATCTTATCCTTCATTACCATTTGAATGCAAGTACAAGTGTGTGATGTGAAGTTATATTTGTTATAATAAAAAGATTACAACTATGAATGAAGAACCCAACCTCTTTGTGAGCATGGGATCGTGCATACATCTGCTGGCTTTGGAACGGGGCCGTCTGTTCTGACGTACCTCGTAGAAGGCTCCCTGGGCGGGATACTCGGGAGAGCAATCGCACTCCGACAACTTCCGGTCGATATACCAGATTGTAGCTGCGTCACAGTCCTTTGCCCTTTCACGTTTTTTGTATCACACTGTTGTATTCTAAAGATGTATAGAAACGTCCCGATTATCAATCATAACATCAAGTAGATAGCAACGAACCAATGATTCTACCTCTAAAAACCTTTTGTATTGCGCCGTCAAAGAAAAATGGGCATATTTTGGTTGATGTTTCAAAACATCATGAACCGATGGTAACTCAGATCATTGAAACTAAATAGAGTGGTTACATAATGTGGATGATGCATACCTGCTTCTTCTGTAACACACAATGGCGACTATTACTACCACAACGCAGCAAGCCATGACTGAACATGATACAGGAATGGCTAGTGTCTCTGCGGTTGATAAACTTTCAGACTCCTCCGAATCTGAAACAAATGGCGGAAAAAGTAACAATACCAAAAAAGGCTTTATTAGACCATGAACAACACAAATGGATCAAGAACACAATTTGAAAGCTCGAATCTTGTGTTATAATGAATACGGTCGAAAGTGTAATCAACATTAATGAAACGAAAAAGTTGCTAACACCACTGTTCTGATGGCCTCACCATTTCCCGATAAAGCAGGTATACATCCTATTTCTGTCGCTTGGTACCCATTTACACATCCATGGACACATCCGCCATCTGTCATTCTACAATTTCCGTTTACACATCCAACAGAACACTTCTTGTCACAGAATGGTCCATAGTTTCCTAGCGGACAACGCTCATTCGTCTTTCCTGTAGTCCATTCAGCTCCTGTCGTGTGAGACTTTGTCTGACAAACACATTCACCACTAATTAACTGACACTCCTCTCCATCACAGTTTGGCTCACATGACAGCTGACAAAATTTTCCACAAAACCCGAGCTTACACTTCGAGCAGGACCCGTCGTGGTCGTGGCAAGCACCGTCGCATGTGGCTGGACAAGGATGTACGCAATTTATTATTGTACCCCAACGACCTGTTGTACATTCAATGCACTGTTCGGAGATGTCACACATAGAACACAAATTTGGGCACTCCATTGACATTGATATAAAGTTTCCGAAATACACAAATAAAGCAGAATAATACATACTTCAATCTCACGACCGTCTGCTACATACAACTGACATTAATATACAAAACAAGCATCACTTTAGAAGAGCGCAATACATTTAAGCTTGCTTGTTATAGACGCCACTGGTGTAGCTCATCGTAGGCCCGGGCCTGCACATGATTTTCAAAAATGATATTTTTAAAAAGACCAAAAATGCTTTTAAAAGTGAAGGGAATGGGGTAATGCTTAAGGTAAGAATATTAAACAGACTCTCTTTTTGCATATTGTAAAATGCACTTAATAAAGCCCATCCTGCATTAACAACATTCGCGGGAAAACCCCACTAGCAAACCGAGCCTGTGCATGAATTCTGGTCTAGGTACGCCCCTTGTGTCAAGCCTAGCTCCAAAAGCACTTATCAAACATATACCAGGAGGATAAGTGACAAGTGCTCTTTAAAACCACAATAATAGTAGATAAAGTACTTCATACTTGACCGTCTTACTCACAAACAATTATTTTACGACATAAAGATCAAGCTCTATAAATGATAGAAGTGTCAATAAAGGCGGAAGAAGAAATTTTTAAGGTCGTACATATAGGAGGGACAAGATCAACGCTGTTGAGTTATGGGTGTAATGAAATACACGTATTGTTGTTTAGGTTGCCCGTTTAGTGTACACAGCGTTAGGCGCACTCGCTTTAAATACTTGGTTAAAGATAATATGACTTTCTTCACTATCATTTTAAAATAAGTTTAAACTAAACACGTATGGGCTATATATATTCGTGCAAAATACTACACCATTAAATATATTGTATGTGCAGTGCCCTGTCGTTATTCAATTATTAGTTGGACTTGGTTCCAATTCATACGTTATACTTTATCAGTTCAAATGTACCCCGATATTGTATGCTAAAGTTCGTGTTTGAAATATATTTGGCTTTAAGTAGAACTTGGTTGTACAAATCAATAACATCGGGAATTTAAACATTGAGTTTGTTTATTTGTGAACAAGATGTATGGAAAATAACTAAAATTTGGTGTGTTTACAGATTTAAAGATTTCGTCATGTATTGTAACATTTACCATTGAAACCGTTTAAATTGATTGTTAGTGAAATGTTATGCATGATTATATATTTTATTCAGCTAATCAAATTTAATTTTCAAAAGATAACGACCTTCCGATAATTGTATTTACTTGTTAATGAATTATTTGTTTCCAAGTTAACATGTGATTTTATATTGCAGAAACCATCGGGAACATCAACAAGGAAGTGAGTCACAGCGTATTGATTGAATTGGCATTCGCACTGACTACTGCCATTCGTCCCATTTGACAACAAACATAACAGAATGTAACCTTTAACAATATACATATCCGCGATCCGGATCGAAGTTTGATAGAGTGTAAACCCTATTGTGATCACTGCATTATGCGTGTCAAAGTGTATATCGTGAAAATGTATTAAGTTATGTAAAAAAAATTCAATCGTAAACGATCATCACGAAGAATTACACACTAAAATAAGAGTGCAAAGAAAGCTCAGCAACAAATCGTACTTTCTCAATGAATACACAATATGACAAGAAATGCTGAGGATATTGGTGGCTGTTTTTTTGTGGTCTTGTTGTTGCTCATGTTTACAAGCATCGACAAATGTTAAATGCATCCATAGTCATGCAATTCGTTAAAAAGGATGGTAGCGGTACTTATTATGAAAATATGGAGGCATACACAGAAGATATGGACATCACCCAGCTTACCACCATTGCTCAAAGTAGTCAAGTATGCAAGTTCGTACATTGAGCGCGGAATGTCAACGTCCATTTACAACATAGAAAGCTTCTTCCACACCATAAGTACAGCGATGGCGAGTATAGTTTATTTTGTAACAGCAACACTGGATGTTATATTAAGAACCCCTGTGACTGTGATTACAACTTTGCTCAGCCTTATACAGAACATTTTGAATGGCACTTTATACATTCTACTTGTAGTGATACTATTTTGCATGGAAGAATGCCTAATTTTCGCCATCAGAGCAGTTATGTACATTCTTTGTTCTGTTATTGTCAACATCCTTACTGTTATATCAGTGACAATATCTTTACTGTCTACGACTTTAGTAGTCTATATAACTATCATCTTCTTTGTCGTCTTTAATTTCGTATTTCCTGTTGGTGATGCGCTGTTCTGGATGACGATAGTATGTCTAACATTAGTATGCTTGTTTTGTGCATTTGGGTCAATTGAGCAGTCAAGAGAGCGATTAGAAAGAGTGTGGGAACGACACGGTATAAAGTATGTTCTCATATTGCCGGTAATCTACGCCGCCACGGATATTTGGAGAACAGCATGTGCCATTCTTCTAAACTTTTTTCTTCATCCGCTGCTGTACACTGGTATACTAGGTATTGTGACGTTTGGAATATTGATATCTGTTCGTTTCATGCTTATATCAAGCCGATCGCTATTCCATGAAGCACGCAATGACACGGTGTATCATGTAAATATCATTTTTGGCTATGCAAAGCTTTACTTTCGAATGAAATGGATTCGGCTTAAGCACTTATACACTTTGGTCGTTCATATTTAAGCTTTACACATTGCTTATAAATTAGTTGACGTACGTCAGTAATGAGTATCATTCCATCAGACGCTTAAAATAAAATTTCCACTGGAAATATAAGAGTGCTTTAAATATTCCTTAAATACCAGGAATGCTTTGTAATTGGCAAACAATTTATATACAAATATCTACACCATTTTTCTTTATTTACCGTCCCTTACGCAAACACATGTGAAAGATAAAAACGTCAAGAGGTCAATAAAAGGGGACGGTGGTTGTCAGTAACAAAATAATGTCAACCCTTATATACGTTATCAGTTATTTGGAGGTCTAAATAAAAATGAATCGTTTTTCTTGCTGTGCCTGACTTAAATGATTACTATTTATATAGAGTTCGACATAAACAATAACCTGATTTTAATTGCCTGCTGATCTTTTTACAAATAAAAAGATGTATAGTGTTTTGTTGTTGTTTTTTTATTTTGTGTGTATATTGTGAGCATATGCCAATCAATTTTGTTTGTGAATATTGTTGGCAATTAAGTTTTTAACTTATTCATATTTGATCATTTTTTTAAAAAGATAACTGCATTTAAAATCTAGGCTTAGGGTGGTACCCAACAATCCTTGATAAATATACCTAGTTTATTTATATATGTATGCACTGTGCTGTTTGTGGATGTTTGTGCTGTTCTTCTATGTTTCTTGTGTGTGATGTTTTATTTTTGTGTTCTATGTCTTTGGCGTTTACCCAGTGCCATTAAACCGGGTTTATGATTAAAAAAATTGCTATTGAGCTTGTTTCTGTAGTTTTTAACACAAGTATTAAATATATGAATGATTTACCTTGTACACAGAAGATAAATGTGTCCAGCGATGAATGCAATAATGCCTAAACTGTCAACGCATATGGAAGCTATACCGAAAAGCATTGAACCACGTTCGTCGCTCTTCCTGGGCGTTGATGATGTCACTGCCGAAATATTAACGTTTTCATATGACGCCATTAAATGACTAGCGGTTTGGGCCACGGATCTGTAAGATGCTGAAATTTCGTCAACGATAACGTCATCCATTTCCGGTTTTTCCATACAACTTAGTAATTCATTTTGTCTGTTATGAAACATTTACCAGGCAGATCTGTTTCTTAACGTTTCTAGATTCACAAGAATCATTTAACACATTCACTCACATATGGTTTCGAAATCATACAAAAGTGTTTTTATTGTTATCATATATATGCAAACATATTTAAAATGATGGTCATCTGCAACAAGTTTCTTTCAGGGTGGTTGATATTCATATTACTTGTCTTTGAGCATTTCTTTAACTATATTCATATTGAGATTAGATGTAAAGCTATAAATGAGCATGCAAAGCTATAAACAAATTGTGAATGGTCGGTATTAAATATAACTGAGCAAATAATAACACGTTTTGAAGGTCAATATAAGAGGTAAAAGCCAAGATACGTTCTAAATGTTTTTTTGGCATCGAGTGCAGCTTGACTGTTTAGCAAATTATAATGCTGACAATTATACAATAACGAAGTCAATACACAGCGTTTCTGTATAACTTGATACTGTATACTGTATAAGAGAAAAAATAAGAAGCTTACCTGTACACTTAGGCTAAAGGTTATGTAAACAAAGTAGAAATTGCAATATCTTCGAAAAAAAAATGAAACATAGACCTGAAACTCCGAAAAAAGTAGTTGTAGCCCATGAGATTTTTACGTCACTATTCCGCGGATAAAATTTTATTAGTTTTCGTTTTCTATAATCTTATAATAAACATTTTTTATGGAATCTCGAAATAGATATATCCGACCTCTTCTGCAACATAATGAATGGAATTGATAATGTTATCTGTTTTAACTCGAGTCTTTCATTCCGGTTACGAATGCCCGTCTTAGAATGCCATCCATCAACAGGTTCCTCATATATCTCCACTGCATCAGCGACACAATCTTTCTCTTATAAAGATTTTTCTAGGTTGGTATGATGATCATTAACATTAACCATGGAACCCGGGTTCAGATTAAAAGTCAATATACAACATATAGTACAGTAAAACATATAAACATAGACATTAAACAAAATATAAAGATACCGTTGGATTTAAAAGCACTTACTAGATAGCAACATTCTATATATGCAACGAAAAAGACGATTAAATTGACCCGTCATTGAAAAGTTAACATATTTTGGTTGCAAAAGAAATAACGCACGAATAATTGGCTGGTTGAACAACTGTGCTCCTTCGAGAAGAGGATTTAGCAAATGTTAACGTTTTTTAATTCTGTAACACATGGTCATATTCATTATCGCAATGCAGGAAACGTGATAAATGAACGTGATAATATAATGACTACTGTGTTTGTTGGAAAATATCCGGTTTCTTTCGTCCCAAAAACAAGTGGCGGAAAACGTTGAAATACAACAAAATTCGAAACAACAAAGATTTGCTTAAAATGTGAACAGCACAACCTTAACTATGAAATGCTGGAAGTTTGGATTAATTTAATCGAAAATGAATCCAACATTAATGGAGCGGCTTAGTCGATAACACTAGTCTGAAAGCCTCACCTTTTCAAGATAAAAGTGCCCGCCTTACACAGTATCGTACAAAGATAGCGAATAAAACGTGATTATTGTTCAATTGATTCGCGCATACATAGAGACAACGTCAAAACACAAAATATGTCAAGGAGCTGTGTGGCTTGTGTATGGATCACTCAATAATAATATGTTTTTCTTTTGCGTATGAAGGATGCCCTCTGTGCCTTATGTAAGCTGCAATAAAACATGATATGGATATCAACTCCACACGTCAAAGCAACAGAAACATTGGACCTTCTATTGAGAACACCTGAAACTAAATGGAGACACATACTCAACAATCCAGATATAATACATTTTACATCAAGCCTGACAGCATCGGGTTGTCTCTTCTGTTAGATGCATCCACAACTTAGCAAATAGTTGAAGATGCTGGGTTCTTTAGCTGACAACGATAAGGAGTCATTTACATACACGGGCGTCGCCATTGTTCACAGTAATCAAGTATTAAAGAATGTACACTGTTAGAGGAATGACAACCTCTATTTACATCGTTGAAAGCTTCTTCCACAACATATGTACAGTATCGTATATTTTGTTACAGCACAATTTGTCTTTATATTCCGAATGACACAAAATACATTCTGCTTGATGTGATAGATTTTTTGCATGGAAGAATGCCTTGTTTTTGCCATCAGGGCAGTTATTTACACACTGAACTCTGGTTCTGTTTCCATTTTTACTGTTATACCGATGGCAATTTCTCTACTGTCTACTACTTAAGTAGACTATATAAGTATCATCGAATGTGACGTCTTTAATATCGTCTTTCCTGTATGTGATGTACTTTTCTGGATATTAGTAGGATTATCTCTCGTAGTAGGCTTGTTTTATCTGCTTGGAAAGGGTTTGGGAACAAGAAAGGAATAAAATATATCCTTTCATTGCCTGTTTTCACCCATGATGTTACATTTGTTTAATGGTATAGTGTACGTTTGTTACTGTGGCCGATTGATACTTAACAAAGTACACGAGTACATCAAAGGACGACACTATATTCAAAGAATGCGTTATATGTATTGAAGAAAACGTGTTTGTAACGATAGTTGCATGTATGCACAGTAATAGATACCAGTCCTCCATTTTCCGTTAAAAAATGGACCCCAACCTATGTCCATTATAGCAAGTCCAGACACAAGTGACATAGAAATCAAGCATGTCTTCGGAAGCCGCCACTTAGGGACAAAAGGATGTGTTTGTGTTTTTCAACCGATTCAACTATATATATATATATACTTTTTTCATGCTTTATTATCAACTCAACCTAGATGTATTTTTATGCCCCCGTAGGGAGGCATATAGTTATCGGACCGTCCGTACGTCCCTACGGTTTCCGCTCAATATACGAAGACCACATAGACCGCGTAACCTTGTACATAGTAGGTAAGTTGTCAAGACCAGCAGATGAGTCCTATTGATTTTGAGGTCAGTGGGTCAAAGGCCGAAGTCGTGATGACCTTAAGCTAAAACCCCAATTCAGTCAGTCACTGAATAACGCTTAGGAGCAGGGATCGCAGACTTGGTATGTAGGTTGGTCATTACCATCAGGTGAACCCAATTGATTTTGAGGTCAGCGGGTCAGAGGTCAAGGTCGTGATGACCTTATTCTTAAAATCTGTTTCCGGTCAAAAATTGAAGAACACTTAAGATAAGGACCTCAAACTTGGTAGGTAGGTTGGCCATGAACAGAAGATGAGTTATATCGACTTTGAGTCCATTGGGTCATCGTGATATTATGCTGAAAATATGTTTCCGATCAATAACTGAAGTATAAATTGATAAAAACACAAATGCTAGCACATATTTTGATAACTTTATTAAATAAATTGAAGCTGATTCGAAATCAAATTATTTGATTCAGAGGGAAATTTGGTTTTGGTTTTGAAGACCAAACAGTGAGTGTTCATACAAAACAATAATAGTTTAGGAAACATGGTTTTATGGGAAAACCCTGGAAGTTTTGGTAATAACATTGAAACCAGAATTGGGGTAAATATGTGTTTTTGTTATTATTATTGTGTATTAAAATGTTTGTTTGACACAATTAAATTTCAGTCTAATTTGATAGTTAATATACTTTTAATTAAGATTTAAAATATTGAATTCTGACAGCATTTCTGCATAATTTCTAGACTTATATTGATTATTGTTTTTATTTATGCTTGTTATTTGATTGATAAGATCGACTAAAAATATGTCGTTTATTTAAATATAAATCCCAGTTGGGAAAGGTTTGTATACGATAAAAAGACAAACATGTCCACACGCATGTTGGCTTTTGGTTCAAGTTTTACTTTAAGTTCGGAGATTTACTCATAATCTTTATATGATCTAAAAACAAAAGGAATGACCCCTTATTGATAAATATTTACAAACTTTGTGGGAATGTAGGATAGGTCACCGTGAACATGTGTAAGAATCTGAAGGATATCTGTACAGAGAGGCCAAAGCAATAATGGCTATCTGTCTAACGAGGCCATTCGGGGCAATTGTCAATTTTCTGTGACATTTCATTATATAAATGATTATTCTGACATAATTTGGGAAATAGTGTGCTTAAAATCTTAGACCTTGCTTCCAGAATAAAAGGGGTCAATTTAGTCAAATGTTCTCCAAATGTTACTGAATTAATGCGCGCGGCAAATGTTTTTTTTTTCCTCAAATAATTACGATAGAAAATAAGCTTTTCTATTCAAGTTGTTAAAGTTTATCATTCAAACAAAAATAGAAAGAAGCATATCATTTGCATGAAGGTTACCAATTAAGCTATTTTTGTTCAATCAAATTGTATACAAATGTTATTTTACCAGGAAATATATATGTTATAGTACGCATGTGTAATGCAAAACAATACTCACTGGTTTTATTAAACCGGGAACAATGTTAAGCATGTGACAAAATAGTTACTTCCTTGTGATTAAAATGATTCACTCACTCTCGTGTATAATTTCAATAACTCGAGTTATGGGTTCAGTAACAATTA
Organism: Mya arenaria; assembly: GCF_026914265.1. Taxonomy (NCBI): domain Eukaryota; kingdom Metazoa; phylum Mollusca; class Bivalvia; order Myida; family Myidae; genus Mya; species Mya arenaria. Next base: position 10,909,782 of record NC_069134.1, on the reverse strand, counting down.
GTTGTTGACAAAATTACTGAGAATTGACACACTGAATTAGTCATTGATTCAATTCTTAGTTCTTTTTGATATGGTCATACTGTATACCCTTCAATGCTTTGATATGTAGTTGACAAAATACTTCATTTACAAATACCTGCACTGTATTGCTTCATTTACTGTCGCTAAGGAAAAAAACACATGTTCAGTGATAGGAGCGGAAAATAAAACTACTACAGATATTGAAGGCTTTGTCAGTAACAAAATAATTTAAAACATTATATAGGCTATCAATTATTTATTATTATTTATTATAAATCGTTCGTCCGAGTGTGCCTGACTTGAACTATAACATTCATATAGACTTCAAAATAAACAACATCCTGTAATCTTATGCCTGCTAAAGTGTTTATTGCAATAGTATTGAAAAATGATGGATTGATCTCAACATAATGATGTTTTGTTTTAAATATATAACAAATATATAATGTATCAAATGATTACTGTTTAGAAACATAATATTCATAAACCTAAAATAACATGTTGATGGATAAATAATTAAAAGTATTGACAAAATGTATTATTTCACAATCATTATACAGCAATGATTCTTACACTGACCTACACCCACTTAAAGTTTCAACTGGATTACTAACAACGCTCATATGACACGTAAAGTCATATGTTGTCTTGCTGAAAATGACATATACTGTATTTATTTTGTTTGTATATTATTTTAATTAAGATGTCTACTTATTCATATCGGGTCACTTTTATTGACTTAAGATAATGAAATCCCTTAATAAAATCTTAGTTTTAAAATAGATATGTTATGGTCAAACTTCCGTAAGGCAGCGTTCGTCTGCTGTAGTTATGCCGTCATCTAACGCTGCATTAATGTCTGTTGTGTCTCTAACCGCTACAATGGAAGTCGTCAGCTCGATACCCGATGAAGCACAATAAATCGCCTTCTTATGCACGACTTTCGGTTTTACACTGCTATTCTCATCTCGTAAGCAATAACCGTTGTCATCAAGCATCAACGTGGTGCGGTAAACGTGCTCCAGGCGTTTCAAGCGTTCCAGTTTCACCTCATACACAGACGATAAGTAGTCGGCGATCTGTACATCCAACTGTTTACGATCTCGGCGTTTATAGATGTGTCCAGCAATGAATGCAATAATGCCTAAACTGTAAACGCATATGGTAGCTATTACGAACAGCATTGCACCACGTTCGTCTTTCTCCCTTGGTGTTGATGATATCACTTCCGAAATGTTTGCATCGGCGTTTTTCGTCATGAAATGAATAGCTGTTTGGACCACAGATATGTTTGATACTGAAATTCCGTCAACGATAGCTTCATCCATTTTAGTTATTACTTAAAGAAATTAACTAAAGTTTAGTAATCCATTGTGTCTGTTTTTAAACAAAATCATCAGTTTCTAGATAAGCAATATGATTTAAACACATGTATACACGTATGATATTGATTTAAAAGAAACTCATTCAAACGTATTATCAATTGCTAACTTATATAGCCAGTATGCAAATATATTCAACATGATGATCATCTGCAACAGGTTTTTTTCCAACACTGTGTGATTAATAATCATACAACTTGGTTTGGATACCACTTCAATTGTGTTTAGGTTGAGAAGTGAATCCATGAATAAGTATTGAGTTAAACAAACTGAGAATACCCGGCTCTTAATGGAATTAAATTGAGCAAACACGTGTCGAAGGTCAATCTGAGAGGTGACCACACATAGACGATCTGAAGTGTATTTTATTCAATGAATGCAGCATGAATTCAACATAGACAATAGCATCATAAGCAAACTATTTGGCGTGGGCGTTCTTTTCATATTCCTGATTGTAGCATGGAGCTTGAAGCTTTTTAACTAACTAAATGTCTCACAGTTACACTTCAGTGTATAAAACTCATGTGTAATAATGTTATGTAAGTCAATAAGTAAACTAGCAATATACAAATAATGGAATGGTATATCAACACCAAAAGAACTATCAAGAGTTAGCATTTCATGTATGATCTTTCTGAGTATTTTCCTTAAATATAATATTAAAACTAAAAGAGAATTTCGTTATAAATAGTTTCGTCATTGTCTGCGACACAATGGATGTAATCGACAGTTTCGTCTGTAATGAACTGAACTTTTTGGTTTGAAACTTGCATTCCCGGTTCCGACGGAATATCACGCGCACAGCACATTATTGCCACTTCAGCATCTTCTGCCAATTCCCGCCTTCGCGAATGCGATATTCCAACAGGTTCTTCGTACAGGTTAACTGGACCAGCGACATAGTCATAAGCTCCTGAAGTTTCAACATTTTTTAAGGAAAGACTATGCTTTGGCGGTTATGATGATAACCAACATGTATAAAATTACTAAAAAGGTTTTCGACTTCCTGTTGAATCCGCATTATATTTTCAGTGAATTATATATATCAGTTGAAAGGGGTTTGTGTGCAGAAAAAAATAGTTTACAGCTTAAATTAGGAGCAAGAATACAGGCTGCAATAACTTCATGATGTGCTTTTGGTCATTTATTATGTGGGGTTAGCAGGATTTCAAATTTAACAATAAGGAACAACAGGGAACAAGCTTATTTGTAAACACACTTTGAGTAAAACTTATCTTTCATTACCATTTTAATGCAAGTACAAGTGTGTGATGTGCCCGTAAGCTATATTTGTTATAATAAAAAGATTACAACTATGAACGAAGAACCCAACCTCTTTGTGAGCATGGGATCGTGCATACATCTGCTGGCTTTGGAACGGGGCCGTCTGTTCTGACGTACCTCGTAGAAGGCTCCCTGGGCGGGATACTCGGGAGAGCAATCGCACTCCGACAACTTCCGGTCGATATACCAGAGTGTGGCTGAGTCACAGTCCTTTGCCCTTTCACGTTTTTTGTATCACACTGTTGTATTCTAAAGATGTATAGAAACGTTCCGATTATCAATCATTACATCAAGTAGATAGCAACGAACCAATGATTCTACCTCTAAAAACCTTTTGTATTGCGCCGTCAAAGAAAAATGGGCATATTTTGGTTGATGTTTCAAAACAGCATGAGCCGATGGTAACTCAGATCATTGAAAATAAGTAGAGTGGTTACATAATGTGGATGATGCATACCTGCTTCTTCTGTAACACACAATGGCGACTATTACTACCACAACGCAGCAAGCCATGACTGAACATGATACAGAAATGGCTACTTTGTCTGCGGTTGATAAACTTCCGGATCCATCCGAATCTGAAACAAATGGCGGAAAAAAGTAACAATACCACAAAAGATTTGATTAGACCATGAACAACACAAATGGATCAAGAACACAATTTGAAAGATCGAATCTTGGGTTATAATGAATACGGTCGAAAGTGTAATCAACATTAATGAAACGAAAACGTTGCTAAGACTGTTCTGATGGCCTCACCATTATCCGATAAAGCAGATATACATCCTATTTCTGTCGCTTGGTACCCATTTACACAGCCATGGACACATCCGCCATCTGTCATTCTACAATTTCCGTTTACACATCCAACAGAACACTTCTTGTCACAGAATGGTCCATAGTTTCCTAGCGGACATCGTTCATTCGTCTTTCCTGTAGTCCTTTCAGCTCCTGTCACGTGAGACTTTGTTTGACAAACACATTCCCCACTAATCAACTGACAATTTTCTCCATCACAGTTTGGCTCACATGACAGTTGACAAAAATTTCCGCAAAACCCGGGCTTACACTTCGAGCAGGACCCGTCGTGGTCGTGGCAAGCACCGTTGCATGTGGCTGGACAAGGATGTACGCAATTTAGTCTTGTACCCCAATGACCTGTTGTACATTCAATGCACTGTTCGGAGATGTCACACATAGAACACAAAATTGGGCACTCCATTGACATTGATATAAAGTTTCCAAAAAACACAAATAAAGCAGAATAATACATACTTCAATCTCACGACCGTCTGCTACATACAACTGACATTAATATACAAAACAAACATCACTTGTACAGCTTGCTTAATACAGACGCCACTGGCGTAGCTCATCGCAGGCACTATATGCCCGGGCCAGCAAATGATTTTCAAAAAGGATTTTTTAAAAAGATCAAAAATGCTTTTAGAACTGAAGGGAATGGGGTAATGCTTTAGGTAAGAATATTAAACAGACATTCTTTTTGCATATTGTAAAATGCACTGGATAAAGAGAATCCTGCTCCAACAACATTCGCGGGAAAAGCCCACTAGCAAACCGAGCCTGCGCATGAATTCTGGTCTAGGTACGCCCCTGGTGTCACGCCTAGCTTCAAACGATATACCAGGAAGATAAGTGACAAGTGTTCAACTTGCGATACTTCACTTGACCCTCTTACCCACAAACAATTATTTCACGACATGAATATCAAACTCTTTAAATGATATAAGTGTCAATGAATGCGGAAGAAGAAAGGTCGTACATATAGGAGGGACAAGATCAAAGATTTGGAGTTATGTAAGAAATGAAATAGTCTAAGACCTTTTAGCTACAATCAACTAGACAAAAGACATCTGTTCATAGTTCAGGCAGTGAAATGGTAAAAAGAAACACACAACAATAAGTTGGTGGTGCGAAACACGTATTGTTGTTTACGTTGTCCGGTTAGTGTGCACAGCGTTAGGCGCACTCGCTTAAAAGACTTGGTATAAGATAATATGACTTTCTTCACAATCATTTTAAAATTAAAGATGTCATGTGTATTCAAGCATTCAATGAGCGCATTATTTCGACCGAATCACCGTGTAATCATTTGTAGTAACGATCTGATGTGCCTACTATGAACGTGGCCCTGAAGGGCCCCCGTTCAATAAGTCTAAACTTAACACGTATGGGCTATGTATATCCGCGCAAAATACTACACCATTAAAGATATTGTCTAGTGCAGTGCCTTGCCGTTATTCAATTATTAGTTGGTTCCAATTCATACGTTATACTTAATCAGTTCAAATGTACCCCGAGATTGTATGGTAAAGTTCCTGTTTGAAAATATTTGGCTTTTAATAGAACTTGGTTGTACAAATCGAAATACAAATCGATAACAACTACAGTTTTTATCAGTCGGTGTTCGGGAATTTAAACATTGAGTTTGTTTATTTGTGAACAAGATGTATGGCAAATAACTATAATTTGGTATGTTTACAGATTTAAAGATTTCGTCATGTATTGTAACATTTACCTTTGAAACCGTTTAAATTGATTGTTAGATAATTGTTATGTATGATTATGTACTTCAGCTAATCAAATTAAAGAAGTTTGTAATAACAACAATTTAAAAAGATAACGACCTTTCGATAATGGTATTGACTTGTTAATGAATTATTTGTTTTCAATTTAATGTGATTTTCTATGGCAGAAACCATCGAGAACACCAACAAGGAAGTGAGTCACAGCGTATTGATTGAATTGTCATTCGCACTGACTACTGTCATTCGTCCCATTTGACAACAAACATAACAGAATGTAACCTTTCATAAAATTCACATACGCGATATAGACCGAAGTTCGATAGAGCGTGCACCCTCTTGTGATTACTACATTATGTGTCTCAAAGTGTATATCGTAAAAATGTATTATGTTATGTAACTGTTTAATCGTAAACTTACGATCATCACGAATAATTACACATTAAAATAAGAGTGCCAAGAAAGCTCAGCAACAATCGTACTTTCTCAATGAATACACAATATGACGAGAAATGATGAGGATATTGGTGGCTGTTTTTTGTGCTCTTGGTGTTGCCCACGTCTACAAGCATCGACAAATGTTAAATGCATCCAAAGTCCTGCAATTCGTTGAAAAGGATGGTAGCGGTACTTTAGATTATCAACATATGGAGGCATGCACAGAAGATATGGACGCCGCACACTACAACTTACCGCCATTGATCAAAGTAGTCAAGTATGCAAGTATGTACATTGAGCGCGGAATGTCAACGTCCATTTACAACATAGAAAACCTCTTCCACAATATAAGTACAGCGATGGCGAGTATAGTTTATTTTGTAACAGCAACACTGGATGTTGTATTAAGATCCCCCGTGACTGTGATTACAACTTTGCTCAGCCTTATACAGAACATTTTGAATGGCACTGTATACATTCTACTTGATGTGATACTTTTCTGCATGGAAGAATGCCTTGTTTTCGCCATCAGAGCAGTTATGTACATTCTTTGTTCTGTTATTGTCAACATCCTTACTGTTATATCAGTGGCAATATCTTTACTGTCTACGACTTTAGTAGGCTATTTAACTATCATCGACTTTGTCATCTTAAATTTTGTCTTTCCTGTTTGTGATGCGCTGTTCTGGATGATGATAGTATGTCTAACATTAGTATGCTTGTTTTGTGCATTTGGGTCAATTGAGCAGTCAAGAGAGCGATTAGAAAGAGTCTGGATACGGCTCGGTATAAAGTGCGTTCTCATATTGCCGGTAATCTACGCCGCCACGGATATTTGGAGAACAGCATGTGGCATCCTTCTAAAATTTGTTTTTCATCCGCTGCTGTACACTGGCATTCTAGGCATTGTGACGTTTGGAATAGTGATGTATGTTCGTTTCATGCTTATATCAAGCCGATCGCTATTCCATGAAGCACGCAATGACACGGTGTATCATGTAAATATCATTTTTGGCTATGCAAAACTTTACTTTCGAATCAAATGGATTCGGCTCAAGCACTTCGTGTTGGCGAATATAATCTTTACCAATATAAAGAATAAGCTTTATGTGAAAACAAGTATTGACGGCGAACATTCTTCGGAGAACGACAACTTGTACAACGAATGTGTTATATGTTTTGAAGAAAAGGAATTTGTAACAATAGTGCCATGTTTGCACAGTTTTATATGCCAATCGTGTATATCCCGTGTGATTGAGCACGATTACCGATGTCCATTGTGTAGAGGAATTATTCGGGAAGTTATTTGATACGCTTATATAGCACACTTATATAAACGTACTTAGGGCAAAAGTTAACAACGAATTTATTTACTTTGGTGTTTTTGTTTTAAATCATGTGAAGCTATTTTACATGAGTTTCTCAGAAGTACTCGACATGATCTAACCATCACTTGCCTGAACGACTGCTCAAACCGTGTGTTTAAGTGCAAGGATTCGTTGAAAGTGTTCATGTTACTATTGTTGCCAATGAATAGCTTCGATCATGCCGACAATGCTGTTTCCTAATTTGTATGTTTTTGGAATTTCTTCCAGAATGGAATTGTTAGGATCCCTAATGGATTGCCATGAAACATCCATAACGACAGATGAAGAACAGGAGCATGTTTGAATAGTTTAACCGGTGACCGTGGTATGAGGGATGATCCAAATTAAATAGGACTGTTCTCATAGTTCCAACAATATTTAATAGTAAACGTCACAATAATCAAAGAGCGGAGGGTAATGATATACACGGCGCAACCGTTACAGGGGTCTGAACAGCTACAGCAACGCCTACGTGCACGTTGGATCTGAAAGAACGACGTCAACGGCGTCAATGACGTCAAAATAAAGTTATGATTTGTGCCATCTTTGGTGCTTTTCTGAATATTCGCCATAACACTGATTAAAACTTTTAACATGTTTCCTCTTCGGATCTTCGGTCCATCTACATTCCGATTCGAAATGTTCATCGTCATTTACGAGTGGCACAAAAACTTGTTGTTTTCGTGGTAAAGAAATTTCACCCGTTTTAAATAAAACACAAAGTATGTTTCTATTGTTTTTCGTTTATTTTACTCTACCCAAATAACACCTAATTCTAAATAAATATCAAACAACGACACGTGCATCAAAATTTCAAAACTAATAGTTTTTCATCAGACAACCTGACTAAAGGCATGGACGTGTATATGTTTGAAAACACAAAACACACAATTGCAAAAATTTGTTTTAACTTGCACAGATAACCATACATAAAACCACTACTATATGCATTCATCTATGGAGTCGTAAAACAGCCTGCAACTGATCCATACTGTCTTCATAGATCTCCGCCACCTGAAGCAAGCGGAAGCAAGTTTGTTAAAATATATATATATTATATATATATATTTATTTATTTATTTATTTATTTATTTATTTATTTATTTATTTATTTATTTATTTATTTATTTATTTATTTATTATTTATTTATTTATTTATTTATTTATTTATTTATTTATTTATTTATTTATTTATTTTTATGTTTTAATCAGTGTTATTAAAGATACACACGACTTAATTTGATAATTTCACATCACACATTGTGACATATACCTTTCTTCCATATCTGTAAAATTGGATTGTAGGCAACAAATCTACATTGCAGAATGGTGGAGTATCCTGGAAAGTGTAAAGCAGGTCGGTAAAATGCAGTAAAACGGTTGACTAATAACTGTTAAATTAAGGTTAGGTTCGGGTTATGGTGTTGTTTTTTTCGGTCGCACGGCGACTGAATTCACTCCTGTGAAATTAACAGAGATGAACTGAATATAATTAAAATTCCATTGGACATTGTTAAATGAAACTAGAACTCCCATTGATCAGTGTAAAGTGAACCTAGAAACTATAATTCTTATAAGCAATTTTAAAGAAAGTCGAATAAAATAAAGGAGTATCGAATACGATCTTTTTAATTCCGTGGTTGTTTTAAAGTTGAAGATATATTTTTTTTCTTAAAAAAAAATCTAGAAAAGTAAGTGCTAATTATTATACAATTTCGGAAATGATCTGCCTTTAATACCGATAATCATATCTCAAGGCCACAGTTATATGCCCCCGCTGACCCAAGATCCGGACGTTATTAAAGAAAAAAGAGTGATTGTTTTCAAGTATCAATATTTCATTAAAGTTGAATGAATGAGAAGAAACGGGTGTTGTTTTTGCATAACAGCTTAGTACACAATATGGCATTGTTTTGCGAAAATTGTTAGTTTCCATTGAAAATATTTGAAAAATCATAGACTGTGGAAGTCTGATAATTGGTTACTTCAAACCGAATTCCTGCTTGCCCTATAGCGTGTTTCTACTCAATTTTAACAGCATTTTCGATAACAATGGCCGAGTAGTTCCGAATGTTTTAACAGTCGCTTCAAATGTCAACGCTATGTGTGTCTTGGGTTGTTCTGAAGCAGCCAGTTTCTTGTTTTTCAATTCTCTTATATGTCGAAGAAAACATTCTCAAACTTCCGTTATTCTTATTGAAAAGGTTAGGCTCTTTAGACATCAAAGTAAAAATAGAGATTACATGTATATATAGATATTTCTCTGTATGTATTAAGAACAATGTTTATACTACCGAGGATAAATTTTCTTTCATGTGAATTTGCCCTCTGTACAATGAACTTGAAGTTGTCTTCTTAGGAAACATAATAGGCAAATATTTGTTATGACGTTTTCTAGTTAAATGTCAAACTCAACTGAGCAATGTATAATTTATATATCTATATATGCATCGAAAGCATTTATATTAGAAAGCTAGTAGTTAAAGATGTGTTGTATAAACTTATCGCTATAGAATTTGTATTGAAATTTGTAATGAAGGAGGCCTTTTCAATGACTGCTTAAACCTGTGTCATGTTATGTTTCCTGTGAATAAGACTAAATTTCACCTCGTTATCATCCACATCCACTTGTAGGAAAACGACTTCTGAAAATTCGTACTGGAACATAACGTCATTAAGTCTTCGGGAAACATCGCAAGTTTTTGTGCACCAGTCTGCTGTGAAATCGACAGCCACGAGACGATCGCCAGCTTCAGCGAGTTCGTGGTCAAATTCTTTCTGAATAGCAAAATGAAACAAAGTTTTGTGAAGATTCAATTAATGTCAAAAGCTGACTATTCATTTTTATAAAATAGTAATGAACACCGTCTCTACAAATGTTTAACAACGATGACATCTCCGTGTTCTACTTAAATCAAACTTGACCTATAGGATGCCAAGAAAATGACAAACGTTTACATAGTACATGATACATCATCAACATATATAGCTTACATAATACACATCTTATATTGATAATGAAATGTCTAATTAAATCAATATAACATTCACTATATATACACGTTCTATATACGCAAAGGTTTTGACAATTTATAGTGAGTTATTGATAATACTCAAATTTCGAAAATTCTCTTCTGACAGTCTAGACGTTGAATATATGCTATTGCGAATTGCAGTCATGAATAACTGTTGTCCCTTTTGACATTTTAATACACTTTAAGTATTTATAGTATTTATGGGACACACGTCGGGCTAAGTCATAATACAGCCAATGGGCTCGGGCAGACCTTTATAGACCCTAAAACAACAATAACGACAATAACAACGTCTGTTCTATCTATCTATTGTGTTGCGATTCGATTAATTAATGCTAGCATGCATACATTCTGTTAATGGAAAAAAGCTTACCTTTGTGAAAACCTGTTTCATTCTTATTCCAAAGGTTTGTCTACAGAGTGAAATTTATATTACATGCCCTTGTATGTATACATGGGTCTTTGTACTATTTAAACATTTGAGCCACAATAAACCAATTTAAATCAATTGTTCCGTTATTGATCTATTTGTTCAAAGTAAATCAATGGTACGTTGAATACTTTGTATCATAGTGGGTGTTTAATATTTTAACTGTCTTCATTTATTGCAAATAACTTAATACTAAACAGTGTTTGTCTGGAAGTTTAAAACTGTAATAAATACCAAACAATCCATAACAGTGTTGTATATTGAGAATCAAAGTCGATAATCATAAACAGTGGTCTAGTCCCTGGACGCTATACATGAATGCTTCATTCGTCGCCGTTTATTTCCTATGGTCAACTAGCTAGACGTATTGTGGAAGTTTAAGTGAAATACTCTTTATTAAAATGGTTAGTTGAAAATAAATAATCATTTCTGTATTATATTTGTTGGGCCAAATTTCAATCAATGAACAAAACCAGTTATATAATCATTTGAACACCTGCTGATGGTCTAAGTCAAAATTAATAAATAAATGATTTATACTGGAATGGACGTGGTTGATCCTCGAATAAAATATCGAACGTATTACTCAAGTTTTCTATATTTGACGACCGTGTGCCGATAACTCGAAATACCCGATGGTACAAACACGATCTTCTCTATATTTGCGCTGTCATAGATCTACTTTATGGTGCATATCCAGCAGCTGCCGTGATTTAATAAGGCAGAATCTACTCTCATTAAGGCAGTATTTAGGGACTCGCCTTTCCTCTCAACCTTCTGGAACGCCATCGAGGAATCTTGTTGCACCGTGTAGAAATGGGAGGGCTCCATCGAACACGTGGTTTTACGGCCAATTTATAAGAGCCGATTATTCGTCCCATTCCCAAAGCAAACTATATTTTCCCTAATCCCCATAAAAATCACAATGTTGTTGTTTTTGAACAGCATCTTCGGACGTTGAAGTTTTCTTTTTGACTACTTACACACTAAATTGTCATTTTTCTTATTATAACCAAAGTGTTGGTGTTGAATAAATGCAAGTAGCTTGACGTGGATTTTACAAAACTGACGCGAAACCCCGCATTTATTCTTATATAGGGAAATATAGTCCTCAGCGTTACACCGTATAGCGGAGAACAATTTTCTCAAAATAGCCTGTCAAAAATTGGTTTGGTCAGTTTTGTAGGTGGCGCTATAAAGCGCGGGAAATGACATAGTTCGGCGGGTAAAGTGGGCTTTGGTCATTTCTACCGAGACTGCTGTTCGGGCAACATCAAACTTTAATTATGTTTTCGTGATGACCATGTAATTTGATGAAATATATATTATTTTACAATATAACCACAATGAGATTGTATACTGAATTAAATCATTTTAATTTGAATAATGGAGCATGTTGAGATATATTCGTTGTCTCATATTTGGAAGGTTAGTCTGAGAAACACTAAGAAGTGTTTCGGGCATTGTTAGGAATACAGGTTTCCTTGCACATTTAAAAAGGATAAGCGAGGTTTTTCCTGGACGGCCAGTATCCCAGAGAATAATATTCGATCTTATATTTTTACAACCGTTACTGATCCAGTAACACATGTTTTTCCGATAGGATTGTGATATGCTCAGTTTGGGGGTGATATATGTATACTTATGTAAATGCTATAACGTTATAACGTTGTGTATGATAATACATGATAGCATGGTATTATATACAAGCAAGAAGTTAATAATAGTTATAGTACACTTTTGGGTTAGGATGTTTTGTTGCTGTCACCCTCTTGTATCTGTTATTGCCACAAATAAACTAGTCTCGTCAGCACAGACGGTGTTTGTTTTGGTAAGAGTGAGTTTAGACGGGTTATTTCCTCCAAATAGCTAATAATAAACTTGTGAACACAATTTTTTGAAAAGTGTGTAACGTGATAAACATGTTTGTGCAGAGCATGATCACCGTGAATGTTACTTTATATGCGGAATAGAATATATTCAAGCTATTGCTTCTCAAAAACATATTCGAGAAATATAAAAATATTAACCTACACGTCTCCGTCTAAGTTAGTTTTTCCTGTTCCTATAAGCACACCCTGGCACATCATTGATATTATATGCACGTCGTCAGCTTTGTCTCAACAAACACGACCCGACAGTTAACGTGTTTATCAATCAGGGTCATTTGTGCTATCCAGATTGCACCTGTAAATCGTCATGGTCATTACCCTTTTAAAAATAGCTCGATGTAATGTCTCGTCATCAAATGACTGTTTTACTATTTCTTTATATCTTCTATGTATTAATGTTTCGGTGATTCATATACCATGTCGCTATAGCTGAGCGACTCATTACACCTTTTTTTTATCCGAAAACACGAATGCCCTAACCCTTCCAAAAGGTTCTTTTCGGCATGTATGCTAAGTTGCATTGTACGGGTATGCTTGGGTTAATATAATTTTAACGGAAATTATTCCACGTACCCACTTGCGATGTTCACAACAGATGTTAGGCGTAAGCGATACCAGTGACTGTGTCAGAGGAGTATAGTATTATATAATGCGCCCCTACATCGGGTCCCCCTCCATCTGAAATACTGGTGTGTTGTTCTTAATTTGGTACGTTTAGTTGTTCACATACAATAACCAATGTACATGTACTAAACATAAGCTGTAAGTACAGTGCGTATTATTGCTCCCAGATATAAGCTGGGAGTAGGATTACAGTCCCAGTTATAAGTAAATTTATATCCGGTGGCGAATTAGGCCAGGCCACATGGATTACTGCCCCGAAATAATCGAATTCATTTGAAACCATTCGATTGTAATACACTTATGTTTTCGAAAGAATAAAACTGTAAAAAAATCGTTAAAACCCCATCATTTGCAATCGGATGTTCGTTCAGATATTGCTTCGTTTCGTATTTCAAGAACATAATATCTTTAGTATAGGGCATAGGGTTTAAATTGACCAATCAAATTAAAGACGGAAGTTTTCAGTGGAAAGTTTAAAAATGAAAAATAAACAAACAAAATAAATTTGTTGTAGGCTGTCCTGATAAACAAATTTTAAAATGTCATCAGACAATATTAAAGTGGCCATTCGTGTGCGAAATTTAATTCAAAAGTAAGTGATATTTGGATGCGCAATATTTCAATTAAAAATACAATAAGAACTGATGTCCTAAGGCTAAGTCCACAATATTTCGGACGAAATTGATCGTAAAGTTGAAATTTGTTTGATATTTATGTAAATAATCCCAACTAATGTGAGACAAATCAGCACCTTACCAAATCATCCTACTGCCAAGTTTGCCCGATACATTTCGGCCCCTTACTTCAGTGGTTGAAATTAATACAGTACAAGCCCGCAAATTCTGAATTTTATATAGCAGGGCTTGTTCGAAATTTGATGCCAAGCTATAGTATATGAATTCGGGGTTGTTCATCCAAAAGTCTAATTTCAATGATTGTATCTTATTTTTAAGAGACATTTCATTCCCTTACTTTTGTTGTGAACATACAGCTGTACTGCTTAACATAGACATCCTCAGCCGAGTGCCCGTCTATCACTGGGTGTTTCGCCCCTTACTTTGTAGTCCTGTAGTTTGTGTGGGCTTAAACCAGCTGCCTGGTTACCTCAGTTGGTTATATTCCATATAAACAGCCACTTCAGAGTCTTTGACTATTTTTGTGTTGGCGACTCTACGCGTCAATATCCCACTTGTTGTTTTCCTAGCCAAGAATGACACATCCCAGCACTAAGTATATTGAGCGGAAAGATAATGGGCACCTGCTAGATAGTTAAAAAATGGCGATGCCTTGTTGACAGATCGATCTGAATTTGTGTTTCATAAAACACTTAAGTGTAATAAGAGAAAGGTATTGGCTAAAAATAATGTATGTTTAACTTTTGTGTTTATATTTATTAATGCGGTGTTAAATATTGTTGAGTTACAGTTGAAGAATATATTTTACATTGATTTAAATCAGTGGACTTGTGGCGTTTAGGGAACAAATTGAATATCCAAATGTTAAAAAAGTTCCCTATACGCGCATTATTGTGGCTAAGTTGGTTAGAGCTACGTGCTAGTGTTCCGACGGTCGTGTGTTCGAGCCCTACACCGGGCCCACTTTTCATTCAAGGTTTACTTTACTGATGGCAGCGGTGGGATGGCAGGAGTGCCTCCAGCGGCCTAAAAGGTTAACTTGGGGAGGAGTGTAGTGTGTGTGGGCTAGAACCAGCCGCCTGGTTAGCTAAGTTGGTTAGAGCTCTGTGCTAGTGTTCCAATGGTCGTGGGTTCGAGCCCCACAAGGGGGTCACTTTTCCTCCATGAATCCAAAAATATCCATGTTTGATACAACTATATATATTCTATTCACTGTTATAAAACGTTTTACTGTTCATCAATATGATAAACAGCCCTGTTTGCCTGTTCTTGATGCCTGAATACTGATACTGGACTGGGGATTATTTGTTTTGGTGAGATTCTAAGAAGGGCCCTCTTGTTTTAATGCCCGTTTTGGCTCTCTGTTTTATGTGTTGTCTATGGCAGCATTGTGCGAAAGCTTGGCCATAAAACATTCAAGGTTTTCATATGAAATTTCGTACACATATTGCCAGAGACAATACCTGCATGGACAGCAAAGCAAGAACTCAAGTCTTTTGCTGAATAGAAATGGAGTTATTCCCCTTCTTGGCGTTTGCTCTGGGATGCTCTTGTTTGTAAAATTGTTACCCAGTTATGCTGTTGTAAACACTATATCATTTTCACTTATTTCAGAGAGCTGTCGACTGGCCTGAAGTCCCATTGGACAGTACGGGACAACATCATTGTGTGTAACGAATCAGATAGTAATGGCCGGAAACCTTCGCCATACACTTTTGGTATGACTGAGTAAATATAATAAGGAATTAGATCAAATAACCTACCCATTGTACTAGCAGGCTCTTTCAACTATTACTTTACAGTTAATAATATGTCAGCATACACACTAACACAGGTGGTTTACAAGTTAAGTTATTTGATATTTTGTTGGTAAGTCTGTAACTGTAGGCAGAGTATTTTTAAGCCCATCTTGTTTCCTCAAAGTCAATTAATAGAGTTAAATGTGCACCCTTTACAACCCAAGTCAGGGCTTCCATTAAAGGAAGTTTGGAAGTATATTACTCCCTAGAAATGGGTTTAAACTTCCAAAATTGATTCCTTGGAAGTACAAAACCTTCCATAATGTTGAAGAAAAACTTCCAAAGTAGAACGCTTGGAAGTTAAAGATATCAAAACCTTGTGTCAATACATTTATTACTTTTATGGTCTCAATTTTAATCAGTCTTTAAGTAAAACGAATAATTATAATATAAGTCTGAATTTGGCATGTAAAGTTGCAAAATATATTTGAATATTCTAGTTGGAAAAAAGTGGAAAAAGATAATGTATTCAGGAGACTTAAACTTCCACATTTCAGTGGAAAAACTTTCATAATTGTTGAAGAGGAAGTTTATACTTCCAGATTCAAATTCTTAATGGAAGCCCTACCAAGTTTTACAATTCAAGCAAAACATTAATAATAGCATTTTTTTTTGTTTTACAGATCGGGTGTTTGATGAATCAACTGTCACCTGTGACATCTTCGATGAAGTCTGCAAACCTATTGTGGACTCTGCATTGGCAGGATTTAATGGTGAGCACTGTGTAACATATTAAAGACAATACCAGGACTAGAAGGTGTAGCTCCGGGATTTCCCTAACACAGTAAAACTGGCTCCCTTACTTGATTTTCATGATGCGGTCTAAGAACTCCCATTAAATGGTTTTAGTACTTGCTATACATCACTTGCACACCCAATATAAACTTTCATTGAGTGAAAACCATATATTGGAAGCACATATGATGACCAGAGACCCCTTATTTGTCTAGATGAGGTTCACAGGTTCCTTGCTGGAAAGGTCTTAAAGGGAAAATCCTGGTAGCTGCTGATTTTATAGTTCAAAGTTATTATTTTGGATTTTTTTATTCTTAATTCTTAAAAATTTGGAACAGCAGATTTCATATGCAAGGTCTGTCGGTCAGCCCTTCAGTGATATTAATTTTACAGTTTGTGGACATGTATACTTTAATAATCCTAATGATTTAGATGTAATGAACATAATTTAATAGGATATTTTTTATTAAATTCTTATCTTGATGTTTATACTTTCAGGCACAATATTTGCATATGGCCAAAGTTCTTCTGGCAAGACGTTTACAATGTCGGGCACGAGGGTGCAGCTGGGTATTATCTCTCTTGCTGTAGAAGAGATCTTCTCTTCCATCAATAATGTAAGTTTTGTCATGTTTCAAGCTTGCATTGTTCAACCTCAACCTTTTTTGCTTATGATTTGAAAATCATATAATCTGACAGATGGAATTTTGACAGGCCTTTTGCGGGCTCATCTTTGTAAATAGACTTCATTTGAGGGTATACCTTGAACACCTCCAGCTATTGGTGTTTGAGACCTTCATTCTCCATCGATAAAGTAAAAACGAAAAAAACCTTCAGCTTGTCTAAAACAAAATTTAATAATATATTCTATATATGCCAGCCTGACTCTTTTCATGGCACATTCAGTATGAGATTTGTGATCTAATTACAGATTGTAAGAGCGAACAAGTCAAACAGTTCAGTTTCATTAGAAAAAACATCTTGGCAAAGAAATTTTAAAATATTGTTATTATTATAAAATATTCAAGATGTATTTAACTTCATGCTTTTGCTTTATCAGATTCCAGACCGTGAGTTTCTTATCCGTGTGGGTTACATGGAGATCTACAATGAGAAAGTCTCTGATCTGCTCAGCGACTCAGACCAGAACCTTAAACTGCAGGAAGATGTGGTAGGAATTGGATTTTTTTTTGCATTGACATGTACATACAGCATATTTAAAAACCTTTACATTTATTGTTGCTAAAAATATCTACAAAGCTTATTTTGCATGTTCATCATTAAAAAAGATGTTAGACCTTTACTGGAAATTACTGCATATGTTTATAATTTGAGGCTTGTCTGGACAGCACAATCATTACACATTGTATCTTACTTCTCCATTTTCAAATTAAGTTTCAACTTGCACCTGATGATGTGTTTTCCCGTATTTCAGAACCACAACATTCAGATTGTGGGCCTGAGTGAAGTGATGGTTAAAGACACACAGTCTGTCAACGACACTATCACCAAAGGAAACAGTGAGTAACTTTTGGGGCTGTCTTGTCTACATTTACCATTGTTACAGTCTGTCAATGACTCTATCTGCAGTGGAGTCAGTGAGCTGACTTGTTACTGAATGTCTACATTAAATATGTTACAATCTGTCAATGACTCCATCACCAAGCGTAACAGAGTAACTTCATATGTTTAGTCTATATTAACCTTTATTACAATCTGTCAATGACTCTATCACCAAGTGAAACATTTAGTCAGTTTCGGGGCTGTCTTGTGTACACTATCAGATGTTAGACCTCCATGCATCTACCTGTATCAGTCTGACTGCCAATTAAGTCACTAATTATCATCTCAAATGTTGAACAATCCTTTAATCGTGATGTTACAAATGGACTATTGTGATTTCTTCTCATTTATAATTTTACTTTGTGATTACATTTTTTGCATTAAATGTAAATCTTTATTATGTTCAAATGTTATGCGATGATGTTATGTGCTTTCATTGTAGAAAAGCGTCACACTGCTGAGACTAAGCAGAATGACAGGAGTAGCCGCTCCCATTGTATCCTCAGATTTGTGAGTAATCATTTTGATTAGCTGTTGAACAGGTACCAATACCAATATTTCGCCTTTGTAAATAAGCTAATTTCTGAGGTATTATTGTATCTTAACCTTAAATATTGTGATCGTAAGCTCCAAGGTAACCTTTAACTGACCTATATCTGATTACTCACCAGCACATTTTCTGAAAATGTTTGATACTGAATAATACTGATTTCAGGTGATAGAGAGTCGCCAAGTCGGCCACGAGGATGAAGCAGTTAATGTCTCCAATCTTGTATGTGTAAAAATCCACCTGTTATTATTTGCTTGTCTGTGTTGTTGTTTTTCAAGTAAAAAGTTGACATGTTATATAAGCTTCAGTGTGACATTGACAATTACACCGGTGTTAACTCTGTCTTTAATAGTTGATTAGTAATGCCTTTTTACAACTGAAAACACAAAAGATCAGATTTTGCATCCCTTTGTTCCTGTTAAAATATAACTGTATAATCTTTATGTTTAAGTTTATCTATAATAGTAATTATAAAATTAAAAAATCAGAAAGCTTACATACCATAACTATTTCTTATTATTCCCCGCCTTGAAAAGGCGAGGGGATATAGTAATGGTAGGCGCGATCCCGTGTGTGTGCGTCCGTCCGGCCCACATTCATTTCTTTGCATCTCCTCTTACGTTTTTCATGCGATTTCTACCAAACTTTCACAGATTGATGATCATAAAGTCGAGCAGCAAATATTGTCGGGCTTTCCTGATTTGACCATTTTTGAAAGAGTTATTGCCCTTTGCTTATTTTACATTTAAAATTGGTTTCTTCACAACTCCTCTTAGGTTTTTCATGTGATTTCTACCAAACTTTCACAGATTGATGATCATAAAGTGAAGCGGCGCATATTGTTGGGCTTTCCTGCTTTGACCATTTTTGAAAGAGTTATTGCCCTTTGCTTATTTTACATTTAAAATTGGTTTCTTCGCAACTCCTCTTACATTTTTCATGCGATTTCTACCAAACTTTCACAGATTGATTATCATAAAGTGAAGCAGCGCATATTGTCGGGCTTTCCCGATTCGACTATTTTTGAAAGAGTTATTGCCCTTTGCTTATTTTACATTTAAAATTGGTTTCTTTGTAACTGCTCTTACGTTTTTCATGTGATTTCTACCAAACTTTCACAGATTGATGATCATAAAGTGAAGCAGCGCATATTGTCGGGCTTTCCTGATTTGACCAATTTTGAAAGAGTTATTGCCCTTTGCTTATTTTACATTTAAAATTGGTTTCTTCACAACTCCTCTTACGTTTTTCATGCGATTTCTACCAAACTTTCACAGATTGATTATCATAAAGTGGAGCAGCGCATTTTGTCGGGCTTTCCCGATTCGACTGGTTTCTTCACAACTCCACTTACGTTTATGACTATAAAGTGATGCAGCGCATATTGTCAGGCTTTTGCAATTTGACCTTATTTGAAATAGTTATTGCCCTTTCTTAATTTTACGCATTTCTTATGTTCCTGAGAAACTACCCTTACCATTGATTGGCTTTCGTTACAAAAAATGTCCCATGAGGCGGGGGATATAGCTGTCTGTGACTGCTCTTGTTTCAACAGCTCTCAGTATCATTTTGATTATGACATCATAATGATTAATTCTTGAATAACAAAGTCTTAATAGAATCTGGTTTACTAACAGTGTTGAGGAAAAAATTTAAGCATGTTGTTGTTTTTCAGTACTTTGTGGATCTTGCTGGTTCAGAGAAGGCGGGTGATAATTCAGGGGACCGATTCCGAGAGGGCTGTGCTATTAATAGATCTCTCTTCACCCTTGGAAATGTCATCAGGAAACTAAGTGGTGATGCCAAGTATGTGTTTTTCCATTAGCATACTGTCAGGTTTCTCTGCTGTGTCATTTAATTTGTCTTATTCCAACAATGAAGCCAGGGATGTCAATATCCATTAATACTGATGCGGGCCAAAGCTGTGTTCACTAATTTTTGAGCCAAATACATTTTCAAAATTCTGCTGAAATCTTTAAAACATAAAAAGAAATAATGATTAAACTTTTTGAAATGCTTATCACTGTTATACTTTCTTTCAGCCTACAGCATGTGACTTTTCGAGACTCCAAGTTGACACGGATCCTACAGAATGCCCTTGGTGGGAACAGTAAGACTGCCATCATCTGTACCATTACACCTGCCCACATTGAAGAATCTGACAGCACTCTCAAGGTCTGTGGAAATAAAACAATATGTAACAACAATATCAAAATAATGGATTTCTTGTGTTTTTTAAAGGTAATTGATGAATGCTCTAATACTTGTGTAGTACATGTAAGTATGATTGATACATGTTTAAAATAATTGTTTTTCTTGATTGTGTTAAAATAGTGCCAATAAAATAATATAACATAATGAGAACCCATTTAATTAACAATGTTCAAATGTATGATACAATTCTGGAGTAAAAAATATGCTGATTGCTAGTGTCTGACTCGAGTTGTGAGCACTTTAAAATAGGCATTTTATCTTTTCAGTTTGCATCTCGAGCCAAGAACATTGTTAACAAGACTCATGTGAATGAGGTGATGAGTGATGAGGCGATGCTGAAGAAAATGAGACGCCAGATCCAGAACCTACAGGCACATATCAGCAAGGTGGAGTAGTTTAAGTGATTACACACTGTGTGAAACTTATCACACCCGTTAATTCAATCTCAGGAAATATGAGTGGTACTGCTATCATTCCCCAAATTTATTGAAAGTAAGTTTTTAGTTTTGGGAAAGCTTAGTCATTTTTGAGGTCTGTTTTATTTATTCAGAAAATTTAGGACTGCAAATAATTATCGGCAAGATGTTGGGTGTTCATATGAACCCTATATATGTTTTTGGTAAATTCAGAAAGAATGGACATTCTTATATCCCTTTTACTTTCCCCGCCAGATGAATGACGTTGATGTTCACCTGGAGAAGGTGGAGCTGGAGAAACAGCTTGCGGAGAAGGAGGAATACCATCGCCAGCAGACGGAGATTATCTCTAAGCTGCAGAACATGATTGTCACCGCTGGCTCCAACACCCCCAATGATAACAAACCTGTATGTTTATATATATGGTCAGAGTACTGTACAGTGTATTGAGTATCTCCTACTGTGTCTGAATATGCACCAGTGAAGGCAAAGGGTAATGTTGGTAAAACAACACGTAATCTGACTTGGGCAGTTGCACAATATGCTATGACTGTAGGTATAGCTATGGATGAGATAGAATTGGACATAAATTTTCAGCATTTAAGTGCTTTTGATAAGGTCATTATTGTAATCTAAATCAATATGTCATTTCTGGTCAACAGTTAAGCTGTTCACATGTTTTGTTTAGTTTAAGTATTACATGTTTCATGAAGATACATTGAAACAACACATGTTATACATATATCGTTGTAAATCTATTACAACATCTTGTAAGGATTGAGTTTAACATATTTAGAGCCAATTGTTTAAAACTTAGTTAAAGTTAACAACGTTGCTTATGTCTTCAATGTTTACTTTCATATGTTAAGAATTCTGGAAGTTTCATGAACAAATTATTGATTTCAAGCACTTTATACAAAACTTTAAACTTCACATCAAAAGATAGTTCTCCTTTAAAACTTAACAACAATGCTGTTAAAATGTTTGTTAATTTTAACAAAGTTCAGAGCAATCAGCCCAACGTGTTAGCTCTTACCATAAATTTAAGAAGTCTTAATATAATTTTGCATTGACCTTGTTGCAGGCACGTAAAACCAGGAGGGAAACTTGGTGTCCAGGGAAGGCAAAGAGAGAATTTGGAAGTAAGATAACTTTGCCTCATTTTCCAAAGCTTTTTTTTGCACATTTCAATAAATTAAGCAATAAGTTACATAACACTTATAGTTACCCTGACCCATAATACAGTGTGTTTTTTAATCGATTGAACCTTAAAGTTTACTTACTGGTAGTTAGATTAAAGCAAGTGCTTTACACCTGTGGGAAGCTTTTTTTGTTAATATAATGTAAGGATTGACCACATGTCTTCTTGCATTTATTAACGCAGAAGGGCACGCGAGCAAATTCCTTTAGGTGCACTTTCGCTTCTTGGTCATATGCTTGCTTGCCCTATTGCTTTCAATTCATACAGCATAACACAAGAAAAAATGTGATCAAAAAAATATTCATTAGGATTAAAAATTGAGTATTTGTTCTTAAACAAATGTAACTGACAGCATACGTTTTGTCACATTTATATCATTGGTAAAATGATGTCGCGCAAATCCAATCGTAGCGTAATATTGAAAAAACAAGAACATCATAACTCTTGTGTGTTATACAATATAAATGTCAAGTTTAATATGTGCGAATGTTTCCAGTGCCACAGTTCTCTCCCCTGGGTGCGAGCGATTACAAGAAGCGTAAGATTGTCCCACTGCCCTCTGACCTACAGAACAGCGTGTTTGAAGAGGAGGATTCTCTTCAACTTCTCGATAACATGGCGTGAGTTAGCCTTGTTTTTTTTATAAACTGTCAATGTATAGAATTTAAGCCTTTTCATATTTCTTAAATCTTTGTTGTGAGTTTTGTTACACATAACAATTTACGGGTGTCAACAGTTCATCAAGCTTTATGTAGCTTAAATAGAATGCTCTCTTTCTATCAGGATGGGGTGATACAGTTTGCTTTCTAAATATATGAACTTTTTATCATCATTAAAATAAGGAACTTCTCTTTCTTCATTTCCCATTTGCAATAATAATTATTTCTTTGTTACCCAGAATGTCTGGTGGTGACAGCCTGCAGGAGAACCTCTGGCAGGCTGCCAATGGGGTAGCAGATGACACCATACAGACAAACCCAGTTACCAAGGAGCTCTTCAAACTGTAGGTTTGAATTGGCCATAATTTGATATAGTATTTGTATGAAAGCTGTTATTTTATTGTGATAAAGATATACTATTTATGTTAAGATACTTCTGAAACTATGGTTTAGTTGGTAGTTGACAGATTAATATTTGTTTTGGTTGGTTGCTTGTAAGACTTGTGCATTAATCTCCAGTCACACAGAGCTAACGACTAACTGGCAAAGAATTTGGGGTGACCAATACCCATAAAATGTTATGTAAATTAAGTAGTTAAATGGTTGGCCATTGGTCATGTGACCAGTGGGTGCATGTCGTCTGACCATCAACAACCACCACTATGACCATTGGCAACTGATAGGTGACTGATTAGCGACTACAAGAGGACATGCAAAGACTGGTTACTGAGGATTATTGTATGGCTGTCATCAACCCGTTCTCCATCATTTTTAGGACAGACCGACCAAACTCTTATTAAGCTATTGAAGGAGAAATATACAGCTGAGACATCTCCAATTTCTGCAATAAAAAGAGGATGATGCTGCTGCATCAGTTGTTCTTTTCTGTGTTTTTGCAGGGCATCAGACATTCACTGTTAGGAAAGGGCCTTTTGCCCCTGTCTTTACCTTTCTATGAACTTGACATGATCTGCACTCTGCTGACTGTTGTGTATATATATTTTTGTGTTCAGTTGCTGTCAGACCAAAATCTGGAACGTGACCACAAAGAACCAGTCAGTAAACCGTCAGAGAGCAGTGCAAACCAAATCAAAACCTTTTCACAAACACCTTGGTGGGCAATAAGTCTTACTTGCAGCATCAAAGATCTCCATGTGACTTAATTGATCTTAAACCAGTGGCTGAATAATGACAACATGTCAAAGACCTGTAAAAGACATTAAAACATCAACATTAAAAGGTCTTACAGCATCCACTGGTCGCTTGAGGCCATGAGTAGGTTGTAGGCTATGTGTGAATGGGGTTTTAGTGATTAGAGCCAGCAACCACTGGTGGCTTGAGGTCATGAGTCAGTTGTAGGCTATGTGTGGATGGAGTTTTAGTAATTAAAGCCAGCAACGACTGGTCGCTTGAGGTCACGAGTCAGTAGTAGGCTATGTGTAGATGGGGTTTTAGTGATTAGAGCCAGAAACGACTGGTCAATTGAGGTCATGAATTTGTAGTAAGCTATGTGTGGATGGGGTTTTAGTGATAAGAGCCAGAAACCACTGGTCAATTGAGGTCATGAATTTGTAGTAGGCTATGTGTGGATGGGGTTTTAGTGATTAGAGCCAGAAACGACTGGTCAATTGAGGTCATGAATTTGTAGTAGGCTATGTGTAGATGGGGTTTTAGTGATTAAAGCCAGAAACCACTGGTCAATTGAGGTCATGAATTTGTAGTAGGCTATGTGTAGATGGGGTTTTAGTGATTAGAGCCAGAAACCACTGGTCAATTGAGGTCATGAATTTGTAGTAGGCTATGTGTGGATGGGGTTTTAGTGATTAGAGCCAGAAACCACTGGTCAATTGAGGTCATGAATTTGTAGTAGGCTATGTGTGGATGGGGTTTTAGTGATTAGAGCCAGAAACCACTGGTCAATTGAGGTCATGAATTAGTAGTAGGCTATGTGTGGATGGGGTTTTAGTGATTAGAGCCAGAAACCACTGGTCAATTGAGGTCATGAATTAGTATTAGGCTATGTGTAGATGGGGTTTTAGTGATTAGAGCCAGAAACCACTGGTCAATTGAGGTCATGAATTTGTAGTAGGCTATGTGTAGATGGGGTTTTAGTGATTAGAGCCAGAAACCACTGGTCAATTGAGGTCATGAATTAGTAGTAGGCTATGTGTGGATGGGGTTTTTGTGATTAGAGCCAGAAACCACTGGTCAATTGAGGTCATGAATTTGTAGTAGGCTATGTGTGGATGGGGTTTTAGTGATTAGAGCCAGAAACCACTGGTCAATTGAGGTCATGAATTTGTAGTAGGCTATGTGTGGATGGGGTTTTAGTGATTATTAAGAGTTAAGTCTGCAGAACAATAAAAAGGAATACCATAATTGATTAAATGTCAACAGATAAAATATACTAACAGCATTCCATGAGGAATTACGTTTTGTGTTATAATTCTGTGTTATAGATCATGTCACATTTATGTTGTAGGCAAGATGAGCATGAATTGTTACTTGAGGAACTGCAGAGAAAGCAGCAGGATATGGCTGAGCTTCAAGAATTCACTGAGCTGGAAAGAGGCTGCCTTGAGGACACTATTACACAGCTAAAACTGGTAATTATAGCACACCCCAACTTATAAACAAGTGATTTGGGTCTATCTTATTGGCCTTAAGAGTGTTTAATATTTGTACATGTCGTCCCATTGGTGCAAAAAGGTACCAAGCGACATTTTCATACTTTCGAGTAAATTGAGTTTAAAGGTTTGGCGGTTCCTGAAAACGATTTTGCGACTTTGAATCTTTTATCACTTATCTCAAATGGTTTATTTAAATTGTTCCTTGAATTGCAAATCAATACATTGGATAATTAAGGTTAATTAGTTAATTTTGTATCATGGTACCTTCTTGCATAAGGTGATTAGGTAAAACAAATAATGTGAAAATTTATATATTTTTATATTTTAGGCATAAATGTCAAACACAAAACATAAGAAATGTTCATTGATCTTTAATATTGCAACATTTGGTACAATATGTCAAATATAAGTGATTATATTTATAGTATTATAGTATAGTAAACGTTATAATAATACATTTATGGTGCAAAAATTTGAACAATATTACAAAGAACAAGGCTATGTATCATGATTTTTAATTCCAGTTCAGTGTAAATGTACTAACGTTTATCATAATTATTACACATGTAAACAGTTCTGCTTGCACACTGATTATATGTATGCACAAGATAGTGTTCACTGTTTTCCGCACAGAAATTATACATGATTTTACTACAAAAGGAAAGCATTTTCCAGTATAAAAAATGAATCTGTTCATTTTGCAATACTTAGCTTATTCCACATCAATATCTTCATCGTCTGATGACTGGCACAACATCTATGTTTGTTATGCTGACATTAAGTGAGAGGTGATGAAACGATCTCCTTTGTGCAAAGGCCAACATTTCCGTCTACCTTGGTATGGTTGGTATAGCTATTTCTAGAAATGAGTCCATTTCAAACGAATAGTTCACAAATGTAATTCTGGGTGAGGATTTTCTTACCTAATCAATTTGACATGTAGCCACTTTCTGCGCATACAAGAGGTTGACAATTTTAAGTTTGGACAGTATTTTTCACAAATTTATTGTACTCTACCACATGGTTGTATTTGATTGAAACCACAACATACAGGTTTGTCTTTTGTGTAATCCATTGCGACGAACACACACAGACGTTCTTATGCTGTTTCTATAGTTGAGTGAACAGAATCACATTCCATTTGAGATTGTCCTGACACAAGGAACTTGTGACAAAGGGGTTTGAGTTGTGGTACTTGTAGGTGTGAACTGAAAGGATGACGTTACATACTGGTTTCTGTTTTGTCAGAGATGTACACAATCTCTTGCACATAACCTTTTTAACAAACTTACAAAGTGTTTTTATGAGACATGTAGCTACCTCGGAGGAGCCTCGATTGCACTGGGTCTTGTTTCAAAGGTGACAAAATACTTGTTTATTTCACAACGAATAAATGGTCAAATGGTCACATAGTTTTATACAGTAGTTTAGCTCACTGACATATGAAAAGATAGTTGTAAGGACTGCCTTGTGAGTCCAACGTTTGAACGTAAACACTACTGAAAGCTTTTGCTCTCTCTCTCTCTTTGACATTTCCGTCTCTTCTGTTTCATTTACTTTATTTAACTGAAGTTCTTTGGTCAAGTTTTCATTAGTACTACCATCTGCTTGCTACCTTCTATATAATTCACACACGAAACATTGGTCCTGTTTTGGCTTGTAGAAACGATGATTGTAAGATTGTTCTTAACATTTTGATTTTACTGGTGAACTGTGGTACCCTATGGGCTTGTTCAGTGAATAGAATGTTCACTGGTTTGCAATATAATGTTACACTGGTTTTTACTTCTTTCTGATATATCATCAGTTATAAATTCATTTTATCTTTCTTTTGGTGCTCTGAAAAAGCAGTTTCCATCTCCACAGACGTTAGCTCGCTTATGTTCATTGCTGACAAGAAAGTTATCCAGTTGTGATGTGTGACTGTCGTACAATAGTTTGCATTGTATGTAACATTATACTTATACTCTTTGCTCTTTCCAAGTGGCTCTAATAGTTAATTTTATTGTCTGTTTGCATCTCTTATTTTGTGAGAGTGTTATATTGTTCATTAGTTTTTGATGGACATCTCTCTGTGTTCTTTCCCGCTTCTTTTATTTGAGTCTTCATTTGCTAGATCTTGATATGTTTCGGAATTTTCTTCCATAAATTTTCTCGCTAAAACCTCTGTTTTCCATTTATTGTTTCCTAATACAGTCTCATTTTCTGTATCAGTGGAAGTAAAATGATCCTTGCTTGGTTTGTAAGTTTCATCCAGATCAATGTCATTGTAACCTTCTTCACTTGGATCTATTCATTTTAATTTGACGGGTTACCTCAGTCCTTCACACCTTTGTATATCTGTTAATGAAAAATCATCTTCAGAATTGGAACTCTGTATAGCAGGCTCGTCATGAATAGTTCTGTTTGATGCTATAGTATCTCCACATATTGAATTTTGTGTAATTTCACTTTAATCAGCTATTGGCGTTGCAAAGTAGATGTCCTCATCTTACCATGTAATCTTACTGAAACATAATTTTGTTATAACTACCTTACTAAATTTATAAAACATATTTAGATGTATATTACGCTTAATACACATTCCATAATACATATCGCAATGCAAAATTAGAACGGATAAATCCAAAATACCATTACTTTACAGACTAATAATACATTCAGAAACAATACTTACATATGTTATGGTATCCATATCTCCCTTCTTAATCTTCTGTTCTTATGAACAAATTACACTTCTCGAATGTGAAGTCAACAACATCTGGTGTTTCTTATCCCACACAAAGTGACAATAACTTACCGGACACTTGTTACCTGATATCACAGTTATCAGTGTTAATTAGTAGAAAATTGTGTATTGCTATCAATACATAAAGGTACCATATAAACATCTATTATATTGTAAAATGTTAACATTTTAGTCTTAAAAATTTATGCAAAAAAGAACCATATGCCACTTGGTCACTTATTGCACACTTTGTAAATTTATTTAAAGTTAAAATCATTTTATGCAAGAAGGTACCACAAGTCATATGGCTCCCTTTTACATCCCAATATGTATCTAATGCTTTAGAATCATCTCATGCAATAAGGTACCACATGCCATAAGGCTCCTTTTTGCATAAAAAAATATATATAATGTGTTAAAATATTTCAATGCAGAAAGGTACCATGTGTCTTATAGCACCTTCTTGCATACACCAGATGGCATATGGTACCTTTTCCACCAATCAAAAGCACCAATTTCACTACCTTTAGTACCAAATTGCACGAACTCATATCTCAGTCAATATTCAATATTCAGGGGAGATTTTTTTAGACAAGGTAGAAAAAAGTTATTTCTAAATTAAAATAGTGAAAGGTCAATTTTGATCAAAATGTTGTTTGGTACCTTTTTGCACCAATGGAACGATGTACTTCGTTGATTATTTGAAGCTAATATATAAGAGAACATTTAGACTAGTTTCGATAGCTAGAGTAATTGAAATCATTAGTAAAATGAAAATTGGGACTAGGATAATTATGTTGCTTTGTATTCAATCATTTTACTAGATTGATAACATTTTGTCTATATAATCATAATATAGACATGGAACCTTCAATTTTTACCTGTTGGTCAGCAAATTTACAGCAATTTATTTGATTAAAAAAAATAATTGATTATTTCAACCATTGCTCAGGACCTTGACCTGAAGAATTCAGAGTTGAAAAAGACGCATGCCTTGCTGGACCAGAACACGGCACAGATGTCAAATGTGACCTGGCTTGAGGAAGAGTTGATGAAATCACAGAAGGAACGCAACACCCTCCGACAGAAAATGGAGGCCGTAAACCGACAACTGTCTTTAGTTGAAGACGGAACAGGACTCTCCAAGAAGGTTCATGAACTTGCTTCATCGGAGGCAAAGGTTTCTGATCTCAACTCTGAGCTGGACATTCAGAAATCCAAGTATGAGTTTCACATTGACCAGCTGAAGAAGAAACTGGAGCAGTATACTCTTATGTTGGAGGAGAAAGGTGTAAATCCTGAGGAATTAAAGATCAGGAATGTGGATGAAGAATTAGGTAGTACTTGTGTGAAAAGAATAGGAAGTATCAGTGAAACTGATGATGATAAACAGTTAAAGGAGAAATATGAACATGAGGTTACTGATCTGAGAAATGAAATAGATATGCTAATGATCAATTTAGAAAAGGAGAAAAATGTTGCTAATGAGTTACAGAAACAGTTTGATGTAGAGTTTGATGAAATGAAAGCACAGCATAAGAAAGATCAAGAAGAAATAAGGGAAGAAATTGAAATATATCAACACTTGCTGCAGGAGGAAAAATCCAAATATGCAGAGAACATGGAAAAATTGAAAAATGAACTAAATGCTTACAAAGATAACATCTCTGATACAGAAAAAGAAAGTGACAAGAATTTGGAAATTGATGAAGCTGTTAACACAATCAGAAAAGAGTATGAAATGAAAATTGAAGAACTTCAGGCAACTGTCAGTTCTAGAATTTCAGCTGAAGAACTAGACAAAGTCAAAGAAGAATATGAAGATAAGTTGCAGGGGATTAAAAATGAGTTACAAGAAAATGAAAGGGTAAAAGAACAGAAGGGTGAACTTGAAAGAATTCCAACACCTATAGATGATAAAGAACAAGTATCAACAGAAAGGGAGCAAGAAATAGAACAAATGAAAATAGAGTTAGAAGCAAAAATTGAAGAACTTCAGATATCTTTGGGGAATGAAAAACAAGGGCTGACTGAAAAGGAACAAGAAATTGAACAGATGAGGAAAGAATTTGAAGCAAGAATTGAAGAACTTCATACGTCTTTGGAGAGTAAAGAACAAGTGTCAAATAAAAGTGAAGCTGCATTAAAGGCTAAATTTGAGTCTGAATTAAATGAATTAAAGGCCAGCTATGTAAACACTCAGAGAATATGTTCTGTGGCTGACATGCAGTGTCAGACTGACAAATTCAGGCATGTTAGTTTTAACCTAGCATCTGAGCTTGACGAACTGAAGAGACAGATTAAAGAATTAACAGAAGAAAGAGATGCTTACATGGCACTACTGGATGAGAGTGCACAGGGAGGTAACTCAGACAGTGTTTCAGAGGAGTTGTTGAAAAAGATTGTACAAAAAGATGAAGATTTAACTCAAATGAAGGTTAAATATGAGTCAAGAATAAAGGAATTAGAAGAAAATCTGTTTGACTTGACAATGCACAGTAAAGTAAATGTTAAGGAATCAGCTGAAGTAGAAAGTGAAACAAATCTGCAGGCAGAGTTACTTAGAGGAGAGATTGCAGCCTTGAAAGATGGTCATAAAAAAGAATTGGAGAAAATAAAGGAAGATCTAAATCTTGAACATGAAAATCGCCTGAAGGAAGAAACGAAAAAGTTAGAGAGTTTATTAGAATCTGTGGATGAGAGGAGAGTTGACCATGAAGAACATAACAACATGAAATCGGAGTATCAGGTTCAAATTCAAGACTTGAATGAAGAGATAAAAATTTATAGGGATCTTCTGGAGGAAGGAAAACAGAAAAGAGAGGCTGCCAAAAATAATGGTCAAAATGATGCAACTGCTAATAATGACAATAATGAAGCTAAATTTGTGACTGAAATTGAAAGACTTGAGGAAGAAGCAAGAAAGTATGAGGCTTTGTTTGAAGCAGAAAAGGCTAAACATGTAGATGAGGTAAATTCAGATATTTCTTCTGAGTTGAATGAACTGAAAGAGTCACATGCAAGAGAAATAGAGATGTTGAAAACTGAATTCCAGAAATTTGCTGAACAACACTTTGATGGTGAACAAGAAATCAAGAGAGTATATGAAGAAGAAATAATCGTACTGAGGAAGGAAATAGAAGATTTGAGTAATAAACTTGAATCGATTCAAGAGTCCAAAGAAGCAGCTGAGGGGGCATCCGATGGAGTAACAAAAATTAGAGAAGAGTTTGATGCTGCTAAAGAAAGATATGAAAATGAAATTGAGCATTTGAAAAATAAGCTGGAATCTGTAAATAAACATACACCTGATATGGCTAGTGATCTGCAAACAGAAATGTTGAGAGCTGAAATATCGGATCTCAAAGCAAAGCATACAGAACAAATAGAGGAATTAACTGGAAATCTTAAAGCATTAACAAAGGAGTTAGAAACTACAAAAGATGCGCCAACTGGAGGGGAGGATTTGCAGACTGAGCTGTTAAGAACAGAACTTACTGAAATGAAAGAGAGGCATTCTGATGAAGTGGAGGACTTGAGGAGACAGCTGGAGGACAGAAATAACACCACTGGGGTGAAGAGCTTCTCGCTTGAAGAGAGCATGAGTAAGTTGTGTAATGTTTCCATTCGTAGTTGCATATGTATAACCTGTGTTTAATAATTGTTCATATTTTGCTTTATAAATACTTAAGGTACTTAATGCAGAGCGATTAAATATTAATTATATACATGTTTAAGAGAAAGATTAAAAAAGTATCTTTGTTATAAAAGTTTGAAGATGAAAAGGGTTTACCAGTGAAATCGTGGTATTTTTAAAATTAGGTTGCACCGACCTGGACCAGTCTATACGTGATTTGCGTGAAAAGAACAAGCAGCTAGAAACCAGTCAGATTGAAGAGAGAGACAACAGCAAAAAAGTGAGTACCGGTAAACTAATTGTCAGGGCTGTTTTTAGTAACAGCAAAGATAAAGAGTGGTACTCACCTATTCCTTTAATATATGTTTTCTGGAGGTTTATATATTGATCTTACAGTAAGACTGTTTTAACAGTGATATAACATTTGGATACCAGACACTGTTTTATAAATTGGACCCGTTTTTCTATTTAAATCATACGTCAGCACGAACACAGCTGGGACATAAAAATCAATTACATTATTTTCGAAATGAAGTGAATATAACAATATATTTAGCGAGCTTTTCAGATTAAATTCTATTTGATGTCATTTGAAATTAGTTTATATATATATATATATATTTACAATACAAATAAAAATTGTTTGTTTCTGTGAGATATTGATTATATTTCATCTCTTACACTGCTGGTGAAGATATGCCTTTTGGTACTCATTTGATAATCAATATCTAAATCTTACTGAAACAAACAATAATCCTCCATTTATTTTCATTATGGGCAGTTGCCTACATACTAACACCATTCTAAATGAACATGCAAATTCAAGACAGTTACCATTAGGTAATCTCCACCAAGGAATTCTGAAAGTTTAAGAATCTGTGAGAGGTAAATTATGTTTTTTTGAAAGACATTAGTTAAAAACTTTATAGTTAATTATATGTAAGATGTGGTAATATTCTGTCCTCCCCTTCAGCAAATGGCTCTGTATGAGAGCACAATAGAGGAGCTCCATGTGGATTTGTCAGCCATGCGCAGCCAACTGGAGCAACTATTCTCGGACATGCAGGTGCTTCAGGACGCCAACACACGACTCAAACATGAGAAACTGAACCTCATTAACATGCGTGAACAGCTGGAAAATGTGAGTATTTGCATTTGGGAGAACAGGAATAGATATTTAGGAATTATTGTTGGCTTGGAAACGTTATAAGCATTTTGGTAGTTCTCAAGTATGTAATGTTTATAAAAAGAAAGTGTGTGCCTCTGTTATTTTTTTTAAATTGAAATACATGGAGCTATACATTGCATGTTTGTAATTAACAAAAATAGGGATATGGTTATGATGGTGTTTCTTATTTCCATGAAAATGGAGTGTAAAAATGTAAATGTTAATAAATGTCAACCATTTGACCTGCCTTTTTCAGGCTTCTACTAAGCATGAAGAACTCATAATAGAACTGAAGGCTGAAATTCAACATCTCAATGAAGAAAAATATAATCTCAGAACAAGAATAAATTCTTTAGAAGAAAATAAGAAAGACAAAGAAGAATCACAAGATAATTTGGAAAATGTAACTGGTGAACAAACACAAGAACTAAAAGAAAACATGCACAGAATTGAGGCTCAGTTGGCTGAAGTCATGGAAGAGAATGATTTGCTGCAAGAAAAGTTAAGAGATGCCAAGAACAATGTGGAAACTATGACAGAAAAAGTTGAAGAGGCAGAGACTTATGTGAAAGTCTTGGAAGAAAAGTTATCTGAAACAAAAATGAAAAGTGACATACCAGGCAGTAAAGAAGGCACTGAAGAAATTACAAAGGTAAAAGAACAGTTGAAGCAAGCATTTGCAGAGCTAGAAAGTGCGAAACAAGAGTTGAAGAGAAGCATGGACAATGAAAACAATCTTGAGTTTAAGTTGAGAGAAGGAAAGGAACATACAGAACAGCTTGAAGAAGAGTTACGTATGGCAGCGGAAAATAAAAACATTTTAGAAGAGAAGCTTAAAAGCAGTAAGGAAAGTCTTGCGGACATTAATGAACAACTTATGCAAGCAAATGATGAAATCATTGATCTTGGTGAACAGCTGTATAAAGTCAAAGAAAAGTTTGAAGAACTTCAGAAAGAACTGAGTGAATCAAGAGAACAAATGGAATTCTCAGAAAAGCAACTTTTGGATGCTAATTTGACCATTGATGCACTCAAAGAACAGCTTGCACATGCAAATGATAAAATAGAAGAAATGGAATTGACAGAAAGTCAATTCAGTGACAAGATTCTTAAGTTAGAGTCAGAAATTGTAGGTTGTGCGGAATATGAAGAAAAGATTGTTACACTGGAGACTGATCTAGACTTGTATAAAAGCAAAGTATCTGATTTAGAAGAAACATGCAAAGATTTAGAATTATTGACAGAGAGATTGAAAGGAGATTTAGAAATTGCCCAAAACACAGACATAGAATTGAAGGACGTTCAAACAAAGTACCAAGAAGCTATTGATAAACTAGAATCTGATTTGAAACTTTCAAACAATCAACTTA
Source organism: Mya arenaria (assembly GCF_026914265.1). Lineage (NCBI taxonomy): Eukaryota > Metazoa > Mollusca > Bivalvia > Myida > Myidae > Mya > Mya arenaria. The sequence continues at coordinate 10,875,458 of NC_069134.1, read as the reverse complement.
AGGACCTAGAAGAAGCACATAAGAGTGTAGAATGTGAACTTAAGGAGGCTAAGTGCGAAATAGAATCAAAATCCTTAGATGTACAAAGATCTGTAGAAGATGCAGAAACTCATAAACTTGCTTTTCAAGATATTTCACTGGAAAAAGAGGATGTTGCCAAAGAGCTGGAAGCAACAAGGCAACAGATAAAATTAATGAAGTCTGAAAATTCAAGAATTGAAACAGAGCTGGAAGATGCTAAAGCCAAAATATCATGTTTGACGGACAATATAGAAAAATTGACGCTTGAATCAAATTGCAGTGTAGCTTTGGAAGAAAAGATGGCACAACTGCAAGAGCAGGTTTTATGTACAGAGGAAGACAGAGTGAAGCTGGAAAAGAAAGTTGAAGAGTTAAATGTGATTCTAGAGGCTGGGCAGGAGAAGGTTCGTGAGTTGGAGGTGCAAAATGAGCAGCTAGAACATGACAAGGTGGACCTGACCGCCCAGGTGGAGATGGAGGGCGGGGAAATGAAGAACCAATTAGAGGAGATAAGAGCCAAACTCATAGAGACTGAACAGGTACAGACTTACATAATAGAATTGTTATAACATGTCTGTTCACTGAATAAAACAAAATTACTGTTAATGCATATGCAGCTGTTTTATTTACATGTAATTACCTAACATTCCCTTACTTCAGACAATAGAAAGCTTGGAGTCGGACAAGGTTGGTCTACAGGAGGACATCTTCCAGCTTGAGCAGGGGAGGGAACTCGTCCTCAAGTACCCCGTTGATGTAAGACTGGGGCACAATTGACCTTATTCATTTTACTGCATTGTGATAATGGTACAGCCCTATTGCGGTGCATTGCAATGTCTGTGTGATAATATCTCTAAAATTAAGTATACAGAGTCCATGTACAATTGTTCAAGGAAAAACAAGTTCTTGTGAGTAATGTTGTGAAAAAACATGCTTGATTTTATCTAGTGAACCTTAAACATAACTCATATTTGAATGGATATCTTAAGTTTATAGCTAGCTAATGAAAAATATGTGTATACCAAGTTAAACCAAAGTTAATTTTCATTTTAGCCTGTAAACTTCAGCTGGGAAAAGAAGTGGAGGGAGTTTGTCATTGTTGAGAAATTAAAGGTAAGTGAGGCCTAGTTTTGGTCATTCTAGTCATTAGTATGTGACCATATATTACATTTATTGGTGCAAGTGATGGTACTCCATTTATTGTGCTTTATATGTTTGTAATGTCATAATGCTCCTAGTCCATACTATTCAAGATTGGCGTTCAATTGCTCAAGAAAGGAGTGACAATTGGACAACATGCAAATCAGTTTTAATGGGACAAAAAAGAAGAAATGCTATTCACTTGATAGACCTATAAACAAAGAAATAATTATCTTTCGCAGAGAAAGGCTGTATACAAGGAGAACACAACACTAAAGCAGAGTCTTGAGGAGGCTGAAACACGCAGGAAAAATGCCTTCAAGGAAGCATTTGAGGTAAAATTGCCTGTCTGAACCTTGGCATATACTGTCGTGTAAATGACTGGTTAAAAGAAGCACTTTTGTAGCATTATTTCATCTACCAGTGATAGTACTGTATTATGCTTTGTGGGAAAGCTATCATATTTTGGTAGCACCCCTTTGACCATCATCATGTGCACAATTCTGCCTCTTAGAATTGAATGCTCATGATAACCAAAGATTTCCGTTGTTTTGTGTAAACACTTTTGATATATATGATTATAAAAACATAAAAAAGTAATAATATATGTGGCACTTGAAACCTGAGACTACTCCAATTCAACACATTTAAATCTCTCTCTTTTTGCCAAATTGATAGTATCTGTTCTTCACGGCCCGATACAATGTGTTCTTTTCAACATTAGTGCCCTATCCCTTTTCTACAGCACCCAGCCCTTTTAAAACCCTTGCCAAACCCCTAATTTGCTTTCCAATAGTTCTTTTTATAATCAGCTGCTATCTCATGTTAGGAAGTGCAAGTGTAATACATTCCCTAACTCATACAATCTGCAGGAGGCCCAGAAGCAGGTTAAGTCAGAGGAGTTGTACCAGAAGCTGAAGGCTGATCTTAAGTCAGTGAATGCAGAGGCGGACAAGCTGCACAGTGACCTTCAGGATGAACGAAAAGTCACCCAACAACTACGGGACGAACTAGAGAAAGGGACATCGGCAGGACAAGAACAAGGCATAGCAAAACAAGGTAAGGAGAAAATTCGTTCAAGATTTTCCTTTTAAATCTTGATGTAAAACTTCATGAAAATACAAGTAAACGGGTCAGCTTTTAGTTAAAAAGAACATAGAATTTAACCTGAGAGAGTTGAACTTTGCATTTATATAGCAATAAGGGCTTTGCAGAATGTGTATATGATATTCATTGTTTATGCTACAGTGTCAAAAATCACTGATATTACTTTGGAATGTTTATTGGAGAAGAGTTTTACCTCCAAACATACGCTTATACCCTAGAAGAGATACGCATGTATTATTTTACTACCCAAGAAGACATCCACATGTATTTTAATATGAAGATTAATATCTAGTACAAGTTGTAATGATATAATGTTCCAGACATGGACTTCATGACAGAGGACCATCCCTGCAAGTACAAGCTGCAGAGCTTCAGCGCCTCGGAGGAACTACGGAAGGCCTCTGAAGAGTTTGAAAAGAGGTAACTTGATTTACCATCAATTAGGACTGAAGACTGTGTCTTAAACTAGAGACTTTGAATGTAGAAATAAAGTGAGTAAAGAATCCGAGACATGTTAGAATAAATCTGACATTCATGCTCGGTGAAATTATATTTATGTCAAAACCAAATGTCTTCAATTTATTAGATAAAAGCTCTTGTAGCACACTTCAGTACTGACACACAAGTGAAATGATTGTCTTATAATCTCGCATGTAATAATGATATTATAATCATGAATGTAGCAATGATTTTATAATCTCGAATGTTTATGCCCATCTGTAGAGTCGTGCAGTACAAGGAGACAATAGACCAGTATGAGGCGAGGATTTCCCGCATGAAGAACGAGATGAGGAGGCTCCAGAACCTAGATAATACTTGTACGCGCTTTGTTTTGTCATAGAGTTATGATTTTACTTGTATGGACTTCATCTTGCCATACATAGGATTTCCTCGGTTTATTTGGGGGTTTTCAGTTTTTATCTTAATGTACACATATATTCAGGCAATAATTTGAACATTGCAAAATTATGTATAACAAAGGCAAATAAAATGTTTCGTAAGATTTATATTAAAATTTAATTTCTTCAGAATAACAGATAAATATACAAAATCATGCATTTCATAAAAAAATGGCTTAATAGAAAAATGTTTGCAAGATTATAAAGTACATGTATTAAAACCATTAAAATATTTTATTTTGGTATTTTTACAAATATTTGACACAGTATTGAATGATTGCCTCTTCTTTCTATTCTCCAGTTGATGTGAGGACACTGAAGCCACCCAGTTTTGAAGAGAATAATTCATTTAGAGCCGACACCTCAGAAAATCAATCTGGTATGGAGAGCAAGGCAGACACAAATCAGTCATCTTCCCTCACTGGCCAGCACAGTGCAAGTGGGGGAATCATGGACCACTTTAAGGTGAGAATGATTCATGACTTCATACTGTTTTATGTTTCATTCCTATGTCTTTCACTTTATCTCTAAGTTTGTAATTGAACAAATGTTTTCAGACATTAAATTGCTAATTAGGAATTAATTGAACAATGTAAAACAAAACAGTTTCCTAAATTTTAAATCAATAGTTAGTTGAATACTTCACAGTCATTCATCAGCAGTTGGAGAAAAGGAAATATCAATAATACTGGAGCTTATTCATATTTATAAGGCTATGTGAACATCTTGGGCACATCATGTTACATTAGGTCTTGGGCACATAATATATAAGGTATTGGGTATTTTACCTCAAAATGAGAGTGAGCCAACAAAATTGAAAAGGAATTGCCCTTTCTCTTGTCTAGACGTTCACATTGTAAACATTGATATATCATGCCCCAGGTGTGTCTGGTGGAGGCGGAGAACAAGCGACTGAAGCAGGAGGTGGAGCGCATGAAGAAACGTGTCGCCCACTGGGAGGAGTTTGACAAGGAGAACGTCTCTGTGGAAACACTACGGCAACTACGCCACATGGCTGACAAGGGCAAGAAACTGGAGGGCAAAAATGCCAGCCTTCAGGCCGAACTGAAAAAGTAAGCTCATATTGATCATACACTGTTAATGCAGTATTTGGTGCATTAATGCGACCTTAGATGTTGTTTTCCTAACTAGTTTTTTCTCATGGTCTCAGTTAATTATTATTCAGTGAAATATTTAGTACATATACTTACCAGTAATGTGTTTTTAAAATAATCTCAATGCTGCTTGTTGGATGTTGATTAACCATTTAATTTTCCAATTAAGGGATAATATTTATTCAAAAAAGATAGAACATAATTTTATAATCAAATGGATTACTTTGACCAGCTCTGACAAACATCTTCTAATAAGTGACCAGGCAGAGCAAGGCTACCATTGATGTCATGTTAATTAGTATGTCCATGGAGAATGGCATGGCATTGGTAATACTAACCTTAAATTTCATGTTTTTATAGTTGTTTCATATTACATTTCAGGCTGAAGGAGAAAAGTGGATCCCCGGCGAAAAACAGCACCTCAAAATACCTGAGAGGTAACGACAGTCATGTCCAGTAGATGACATTATCATTGGTCAATTAATTTTAGACTGAAAACAAACAATACATTAACATATAAAGAACTTTTGACACTATCTATATAAATGTGTCTATCATTATAGTGAAACAAAAAATAATCACATTCTTTTCATACATGAGTTCAATAAACTAAGTTGTCTGCATGTGATCTCGTGTGAAATTGTAGTCTTTCTTTAAAAAATGGAATAACATTTAAAAAATTTAGGTCACCCATTTAAAAACCATTCAACAAGATGTTCAAGGTCACCAGTTATGAGCCCCTATGGACTTTTTCAGTCATGAAAATAACTACCTAGTTGCATAAGCAGATTACTAGTTTTATGTTAAGTGTGGCTTTACACTGCTTGGCATCAGTGAAAATCAAAACACGTGGTTTAGACATAGTATGTTATACATGTAGAATTAATAGTTTTAGTGATGTTGTGTTACTTTTTAGACACTTTGATGATATAAATCATTCATTAAATGTAGTTGTGTGTTTCACTTCATAAACCTGTGTGTATTTATGAAAGGTTTAATGAATAATAAGGTTATTTCTTTAAAGCTATAACCCTTAACAGACATATAAAATATTCTATAGTATGTATTTAATTAATTGAATTTAAAGGTTCATGGATGCATAAAATTACAAATAAGAGGAAGTCGTAGCATGGGCATAAATAAAGGTTACTTTAACAAAAACATGCTTAAACAGAAACATTAAAAATAGGCATATTCATATAGATAGCATCCAATGTCCTTCTTGCATTTTAGTTTTTTTTAGAGAATTCTGTCATGATTGACAGAGCTCGTAAAACATTCAACAGTGAGGTTTTCCCCAAGACACCCATTTATGACATATGTCAGTTACAAAAAAAGGAGTATGCCATCCTGTGTGCCACATGAAGAGGAGATGAGGTCAATGAAGGACACTTGATATAGGGTTTTTTTTTAAGGCATGTTGCTATCATTTCTTGAAGACTATTTTTTCTGCTTGATGAATGAAGAAAATGGTTTATGTTGTTTACAATATATATGTTTTCCTTGACAACTGAACGATAAAGGTTGCAATAGTTTTAAAAAAACAATTTTTCTCCTACCTTTCAGACATGTTCCCTGTTGACTCCCCGTCCCAGACCAACTCCCTGCGAGAAACGCCCAGCCCCCGTAAGGCCCCGGGACCCAGATATCACGTGCCAGACCTTAACCCGAGCAAGAAGAAAACAGACGAGCCGGACAATTGTAAAGCCCAGTAAAGGGCACGTGGACCGAGGAGTGAAGACGAACCATTTGATGTCTTTTCGAAGCTTTTTGCTTCAGTGTGAAACGGATACTGACAAGTATCCACAACAAGAAGCCTCTTTAGTGTAACATTTGTGGATAAACAGGTAGTCTGGGCTTTTTTTTATTGGGTTATTATTCTATATACCTATGCGGTAACAGTTTTTATTATTTTATGATATAAGATGCATTGTGATCTTAAATCACAATATTTGTTTATAAATATTGCACATATTCTTTTCTTTTCTGATTTCTTGATTATTTAATATGATCGCTATGTACTATGTAGTGAATAAAATCACACATATGCAGCCTTGGTCTGTTTTTGATTTTCTTTTATTCATTAATATATTTCCGGTATATTGAAATAACTGCATCATGATTGCTTCGATAGTACCACACAAGCAACAACTATTAAAATGTAAGTTCACCAGAAAAAAAAGACTCCAGAATGTGCACATGGCCAGAATGTGCACATGGTTTTAAAATTTCAATCTGATTGATCAACAGATGGATGGAAAATTTCAACAAAAAAAGGCTATGCAATCGACCTGGTTTTTGTATAATGCTCATTAATAATATGGCAAAGTTTTAACCACATGATCATATGTGCCAATTTAATATCATCAATATACGATAAAAAAATACATGACCAATTAAGGAACCTTGTCGGTGTCTAAATGGCTCAGATCTGTCCGGAAGAGGCTATTCAACTAAGGAAGACATGTATTTCCTTTTGTTTGTCTGACATAAGCAATTGCATTAGTAAAACTATAGGAATATAACAATACATTACAACATATTATCTTCTTTATACTTGGTCCTCAATCTTGGCAGGGAGGCTAGTCATGACGAGATGATGACCCCTATTGATTTTGAGGTCTGTATGCTAAAGGTCAAGGTGACCTTGGACACAAAAAGCTTGTCTGATTGATAACTGGAGTAGGAGTGTGTGCAACTAAGGTCCTCAAACTTGGAAGGGAGGTTGGTCAAGACAAGCCTATGACCCTTTTGATTTTGAGGTCAGTAGATTGAAAGTCAAGGCGGTGGTTACATTGAAAACAAAAAGTTAGTCCAATTGACAACAAGAGTATAAGCAAGGTTGGTCATGACCAGCAGATGACCCGTAGTCCCGTAATGTATTTGAGGCCAGTAGATCAAATGTCATGGCTGTGGTGATCTTTAACACATAAAGCTAATTTTACTAGAGTATGCTTAGGGCTCCAGTCTTTAATCTTTGTAAGGAGAGTGGTCATGACTTGCAGATGACCTCTCTTGATTTTGAGGTGAGTACGTCAAAATTCAGGGCAACAGTGACCTTGAACACAAAAAAATGAAATAAAGAGAATGTTGACCTTCAATCCTCAAACTAGATCAAGAGGTTGGTCATGAATTTAATAACCCCAGAGATATTTATGCAAAATGATAAATTGGCTGCCATTAGGGGGCATATATTTTTTACAAATATCTCTTAAGTATAATAATGACCGACAAGACCCAATCAGGGGCATTTGTCACTTGACAGTGGCAGCTGTTGATTAATTATTGTGGTAAAAAATCAATGTCTCATGGCTGATGAATTTTTTTTTTGGAGAATTCTGCCCAGAACAATGATCAGTGTGTTATGTTGGAAAAAAACATTAGCTGATGAACTGATTCAAAGTGTTGGTATGAAACTGAAAGTATTCATAAAATACTCAACACCTGACGGAACCTATCCTTTCCTTCCGCGCCTTAGTATTTTGCTTTTGGCAAACATTCAAAGATTTTAACAAACAGAAGGAGACAATGCTCATGTTTTATATCTTTAATACTAATAATTTAAGTACAGGGTATTTCAAATGTAAGAACTTACAAAACTCAATAGAAATTAACACATTCAGTCTGAACAAAGATCAAACACAAAGATACAGGTCCACCATCTTAATGTTCAATTGAATATAAAGCCTTCTATGTAATATGTAAAGCTCTAAAATGTATATTAATTAAAAAATGAAATTGGTTTGAAAAAAAAAAATCATAAAAACTGAAAATGGTATTAGTTTTCAATTAAATAAGTATCAATTGAAGCCAATTGTGTCAAGGCAGGTCATAGGTAGGCAAGGGCTTTAATGGCAAGCTTAAGTAAATATCACAGCACTGATCCAGCAAGGAAATAAGATGTCTAATTAAACAAGAGGCCCAAGAGGGCCTATGCTCTACTGGCATGGCTCTTGTGGTCATTTTCAATCCAGAGCATGTACGTTTGAGTAATAAGCAACAAATATATAGTTCACTTTTTGTGTTTGGGTTAGCTGAAAACGCTGCACATTCAACACCTGAGGACAGAAAGCGTTGTAAGCAGGTTAGTTGCCAAGGGGCATAATTTCAAATATTTTGCTAGACGGTCATCATATGATGCTCCACAACAAATATCAAAGGTATGGGCCTTGTGGTTTGAAACAAAAAGATTTTAAAAAATATTTCTTAAATAATTCTCTAGGAAAATTGTGACACCCAGGGCAGTGCCAGTTTTTACCCAAGGAGCATAATTTGAACAAACATGGTAGTGGACCACTGAATAAAGCCTTGTTCAAAATAGCAAGGATCTGCATAGCTGTTTCAGACAAAAAGGTTTTTAACATTTCCTTATTTAAGTATACCAAACCTGTGAACCCGTGGGCGTGGCCAGTAATGACCCCAGGGGCATAATTTGAACAAACATTCACAAGCAATTGTGACTTTACATGTAAACTTGGCTAAAAATAGACTTCCCTCATGTAGACTTGGCTAAAAATAGACTTAGCTAAAAATAGCATTTTTACTGTACCGAACTGAGTTCTAATGGATATCTAAATACTGTACAAGTTTCATCAAGATACAATAAAAACTGAAGACTGTCTCATGTTCAAAAGCAATTGTTTACGAACGAACGCATTTTTTATACTTTCAAAGCCCATAATCTAGGCATGCATGGGCGGTTCTGGCTGTTTTTTTTAAAGGAACCGAGCTCTAATGGATATCTAGATACTGTACAAGTTTCATCGAGATACAATCAAAACTGAAGACTGTATCGTGTTCACAAGCAATTGTTTACAGACGCACAGACGCACATACTACGTACACATTACCATCGGCCTATGGCCAGTAGAGCTAAAAATCAATCTGATTAAAGTGCACATCTTTACTACAGCAAGATCTGACTCCAAGCTGTTGAAATCTATTTATAAATATTTTGGATTTCTAAAATTTCTATTTTTAGCTCAGCCATGAAGCAGGTATGTACAACTGAACCTCTGTGTTCATTTGGAATTAATTCCTTTGTGAAAATGGAACAAAGGTGCCACCAACTTTGCAGAATTTTTTAATAATACACAAATTTACTGACAGTTGTTTTAATTATTTATTTCAAAAAGTATAATTGACAATCAACAGTGACTGACAATGTGATTTGAGTCTACACCACCAAATTCTTTTTGAACTTGGGGTCAATATAGACTAAATTCAATTTCCTTGCTGATACAAAGCTATACTATGTAGGCCTCTGATTGGCTAACAGAAGATTACCTCCTATGGGTCAACCTTAGATCCTAATGGCAAGGTGTCTATTAAAATATAACTTTAATGAAATTTATATAGAACATGATCATACAATTTTTAAAATTTAGATTGCACTAGGAAAATTACATTTACTGAATGACAAACTTTTTAGGAACTTATTTACGTAAGACAGGGAAAGTAACTGTTGCAAGACAGGGCAACAATCCGTCTTAAAAGATCTAACATGAGAAATAAAAATCAAATAAAAGGACAAATATATCATTAACATGTTAATACAATATGGCACAAAAATCCTTTAGGCAATGGCTTAAAAATGGACAAAGAAATGGACACAAACCACATTAACATATGATTTTCTATGTGTATTTACAATGATGTTTTTACTATTTGAAAAACGGGAAACAAAAGCCCGAAAGAACAGACAAGACAAACAAACATTCAAGTTCTGACGCAGAATTATTGCCATTATCTGTAGCTAATAATATGTGTATATTAAGAATACAAGGATATATGATTAAGAACATGAATTATTTCATGGATATCTGTAAATTATTCTTCAAAATTAAAGCAATTAATTCTTAATTCTTATAATTTTCCAAATCGGGACATGATTCTTAGGGACATTAATAAATTAACATCTAGGGACAACTAAGCATGAATAAATACCTACAATGAAAAATAATACAATAAATAAGTCACAAAAATGTCAGCAAGAAAGTTATCATTACATTTGTCTTCAAAATCATTACATTAATTGATAACTTGTACATGAAAGCCATTTTAAGAATGTGACAAACCAGATTAATAAATGGAACCACCCCTATCACAACAATCACAACTTCTAGGCAATTCTGGTATTGATTGGGAAATGAGATTTGGAATTTTATACCTATCAATGATGAATTCCATCAAAATTGAGACATACATGTATATCCTGCTTAACAATATATTTTCATTAAAATGGCCTAGACATCAAAGATCAAAAATGGATCGTAATCTTAATTCAATATTAACTCCTACATGTTACATCTGAGGTATATTTTAAAGAAATAACCGAGCATGATTTGAAATCTTGAAATCATGTAACACAGTTAACCACCAATATAACCAGAGGTGGTGTCAATATTTATAATCTAAACATTTTTGAATGATATTTAACTTAACATCTAAGTATGTTAAAATAAACACTTAAACATTTTGCTGTCCATGACTAGTTGTGGGTACACAAGTACAAAATTTTAAGATGGCAAAAACGAATAACATGAGAACTAGACTGGTTTATAACCAAACATAAAGCTAGGCATCACTGGTTATTTATAAACTGGATATATCCGTTAGTGTCTTTTCACCCTAACACTGTAATTGCAATTCAAACTGTATAATGTTATTAAATACTAATATCAACCAGATCTTCATTTGCAAGGTATAACATCTCTGCCACTATCTGCGGCTGACAGGAGTTTTAGCTGAAAGTTTTCACTCAGTGTCATATCTTTGATGCAACCCTCAAATCCTGATGTGAACTTCTTCAAGGTCAATCCTCCTGTATTTGGCATGCCACCTGAAAAAGAACAAGATAATTTAATGAAAATTAAGACAACAATTAAAAGAAATTAATGTTTAATAATAAATTGGTCACAATATTTCGAATTCTAATACTCTCCCATCATTTTGTTAACAGCCTGCATTTCACTTTCCTTCCATATAAATAAAAGCTTTAACATTTAAACATCAACAGAAATGGAGTTGAAACAGGTAAATTGGCAAGTATCATTAATGGAAACTCCCTAATGATGGCATTACCAGTATGTAAGTCATGCACACAGGTGAAAAAAATGTCTAATAATATCTACCATACCTATGTAGAGTATTTTGTTTGTGTTCAGCATGGTGTAACTGCCCCTGGAGCTTCCCTCTACCACCTCCTGGCCGTCGATGGACAGAAAACCATCCTGCTGGTCCCTAAACATAGAAACCAAGTCATATATAAAAAAAAATTATAACATCAGTTTGGATTCAAGTTAAAAAGAATGTCAGCATTATTTATGTATACCTCAAGTATGTTTTCGGTTGCATAAATGCTAGTACAAGCACTGGGAATGGACATAAAATTGATGTGGTCAACATATGCCCGAGCAGTAAGGAAAGCAGCGCACTTTAAGTGTACGGAAGATTGCTGGCTTGACAAACGTAAGGAAATGATGAAAAGTAAATAACCTTTGAGCATGTATATGGTGCCACTGTCCATCAAACAGTGCAGAATTGTTGTACGAGATGACCGCCTCCCCACTTCCCAGATTGTAGCGGAACTCTAGAGCCTCATTCTTGAAGCCCAGGGCCACATAGTCGCTATTGGGCTCCATAATATCCTGTCCACTCCAGAAGAACACACCACTAGGGGACTTTGGCTTGATGGAGAATTTGATGTCAATTTTGTCGCCGCCAACTCTGGAATACACATGTACAAACACTATAATAACAATAAAAACAAACATTAAAATAAGTTACAGTCGAAATTCGTTGGCTCGATATCTCATGGCTCAATATCCTCGTTGGCTCGAACCAGATTAAAAGAACCGATTTTGTTTAACTCTTTGTTCATATAAAATTCGATCGGATAGCTCGATATCTTGAGGGTCGATATTTCTCCACACTCGAAGTCATTTTCACGGTCCCAAGTAAAAATTTCACACTTTGTTTTGTTTGCTTGGGTCGATGTCATTTTCGCGGGTTCAGGTAAGAACCTCACACCTTGATTTGTTTGGTTGGCTTCATTTAGCACAAGGCGTTAATCGAAAAAAATTACTTGAATTTATTATAATTATTATCAGATTTGAATGACTTAACAGTTTGAATAAACATGCCATCACTTTAAGTTCTTTCTCTAATTGTTATCCATGTATAAATTTCAATGCATTCTGATATAACTTATAAGCTATGTTTTTGTTACCCACTGTTTAAAATTGCTTGTTTGTTGTTTTCGCATAATTTTTATATACGATATATTGATGCAACAGTAATTGTATTTATGGTAATTCTCTTAAAATTTCTTTTATTGTCACATTATGATACCTTTTTGCAATGTCAGATTTCGTGTACTTCAAGTAACTGCTTTCAGAAAACATCAGGCTTTCTGTACTCATACTGACTTCTGAAAAGACATCATACAGTACTGATATAGTAGGGTATATACATCATACAGTACTGATATAGTAGGGTATATACATCATACAGTACTGATATAGTAGGGTATATACATCATACAGTACTGATATAGTAGGGTATATACATCATACAGTACTGATATAGTAGGGTATATACATCATACAGTACTGATATAGTAGGGTATATACATCATACAGTACTGATATAGTAGGGTATATACATCATACAGTACTGATATAGTAGGGTATATACATCATACAGTACTGATATAGTAGGGTATATACTTGGCTGAAAACATATTTAGAGTCACCAATCATAATATTCACTCTTAGCACTCACATTATACTAACATCTGTTAAGTTTAAAATCATTTCTATTTTTTCATATTGCCATTTCATACATTTACAAGATAACAACCATATCATTAAATCTGAGCAAAAATAAAAATCATTAAATCATAATCTCATGGTTTACTTTTATGGCAGCTGCCCCCTGTATAGCCGATCCCACAGTTACATGAGTACACATCCCCGTGCGGCATACACTCTCCGCTATTCAAACACGGCTGGCCTACACATGGGTGTACACAACTCTCCACATTCACGCCGGATACTGCATGCTTCACTAGAGGGATGTGCTTCTTGTTGATTGTCAACTGAATTGGAAAATTCTTTGAATTGATTTTGGTGCTAACCTTATAAAAATATTATCTATATTTAAATCATGCAATCTCTCAAGTCTGAAAGGTACAGGTCTATCAAGTCTGAAAGGTACACGTCTATCAAGTCTGAAAGGTAAAGCTCTGTCAAGTCTGAAAGATACACGTCTATCAAGTCTGAAAGGTACAGATCTATCAAGTCTGAAAGGTAAAGTTCTGTCAAGTCTGAAAGGTACAGGTCTGTCAAGTCTGAACAGTAAAGCTCTGTCAAGTTTGAAAGGTACAGGTCTGCCTAGTCTGAAAGGTACAGATCTGTCAAGTCTGAAAGGTACAGGTCTATCAAGTCTGAAAGGTACAGGTCTATCAAGTTTGAAAGGTACAGGTCTATCAAGTTTGAAAGGTACAGGTCTGCCTAGTCTGAAAGGTACAGGTCTGTCAAGTCTGAAAGGTACAGGTCTATCAAGTCTGAAAGGTACAGGTCTGTCAAGTCTGAAAGGTACAGGTCTATCAAGTTTGAAAGGTACAGGTCTATCAAGTTTGAAAGGTACAGGTCTGCCTAGTCTGAAAGGTACAGGTCTATCAAGTTTGAAAGGTACAGGTCTATCAAGTTTGAAAGGTACAGGTCTGCCTAGTCTGAAAGGTACAGGTCTATCAAGTTTGAAAGGTACAGGTCTATCAAGTTTGAAAGGTACATGTCTGCCAAGTCTGAAAGGTACAGGTCTGTCAAGTTTGAAAGGTACAGGTCTATCAAATTTGAAAGGTACAGGTCTATCAAGTTTGAAAGGTACAGGTCTATCAAGCCTGAAAGGTACAGGTCTATCAAGTTTGAAAGGTACAGGTCTATCAAGTCTGAAAGGTAAAGCTCTGTCAAGTCTGAAAGGTACAGGTCTATCAAGTCTGAAAGGTACAGGTCTATCAAGTTTGAAAAGTACAGGTCTATCAAGTCTGAAAGGTACAGGTCTATCAAGTTTGAAAGGTACAGGTCTATCAAGTTTGAAAGGTACAGGTCTGCCTAGTCTGAAAGGTACAGGTCTATCAAGTTTGAAAGGTACAGGTCTATCAAGTTTGAAAGGTACAGGTCTGCCTAGTCTGAAAGGTACAGGTCTATCAAGTTTGAAAGGTACAGGTCTATCAAGTTTGAAAGGTACATGTCTGCCAAGTCTGAAAGGTACAGGTCTGTCAAGTCTGAAAGGTACAGGTCTGTCAAGTCTGAAAGGTAAAGGTCTGTCAAGTCTGAAAGGTACAGGTCTGTCAAGTCTGAAAGGTACAGGTCTATAAAGTCTGAAAGGTACAGGTCTATCAAGTCTGAAAGGTACATGTCTATCAAGTCTGAAAGGTAAAGTCTGAAAGGTAAAGCTCTGCCAAGTCTGACAGGTACAGGTCTGCCTAGTCTGAAAGGTACAGGTCTGTCAAGTCTGAAAGGTAAAGCTCTGTCAAGTCTGAAAGGTACAGGTCTGTCAAGTTTGAAAGGTACAGGTCTGTCAAGTCTGAAAGATACATGTCTATCAAGTCTGAAAGGTACAGGTCTGTCAAGTCTGAAAGGTACAGGTCTATCAAGTCTGAAAGGTACAGGTCTGTCAAGTCTGAAAGGTACAGTCTGTCAAGTCTGAAAGGTAAAGCTCTGTCAAGTCTGAAAGGTACAGGTCTGCCAAGTCTGAAAGGTACAGGTCTATCAAGTCTGAAAGGTACAGGTCTATCAAGTCTAAAAGGTACAGGTCTGCCTAGTCTGAAAGGTACAGGTCTGTCAAGTCTGAAAGGTACAGGTCTATCAAGTCTGAAAGGTACAGGTTTGCCTAGTCTGAAAGGTACACGTCTATCAAGTCTGAAAGGTACACGTCTATCAAGTCTGAAAGGTACACGTCTATCAAGTCTGAAAGGTACAGGTCTGTCAAGTCTGAAAGGTACAGGTCTGCCAAGTCTGAAAGGTACATGTCTATCAAGTCTGAAAGGTACAGGTCTGCCAAGTCTGAAAGGTACAGGTCTGTCAAGTTTGAAAGGTACAGGTCTATCAAGTCTGAAAGGTACAGGTCTATCAAGTTTGAAAGGTACAGGTCTATCAAGCCTGAAAGGTACAGGTCTATCAAGTTTGAAAGGTACAGGTCTATCAAGTCTGAAAGGTAAAGCTCTGTCAAGTCTGAAAGGTACAGGTCTATCAAGTCTGAAAGGTACAGGTCTATCAAGTTTGAAAAGTACAGGTCTATCAAGTCTGAAAGGTACAGGTCTATCAAGTTTGAAAGGTACAGGTCTATCAAGTTAGAAAGGTACTGGTCTGCCTAGTCTGAAAGGTACAGGTCTTATCAAGTTTGAAAGGTACAGGTCTGCCTAGTCTGAAAGGTACAGTTCTGTCAAGTCTGAAACGTACAGGTCTATCAAGTCTGAAAGGTACAGGTCTGCCTAGTCTGAAAGGTACAGGTCTATCAAGTCTGAAAGGTAAAGCTCTGTCAAGTCTGAAAGGTACAGGTCTGTCAAGTCTGAAAGGTACATGTCTATCAGGTCTGAAAGGTACAGGTCTGTCAAGTCTGAAAGGTACAGGTCTATCAAGTCTGAAAGGTACAGGTCTATCAAGTCTGAAAGGTAAAGCTCTGTCAAGTCTGAAAGGTAAAGCTCTGTCAAGTCTGAAAGGTACAGGTCTGTCAGGTCTGAAAGGTACAGGTCTGTCAAGTTTGAAAGGTACAGGTCTATCAAGTCTGAAAGGTACAGGTCTGTCAAGTCTGAAAGGTAAAGGTCTGTCAAGTCTGAAAGGTACAGGTCTGTCAAGCCTGAAAGGTACAGGTCTATCAAGTCTGAAAGGTACAGGTCTATCAAGTCTGAAAGGTACATGTCTATCAAGTCTGAAAGGTAAAGTCTGAAAGGTAAAGCTCTGCCAAGTCTGACAGGTACAGGTCTGCCTAGTCTGAAAGGTACAGGTCTGTCAAGTCTGAAAGGTAAAGCTCTGTCAAGTCTGAAAGGTACAGGTCTGTCAAGTCTGAAGGTACAGGTCTATTAAGTCTGAAAGATACACATCTATCAAGTCTGAAAGGTTAAGCTCTGTCAAGTCTGAAAGGTTAAGCTCTGTCAAGTCTGAAAGGTACAGGTCTGTCAAGTCTGAAAGATACATGTCTATCAAGTCTGAAAGGTACAGGTCTGTCAAGTCTGAAAGGTGCAGGTCTATCAAGTCTGAAAGGTACAGGTCTGTCAAGTCTGAAAGGTACAGTCTGTCAAGTCTGAAAGGTAAAGCTCTGTCAAGTCTGAAAGGTACAGGTCTGCCAAGTCTGAAAGGTACAGGTCTATCAAGTCTGAAAGGTACAGGTCTATCAAGTCTGAAAGGTACAGGTCTGCCTAGTCTGAAAGGTACAGGTCTGTCAAGTCTGAAAGGTACAGGTCTATCAAGTCTGAAAGGTACAGGTCTGCCTAGTCTGAAAGGTACAGGTCTGTCAAGTCTGAAAGGTACGGGTGTATCAAGTCTGAAAGGTACAGGTTTGCCTAGTCTGAAAGGTACAGGTCTGCCATGTCTGAAAGGTACACGTCTATCAAGTCTGAAAGGTACACGTCTATCAAGTCTGAAAGGTACAGGTCTGTCAAGTCTGAAAGGTACAGGTCTGCCAAGTCTGAAAGGTACACGTCTATCAAGTCTGAAAGGTACAGGTCTATCAAGTTTGAAAGGTACAGGTCTATCAAGTCTGAAAGGTACAGGTCTGCCTAGTCTGAAAGGTACAGGTCTGCCAAGTCTGAAAGGTACAGGTCTATCAAGTCTGAAAGGTACAGGTCTATCAAGTTTGAAAGGTACAGGTCTATCAAGTCTGAAAGGTACAGGTCTATCAAGTCTGAAAGGTACAGGTCTGCCTAGTCTGAAAGGTACAGGTCTGCCAAGTCTGAAAGGTACACATCTATCAAGTCTGAAAGGTACACGTCTATCAAGTCTGAAAGGTACAGGTCTGTCAAGTCTGAAAGGTACAGGTCTATCAAGTTTGAAAGGTACAGGTCTATCAAGTCTGAAAGGTACAGGTCTATCAAGTCTGAAAGGTACAGGTCTATCAAGTCTGAAAGGTACAGGTCTATCAAGTCTGAAAGGTACAGGTCTATCAAGTCTGAAAGGTACAGGTCTGCCTAGTCTGAAAGGTACCAGTCTGTCAAGTCTGAAAGGTACAGGTCTGCCAAGTCTGAAAGGTACAGGTCTGCCAAATCAATTAACCACTTTTATAGAATGAAACACACATAAAATACCTATTCAGCTAGTGTGTGTTTCACAAACTGTTATACGAAGGTTTTGGGAATGTTTTTTTCCATTCAAATGTTATATTAAATCGAATGGAGCATCATTTCTGATTTTGCATGGTAAACCTTATCCAAATTAACTTTTTTAAGGCTAAATATCTATTTGCTCCAATTTTCATTGAAAATAATAACTAAATGTTACATTTGTTGGTTCTACAGTAAGTGGGACAAACCATATAACTTATCAACATAAGGTAGCCATAGCAGATGATAAAGAAGGGTTATTATTAACTAGACGTTACCTTCTGTATACAACCATCAAATCCCCTGGAGACGTTGGCAGCACCTGAAGTCTCATCAAAGTTCCTGTGGCCTCCGATATACATGGGCTGGGTGACAGTCAACTGGGTGAATGCCCCGTGGGATTGCCCGTGAGAAACTACTTGCCCATCAACCTCCAGGATACCCTCCATGCCTGTCCGCGAAAAACGAACCCAGTGCCACTTGTTCAGCTGAATGGGCTTTGCTGACCTGCATTATATTGGAGGCACACAGCTTTTTTTATTATCAACTTGCATGTTTAATGCTTGAACTGAATAATTCATATTCTTGCTAATTCATTCAACATTTTTTACTGTTAACTTTTGTAAAGAAAACACATTTCATTATCCTACTTTATGTTCTGTAACTCAAAAGCATTACTAATTAAAAATGATTGTAACTGTCTTGAACAAGTCACAATCTCCAACCTGATGATGGCAGGTCCAGTTCCAAGGTCAAATCTGTACTCCAGGTAACCATTGTGGATGGCCAGAGATATAAAGTCCCCTGACCGGTCCAACTTGTAGCCATTATACAGCACCAGACCATCTGGTTTGCTGGCCTTAAGGACAACCTCCACCTCAATAAACAGGAGAGCTGACCTGCCCAGGCCTGGTAACTCAATGTACGAGTGACTCTGAAATTCTGGGATGTGTACGTCCACGACTAAAAAGAGAATATGGAAAACCGAGTTACAGTGATATATGTCTCTGAGGCGTAAAGTTAGGGCAGGTTAACGACCATTAAATTATATTTTGTTAAGTATAACAAGACCAATTTTAGGTAATTTCCATAATTAGAGAGCAAGAACTAGTGACTCAAGCATTATGGCCAGTTATCTAACTTGTACAAGATATTATGCCCATACACATTATGCCCATACACATTCTGACCAAATTTGATGATGATTGAACAAATGCTTATATAATTTTTTTTTATCATAAATGCTGTTCATACGGCATCTAGTTCTGTGAATGGAAGTATAAAAAGTTTTATTTAAGCATCTCATATAAGACCTTGGCTTTTTAAAACATCTTTACATATTAGATCAAAAGATATTAATAATAAGCCATGATTTCAGTTGTAAATTCCATTTTTTTATATTGATTTCATTACCGAGACATTTATTCAAAGAGTACAAGCAAATCAATAAAATAAATATGATTTACTTGATTTTTTATGTCTGTTATACTTTTTTTTGGTTTTAAGTTTCAATAAACAAAGAAAGAATTCTGCTTCACGACTAATAAATTCCAATATCTGTCACAAATTTCATACCAAGAAACCATTATACATTCTTATTACAGTAAAATAAAACAGAATTATTGAATAGCCCATAAAACAAAGTTTATTTCTGACATACAGTCCATGAATCCCCCATCCAACCATGTTAAGAAAATTTATGTATAAAAAAAAACATATTTACTAAATGCATCTTACCAGTGTTTCTGTGTTATTGAATTTCAAACATTCATTAGGGAATATGTTTTTGCTGAACAATGATTTACAAATGTATGGTATTTCCAGAGAAGAATGTCCTTCGAGTATCGTTTGTTCAAACATTGATAAAGCAGACTAATGTTCCATGTTCTAGATTGGAACAGGATTGTAAGTTATATGATAATGACTCTGATACATTTAATATCGTAAATTTGCATAAAAAAATTATGCTGACATCAAACATCATGTA
Organism: Mya arenaria; assembly: GCF_026914265.1. Lineage (NCBI taxonomy): Eukaryota > Metazoa > Mollusca > Bivalvia > Myida > Myidae > Mya > Mya arenaria. The sequence goes on along the minus strand of NC_069134.1, from coordinate 10,855,868 downwards.
AAATGTTTTCATGCCTTTATTTTTTTTATATTAATTACCATCAAACAATCTATTTCAATCTGATTATGGATTTTACAGTTCTATAAATTTTCATAGAATATTTGACCTAATTTTATAATAACGAGTATTCAATCAAATTTTACAACATGTGCTCAGAGCATCAAGATCATGTAACCAATTTAAACATTTGTTTGTTTACAAATTAAATCTGGATTCCGATGAACAGCACAACACACTGTAGTTGGTAGCACAAGGGTGTTTACTCACTATGCTGGCAGTTCTCTCCCCCAGTTCCGAGGGGACAGAGGCAGATATGGGTGTCGGCAGAATTGACACGACACTGTCCACTGTGTTCACACACCACATCCTCACACACGCCCTCACTGCACTCTCCTGTAGAAAACAAGGACAATTACTCTGTATACACGGAAAAACCAGCAGAAGTCAAATCATGATAAACTTGATACCATTCTATATTGCCATGGCAGTTTCATAATCTAAAAAAGGTCAGCTTCGAGAATGTTCTCAAATCAAAACTAAAATTAAGTCCATATGACAAGGATGCCCCCACTTGCCTCAAGTGACAAGGGAAATGCTCACAGGAGTTCTTATTTATTTCCAATCAAATTGAAAGTCATGAAGCTCCATCCACTTTTACATGTTAATAGTACTGTTACTTCCATCAAATGCAAGGAAAATTATTCAAAAATGCCAATTTTTGCTAATTGAAGGGCCATAACTCTCTCCTAACTATGTGCAGTACTGTTGCAAACAAAATCCCAAGTGCACAACTTATTCACCCCAACAACATGACCCTAAGGTTGCATGACTCTAGGTAATATAGTTTTTTTGAGTTTTGAATGACATAAGTTTGAAAATGCCAATTTTTTGTTATTTGAAGGGTCATAACTCTCCCCTTACTATGTGCAGCTGCAAACAAAACCCAATGTGCACATTCTTCATCCCCTAAACAACAATCCCCTAAGGTTTTCAAACTCTACGTCAAAAAGTTTTCCCCTGACACAGGTTAACATAAAACTGACTTTATGCATACGTGTGTGCGGACGGACGCACGCAAAGATGGACAAGGGCAAATCTATATGCCCCCTCCCCCCCCCCCCCTCAAAAGTGGGGACATAAAAATCAAAATACTAAGCATGCTGAAAGCAACTTTAAGAAATGAAAAAAGTAAAAATCATCTTTCTTTTTTTTAAAGCTTTCAAATCCCAGACAAAACAATTGTGAAACAGTTTCAAAAGAACTTTTGGATATCACCACACTCTCACCAATGTTTACTCCAAACTGTGCATCTCCCACCAAATCTGCTTTCCTAAGGTCATACTTGTAACCATTGACAACAACCTGTTCCACACACCCAGTGAACCCCTGGGTCATCCCGACCTTGCCTTTCACCAAATCCAGGTTGTCATAGCCACCTAGATACATGTTCAGACGCAGGGTCAACCTCGAGTACGAACCCTGGAGACAGATATAAGGTCCATTCATTATCACAAGATACTTTGCATTAAATCTGAGATACTTAAATTAACTTATAAACATGGTATACTTTTAAAAATTGAATCCATATTCTCCGATTATTTTAGTCTTTGCCGGAAAAAAAGGATCAGTATTCTTTAGTAAAAGAAGTGTAAGAGGCATGAAGTGTTTACAAAGTTTATTAAAAGTAAATGTTAAAGTAGGCTAACAACTTATTTCTGTACAAGAACATGAATAACCAATCCAATCTCTACCTCGGATGACCCTGACACAGGCTGGTCATTGTTCAGCCACAGTGAGGCGTGGGTCTCCTCCCGACTGACCCTGACTGTGTTCCAAGTATCCATGGCAACCCTGCTGGTCGAGCGCACCACGCCCACTCCTGTGCCACAGTCATACCTAAGGAAAATATAAACAAATGGCAGGCTATATACCACTTAAAGTGCTTTATTACAAATGATTCCTAACATACAGTTCTAAATATTACAAACAACCTAAAATAAAGTATTTTGGTGCATACTTTGAACTATCAGACTGAAGTAAAACCCAAATTGTTTGTTCAATACTATTCTCAAAAAAAGTTAAACTGGTCAGTTTGAAGAGAAAAGTTGTACAAATAAACACAACAGTGACGAAAAATTGTCTCTACCTGAATTCCAAATATCCATTGACCAGGGTCAAAGAAAAGAAATCTGACCGGGCATCCTCAAACTCTGCACTAAAGAAGAGCAGCCCAGAGAGGGACAGGGGCCTGAACTCCAGCAAGAGATCCAACTGCTTGTACCCAGTCTTCAGTACAGGAAGGGCCATGTAGCTGTTTCCATAGAACTTAGGGAACCGGACCTCAACGTCTGAAATGTATAAATAATTTACATATTGAGAAACTGTGTGCTGAAAAACATGAAGCAATGAAAATCTTGTAATGTCTTATAACAAAAATCTGGCTAATGTACTTCACTATGTATTATTTTGATCACATGACAAGAGAAAGACTTATTATAATAGTTGAAAAGCTACAAAAATATTTGAAATCAGACAGTTTAATTCTACGATAAGAACAAATCAAAGACTATGGTTTGAAGTTTCATACAATCATAATGAGAGGTTTGAAAGACAAACAGATACTGTTCCATGTTTTTCACATCACATTCTCTTAATGTAAGGTTCCATAAAGACATCTCTGACAAGCCAGAAACCTTATAATAATCTTAACATAACAGCACATCTCCCCATAAAAGGTAATGAAAAAATATCCCCAGAAATTAACACACCAGACTAGAAAATGATTTATAGTTGGTAAACCAGGGAAAAATCATTCCACCATAATTGGCCACATAAATCCGATCATTTCTATTAGGAGGGGACCAATTATGAGTTTCCAGGTCAGACATGGACAAATTGTTATTGTTTCTTGTCAAGCAAGAACAAATATTTTTAAGCCAGCAATCACAAGCAATGTCAATTCCTCATGCTATATTCCCCATTCTTAGCTCTTGGCTCCCAGGAGGAGCAATTTGTGACAATGTCTCACACCCTGCTTTATTACACCTCAAAAGAAAATGTAAACATAAGAATTTATTTCCCTGTCTTTGAGTCTGCAGATAACTGAAGAATCTTTAGATAAAACATTCTGAACAGAAATTCTTAATACTTTGGACTATCTGTTATTCCGTTCAAGCCTCACCTGTTTCACACTTTTCCCCCAGTTTCCCAAGGGGACAGTCACACCGAAGTTTCCCCCTTTTGTCTGTTCCATCATCGACACACTTGCCTTCATTCAGACAAGAAAACTCATCGCAGCGTTCAGCCTTCTTTTCTGGGCTCTCTCTTGACGGGCTTGAGTATTGCGGTAGATGGTTTGGAACAAGGCTCTTTAGTTCATCAGTTTTTCTTGTCTCTGAGCTTACTAGTTCTTCTGTTTCTATCGCTGGCAGATTGTCCTCTGTCTGATCATATGTGAGAATTTCTACTGATTCTAAAGAAGACTTTTCATCATCTATAACAACATTCTGATCACTATCTAATGCATCACCTTTCTCCTTATTTTCAGTTTTAATGTCACTATTGATTGTAACATCTATGTCTTTGTTTGGTACTCTTTTAATATGATTATTATTGTCAACCAATGAATTATCTGTTACAACTTTATCAAGGCTAGAAATGGAATGTATATAAGACCTGTCAAAGGAAACTTCTTCATGAATTGGGTCTATTACTGTATTATAGTGAATAGGTGTGTGATGTTTGTCCACTAAGTGTTCATTTGTGTCACTGAGTGGAATTATTTTAACTTTGTCTTCATTTCCCAATAAGATCTTTGGTTGATGTTCTTCTGTTGTGTGATCGTGCACTGCTGGAAAAGAGGACCATTGTACAGTTTTAATATTCTTTTTAACAAACAGGTAAACACATAAACACAAGTCAAGAATGAATAAATATCATGTTCCACTGGTGTGCCAAGAATTAGAACAGGTTGTTTTTTATGTAGAGCCATTCCCTGGGCCAAGAGACCATGAAGAGTCATTAAAAACAAACAGACAATAATGTTAGCACTGCAAAACAATCACACAAACCATTCCAACCCATCTGATAATGCTCTCAAATGTCAAGCAGCAGTATATGTCATGGTTTCCATTGATGTAATGATTCAGTCCATTGTAAAAGTGCATTCTTTCTCCTCGGCTCAAAGAACAGATGCTTTATCTTGTATGCAGCATTCAAGTTAAAACTGTTTCATAACATGCAAATGGAATAATAAATGAACTGTACTCATGCAACCAGACACAGATAAAACACAGCACTTGTGATGGTTTACCAATGAAAAATGGTGTCAAAGGGTTACACAATATACTCAGTAATACAGTCAGATACAGTTCCTGATACCGTGCTGCAATTCAGAACATCTTTCTATCTTGCTGATTCCAGAAGACATTCTTTGAAATATTGGTAATGCAAAAAAGCAGACAGAAATGATACACCATCAATTTGGTTTCAGTCTCAAGGTTGTATAAGAGAAGGGCAAGAGGATCAGGTCCAATGAAAACATCCCCAGTCAATCAAGGGACATAACTGAGTACTTCAATATTTTGGGCTTGCAACAGATGTTTAGTGATCATGACTACCAGAATTTAAAAATCGTTTTAAAAAATATTTTATAACAGTAAAAAAATATTTTATAACAGTTTTCAAGTTATGGTCAACATTAAAGTCAATGACAAACAGCAATGCCACCAACAACACAAAGGCTTTGACAGTGTTGTGTGGTTTATCTTTTGAGAGATGAGCTAAATGTCTATTTGAGATGGTAATTTGATCATATACTTTTAAACCTGATGTTGATCATACGTACACAGTATCAAAATGATCCTCTTTAACTGTGGAAGTAGATTGCACACCTAACATAACCTTTAACAAATTGATAATTATAAAATTCAAGTACAACATCAAGGCACATAACTCTTGAACCACTTTACCGACAATGTAGGAAAGTATAATAAGCACCTCATGCTTTACAGGGGCATATGATCAAATTAGAAGTAGTTTGCTTTACAAATGATTTTGCAACAAACTGCCCTCTTGACCAACCAATAGACTGATCAACCAACCAACATACTACTCAACCAACCAACAGACTGCCCTCTTGACCAACCAACAGACTGATCAACGAACCAACAGACTGCCCTCTTGACCAACCAACAGACTGATCAACCAACCAACATACTGCCATCTTGACCAACCAACAGACTGCCCTCTTGACCAACCAACAGACTGATCAACCAACCAATAGACTGCCCTCTTGACCAACCAACAGACTGATCAACCAACCAATAGACTGCCCTCTTCACCAACTGACAGTCTGATCAACCAACCAATAGACTGCCCTCTTGACCAACTGACAGACTGATCAACCAACCAACAGACTGCCCTCTTGACCAACCAACAGACTGATCAACCACCCAATAGACTGCCCTCTTGACCAACTGATCAACCAACCAACAGACTGCCCTCTTGACCAACCAACAGACTGATCAACCAACCAATAGCTGCCCTCTTGACCAACTGACAGACTGATCAACCAACCAATAGACTGCCCTCTTGACCAACTGACAGACTGATCAACCGACCAATAGACTGCCCTCTTGACTAACTGACAGACTGATCAACCGACCAACAGACTGCCCTCTTGACCAACTGACAGACTGATCAACCGACCAATAGACTGCCCTCTTGACCAACTGACAGACTGATCAACCGACCAATAGACTGCCCTCTTGACCAACCAACAGACTGATCAACCAACTTAAGACTGCCCTCTTGACCAACCAACAGACTGCCCTCTTGACCAACCAACAGACTGATCAACCAACCAATAGATTGCCCTCTTGACCAACCAACAGACTGATCAACTAACCAATAGACTGCCCTCTTGACCAACTGACAGACTGATCAACCAACCAATAGACTGCCCTTTTGACCAACTGACAGACTGATCAACCGACCAATACACTGCCCTCTTGACCAACCAACAGACTGATCAACCAACCAATAGACTGCCTTCTTGACCAACTGACAGACTGATCAACCAACCAACAGACTGCCCTCTTGACCAACTAATCAACCAACCAATAGACTGCCCTCTTGACCAACTGACAGACTGATCAACCAACCAATAGACTGTCCTCTTGACCAACCAACAGACTGATCAACCAACCAACAGACTGCCCTCTTGACCAACCAACAGACTGATCAACCAACCAATAGACTGCCCTCTTGACCAACTGACAGACTGATCAACCAACTGACAGACTGATAAACCAACCAATAGACTGCCCTCTTGACCAAATGACAGACTGATCAACCAACCAACAGCATGTTGACTTAAAGTTATATTAATTAAAATTGGCAATATAGATTATGTTTCCTTGCACATTTCCTGAGCATATAGCTCCAGAAACGATGAACCTTAATAGTCAGATAATGGTCTGAGCCTTCCACCTACTGGTATTAATGCTGATGTATCAATATTTCATTGCCATCAAGAAATTACAGGAGAAAATAATGACAATCCAGTCAGGATTTTCTCACACAAAAATGATTAAAAATCTACTGCAATTATGCTGTTTTCTTCCTAACATGAAGTGATATTTCTTTACCATGTACAAAATAGAAACGTTTTATAAAATGTCACTTAAATCTTTTTTTACCAAGTTTCGTTTATTTAACATAAAATGAGTGTGGTGTGGGTTTTTTCTTTGCCTTGCTGATATTCCCATTCAATTGAAACACCCGACATTGTCAAGTGTTCAGTTAGGGGAGGTCTTGGCCAGCAAAAAAAACTAGAAGATCAATTTTGAAGAAATATCATCATCAATTCTTGGAGTCAAACTTCTGAGCTAGAACTCCTTTGAGTAATATATAAAGCTGTTTATTCCTTATCACGAGAACACACAATGGTTAATATTTGCTGAAAGGAAATTAACATCACAAGATGAAACTCATGAAATAAGGCAATATGGTCAAACAGAGTGGGGATTTACCAAGCAAATAATACCCAGCAGTCCACAATTGCTTTTGTTGATTTTGCTCCATAACAGGAAGGTTCTTTCTTTTTATCCAGAAGTATCAGACAAATTCCATAAATCCAGAGAAATCTAATAGCATATTTAGATAAGATTAAAAGTTTCCCATATTTTGGATATCTGGTTAGCTCGGAAACATCATCTCCTTAAGAGAATGCAAAACACATGTTCCTTGGACAGAAATGCATGTGATCAATATAAAGTTGGTAATTAAGATAAGAGTTTCAAGATAATAAAGTATAATAATAGTAAAAGATGTATCATTAGACTTCATAATAATCCCTTAAGAAACCTTATCAGAAGACAATGTGTCTGTTTTGTCCTCAACAATTGAGAAACTGTTCCTCCAAAAATGCAATACTAATACCAGAGGACTCATAAACTGAAATAAAGCAGATCTTATTAGTTGCAAGAGCAATATTTCACAACAAATATAAATTTAACGAGTACAAGATCAGGGGCAGACAGGAATCCTGTCTCTCTTGACAACAGCTTGATCCCGTTACTTGATTCTGGAAACAAAAGAATAGACTTTTAAAGCAATTGTAATGACAAAAGCCTTACAAATTACATGACACAAAAGGCCAGGTTGCAGAGGGCTTTTATTGAGGCAATGGAAAAACAGAAACTAATTTGTTATCCTAAGTTTCATAACACAGAACACAATTATTGGAGACACTGTCAGACACAACATCAGTTGTTATACATTGAAAGTGCTTAAATGCATCTTCAGTTGTAATGCCAATGAGGGGAAATGGATGTTTTGGGTGGGTATGGTCTCTTATTTGTCCTTTTTAGAGGTTCATCCAAAAAATTAAAACCGAGCCATCACAGAAAGTGATTAATAGCCCCACATGACATAGTGTCAGAAAAAATGAATGACAAAGATATGGACTGGACACTACCATCAATAAAGCTTATTAACCAGGTTTTCACATAGTGAAACCTGGTTATTAGAATGACAAACATCGTTGTTCGGGCGGGCAGGCAGCCGGGCAGCGTCAAACGCACCTATGAAACTGAATTACTTTAGTTAGGGTTGACATATCTTGACCCGACTTGGTATAAAGGAAAAGTTTATGGAGACCTTTCATGGGATTGTGTTTGGGGTCCCTAGGCTCAAGGTCAAGGTCACTGTTACTAAAAATAGAAAAACAGTTGAAACTGATTAACTTTAGTTAGGGTTGACATATCTTGACTCAATTTGGTATAAAGGAAGAGTTTATGGAGACCTTTCATGAGATAGCGTTTGGGGTCCCTAGTATACTAAGTTAAAAAGGTTGCTGTAACCTTGAATTCAAAGGTATCTTGTGTGCAACATGTCCTCAATGTAAGGTGTCACTCCTGAATCCTAAATCTGACCATGAATAGACAATATGGATTGGACACAAACTATTATCAGAAAGGCTTAATTTATATAGTAAAACAAATTAAGATTGTATGACTGGTTCGACCTTGAAGTTAGGAAAACAGGTCATGTACGCGACATTGTCATCCTCATGCCATGGTGGTCACTTCTGCCAAATAATTGCCCATGACTGAGAAAGATATCGACTGGACAAAAACATGATGGACCGACAGACTTCCTAACAGTACAGTCAGATTCTGGCTGAACTCGCCCTGCTGAATTAATGGTTTAGAAGACAAGAAATAAACATTACCTATAACTTATTTCCAACTTTTGTATAATCAAACCCATAGCATATAAGAATTGACAGAAATACTATTCTTGTGCCATTTCAGCCAAATATAATTGAAAGCCATATCACTTCATGATCATTTGGTTTGACAGGGCTGCTTTATTAAATTAGAGATAGGCTCTCCATCCACCAGGCAAATACAGTCATATCAGTTACTAAATTAGACAAATATGGCTATCAAACATTCCCTCTTACTCAACCAAAAATGACAATGAAAGAGATATATCTCCACTTTAACAGAATTGGGGTGGCCAAATTGAGTTACAAAAGAGCAGATGGGGGACTAGGGAGGGGATCAATACAAATTGGTGATGGTATCTTGGCCAGTGGGACTCTGGCATTTGTCACCAGCATGGAGGGGAATGGAGATACATTGTCCAGGCTGACAAAATTTTGGACACCAGGGACCAATAAATCAGGGCTGAAACAATCAACAACATTGCATGGCGTTGAAGAAAATCCTACTCAGGAAATATAAGATGGCAGTTTTTAACGCAGTTCAAGCCCCATAAAATTAGCAAACATACAAATATATTGTATTAAACGAAATTGAATACCATTTTATTTCCAAACCAATTTACTACAAAGGTCTTGGCAACCACAACTGTAACAGACGTGGATCAGAAACAATTACAAAAATATAATACAAGATAAACTGTGATAATAAGTAACTCTTGTATATCTCTCTTTGTCTGGAAGTACCACTTTTGCATATATGATTACATTTATTTTCTGGGGGAAAGTTGGTCACTCGACTATAATTTGTAAATATGTCTTGCACTGCATGGGCACAGTCTTAACCAAAATCTTACATGACAAAGTAGAATTTCTCAAACAGCTTTCCACTTAAAACATAGATCTGTCAATGACTGTCTGGTGTCAAAAAGCACTAAAAGTCTGAAATGGGATAATCAATTTGTGTCAAGCTCTTGTTTCAATGCTGTCTACATGCCACTCAAACACACTTCATTACTGTGTATAATGAAGCTCTAATGTACCAGTAGATTTCCACACCATTTCTGGCCGGTAGGATCCATCAAGCCTGAACAGCACTCACGCTTGATCTCAGTACACAACAGCCTTATTAGGGCATGTTTCAATAGAATTTCTTGAACACTGATTTTGTTGTACACTTACACAAGTGGGTGATGTAAATGGAGGTTAAATGAATTAGGTGTCATCTGAGAGGATTTTAGGCAGTACTCAACTAAATGGAGTCCAAAACTGTTTGCTTCTGTAATGGAATTTCGCTTAGAAGAAGCCATGCTTTGGATTCCTTTAAGCCTTTGAAAGCATTTTCCATCCAAAATCAATTAGTCTTAATTGGGGGAATTCATTGATTTCAAAGATTAAAATGAAAAATGAATTACACAGTGACATTTTAGCATTCCTTATATTTGTATGCCTTTTTTTACAATTTTGAATGATAAAAAAACAAAAATATCCTGAAGAAGTTCATGCCATTGTCTGCAAACTATACAAAAAAACCTTGTTCAGAGTAGGTCTTTCATAGAAAAAGAAATATATCTTATAGAGAATATTTCAGTTAGTTATCACATCCATTTTGACAGCCATTTAATCACTCGGTGGCAATAATGGCATTATTATTCTAAAAAGCGCTTTCAACTAAGTGACCATTTAATTAAATGGACACACCATTTTAATGAAATATGACTCCATTCCATGACTGAATGCAGTGTAGCATCAAATTAGAAGCTATAATTAGAACTTTGCACAAAATGATCACAATCGATCTTTATCTACCTATTGATTTTAAGGGCAAAAATGCCCTTGATCATCTTTCAATCTTGGAAGTTTATTGTGTTAACATGCTGCTAAAAGAATATTTCCAATCTCACTAATTAAGCCTAATCACAGGCAGGCTTATTATGGAGCCTCTGAAACACGTGTATTTCATTAGTTTCTCCGGCTTAAATTCCTTTAATTTAATACCGTGCAGCAAACCAACCTTTTAAGATTTCAACACATCATGCATCAGATAGAAAGCACTTTTCCCTCACAGGAACCCGAGATATGTTGTACTAATATAGATCTTTAGCTGCCATTAATGACCCTGCTCCCCACCCCCCATTATTTGGGAGATTTAAAATCTCATAGTATTCTGCAATTAAATGCAAATGATGGGTGAAATCATTTTTGAACCCATGGGATGGCATTGAATCACTTATATATTTGATGCTCATATTTAATTTGAAACAAAATAGATTGTCTGATTATTTTATGATGTAAGTCTTCTAACTTTGATTACAGTGCTGTAAGAACTAGTATGCCAGTATTTGCCATAAAGCGGTCTCATCTTCATAGATAACACAATATTTTGAAATGCAATTTTCTTTGTACGTTTTAGCATAAGAAATGGGGCCAAACTTAAGCCCAAAGTTAGTCATAAAAAAACACTATCAGGATAAAAACATGTGCTAATAAAAAGCAAGTAACCCTGAAATTACCTGTCATAACTTTCAATGGTTCTAAATACATTCATCCAATATTTATAAGCAAAGCAAATAAAACTGAGGCATGAATACTAAAAGAAAATTAATTTGCAAAGAATCGATTGTGATATTGTACTCAAATGGCCAATTTCACAGCAGGCGAAACAATTGTCATGAGAAGTTTGGTGCTTTACTGATCAAATATAATCATGATCATAACGAAATCTCACACATCTCCACCCTCCCCTTTCAGTTGATCATATTTACAAACCAACTAAAATAGTAACCACCTATGCTGATGTTAAAAATGTTTAGCAAAGTCATATACATTATAAGTCAAAGAAAGAAATCATGCCTGTATTAAAAAAACCTTGAGCCATTAAATTTTTTTTAAGGAAAAACTGGTCAAGGGCTTTCCACAGTTTAAAAGTTAATGGTGGGGAAGGCCAAAATTTAAAATGTTTCAGGTGGAGAACATACATCCTTTGCAACATGTTTTGGGGTAATAAGGAGTTGAGCACATTATACTTAAAAATATTTTATCAGATTTTGGATCAAAAAGCATTCATATTTTTTTTCAGAAATGTCTGACGACAATATTGATTTGATTTGTGTCAAAATACCCCAGATTACCCAATCAACAACGTATTGTGGTTTATTGATGATATATTTTCATATAAGAAAGATATTCAAGAAAATAATGATTAAATTCATTTCCTGGTTTCAAAAATGCAATTCTTATTTAAAATAGCTGCGATCACCAGATAGCCTCAAGACATTCTTGAAAGTTTTGACACCAAAACATATTTATTTTGTATTAAAAAGTTTCTGAAAAAAAATAGTTTTTTTTATTGAAAACCTGATAAAATCTTATTTCGTAAAGGAAAGCTCAACTCCTTATTACACCTGTACACATGTTGTAATGGATGTATATATTATATATGCTTGTTATTATATATTTGAACCTCAAAAAAAAATAATAATAATAATTTTGAAACTTTTGAACCAACTTTTTCACTGTGGAAGACCCTTAAAATGTAGTGCATATTAATTATTATTTATTATGCAACATCAAATAAATTAGCAAAATAAATATGCAGGAAGACATACTAGAGCATGTGATGCCGTCGTGTTCAAGTCGGTAACCGCGGTGACACTCGCAGGCATAACCTCCATGGTCGATGTCACGACATTTTTGTTCACAGATTGAGTGCTCACAACTCCCTGAAAATACAAAACTAGTGAGCATGAGCAAATTCCTGGTGTTGCTTGTATCAAACCTATATGAAACCTTCTGTTTCTTATACAGTTGAAGACCGCTATTCCGAACACCGTTTATCCGAAGTTATCGCTATTTCGAATTTATTTTTCGGTCCTGATTTTTCTCCTTTGTTTAACTAAATTTTTGGTCTTTAATCTGAAATCACTATTCCGAAATAATCGCTAATCCGAAGTAAAAATTACGGTCCTGATTTGGTATTTCACACCTATTTATCAATTCTTAATTCAAACCTGATCGTGTCATAGTTTTTCACACCTTACTGTGAATGCATTCGGGCATCGGCTTGAGGTGTCAATGGAGCAAAATTAGCGCTTGCTAAAGAATGACATTGAGCACACGTATGTTACAAACATTGATGTCAGAAAATGAGCGATGCATTTCGGTGATTAAGTATATAATTGCTGGTTAACCCAATCTGAATATCATTCGAAAATGTCATCAGATTCGATCGCCACATTGTTCTCTCGACCCGCTACCAAACAATCCGGAGAAGGGCCCGGTAACCAACCCGGGAGTATATCTGGATAGGTTAAAAAGAGGGAAGGGTGTTAAACGGCGTCACAATTCGAAAAGCTTCCAGGAGAAGTATGACGCAATGAATGAAATCTAAATCAAAAATCGCCGAAGCATACCGTTGAACACACTTTCCACATGGCTCAAACAAAAGGAGCACATAAAGTCGCTATCTCTCTGGAGATTGGCTTATTTATGTTGTTTTAATAAAGAATATAATAACGAATTATTAGTCAATTATTAAACAATAAATCAACGAATATTTTTATATACGAAAAACCAGTGTATCGTATTAGTAACGTGTAACCAACATTGCAATTTTCATGACTTAGTATTTCACGTCATCTATAATTCGCGAACGCTGTCATTTGCGGAAAATTGTTAATCCAAAACACGCTATTACGAAGTAATTTGTTGGGTCCCTACAACTTCGGATTAACGGTGTTCAACTGTATACTGAATTCTCATTGTGCAAGATGTCCGACATTCCTGAAACTCAGAAAGATTAAAAAAAATAAAAAAATATCTGTATGTTGACCATTAATGTATCAATGAGTCTTACTTAAGCTAAATAGTAGGGTCTAAATGGGTTCAAATTGTCAAGTAACTTATTTGCCTGTTAACTGAAACCACTAAATCAATGAGCACTGTTAACAATGCCCTTGAAGTGTATTATCTTTACCCGAAACTTTAATTAAGATCAGAAAAGTCTGCCAAAAAAACGAACCAAAGCTTTTAAAGTGCGCTCATAAAACATTTCATGGCATTAAAGATAGCATTTACGATACCCAATGCAGACAATGGTAGCCAATTATGCAGGGAAATGCAGTGTACAATACCAATTCAGCTTCAATGAAAGTGGGATGATATGTCGGCTCTTAAACAAACAGGTTCCTGAAAAGAAGGTGCTACGAGCTTCAGTTTTTCAGTTGGCCTTTTTTTTTATAAAGTGTCAAGCATTCAAAGCTGACATGTCAAACTGTGAAATATTGATACCAAAACTGTCATATTTTGTTGAACAATTAATATATCGAACTTGAATAATTTCAATAAAACATTTTAGCATTTGAAACTTGTTTTTCTACAGTATAGCCAATTTCTTGTGTTTCTTTATTTTGTAACCATTTAATAAAAATGCAATGCATGGAGGAAAGCTTCACTCGATGACAAATTCTTAAAACCTATTTTGCTGCATCTTTACATGCTTTCTGTTCTTGATTCCTATCTGGCTTCAGTGGAAGAAACTGCTCAACATTCATAGTCACGAAGTTTGGTAATTAGTCATCAGGATTGTTGTCTTCTTTGCTCCAACGTCTCCGCTAAATATAATTACTAGACCAGATAGCGTGACATCTAATATGGTAACACATTCAACATGGAAACCTCACCTTCTATGTCATGATGTGGTTTCTAAAAAAATGTCCCTAAAACATTATTTCTAAAAATGCCATTCATATGATGATTTTTTTGCAAATAGTAATTAAAAATCTGTTTCATTAAATTTTCTGTAGAAATAAACAGCTTCATGCCAACACATGTCATTAGAAATGACAATTGCCCCATTGTTTTAACAGATGTGGGGAACATTTATGGTTAGTCCCTGTTAAACAAGACTTAAAGATCAAGATACCTCTAGTGGTACTGGGTGACCTTGAACAGGGATTGAGACCTTGACCCAGGAAGTATAAACGTTGCACATCCCATCCCTTTATACCTTCATCTCTATGATACTTTTGTATTATTTCCTTGAGGAGTGAGGATGCATGTGTGACCAAAGAAATGCTCTGGCATCAGATTTCAAACATAATTGTCATTGGCAATTGTTTTTCAAGATGTTGAGGAAATACAGCAGTCCACCCATCAGGCATGCAATAGAATGGTTTTTCAAGATGCAATAAAGCCAAAGACTGAGATTTTCAATTATGACCATAATAAGGTGCTTAACGACTTCTAGAAAGCCATCACATTGTAATGAATAGCTAATCCTCAGCTGCATCCTTCCTGAGAGAAATATATCAAGGCTTGCTGAAAAGCACAATAAGGTATTAAATGAGGTTTCAAACATTATCCCAGACTTATCTGTTTATGAATTCCTGAGAGACAAAACTGGGAACTACATGAACAACTCCTGCTTTCAGAACTTCATGGTGCTGAAACTTTGTACTACAAATTAAGACACTAGATGCTTTTATTAAGTAAGTCCTTAGTCAAGTACCCATAAAAAAACACTGTACTATGTAAACTTTATTACCATATACATAAACCTTCATAATGCACATCAATCAGATATAATTATGTATAAGCAATGCCTAAGTAAAAGCCTAAATGTATCTCAGATTTCGAAAAAATAAAAATACAATAAAATATTTCTGAAAGATCAAAAAATCAACCTATTGGCAGTGATGAATATTCCCAACTTGTTTTTTAATTGCAAGCTTCCTGATCAAAACAAATGATGATATCATAGGTCAAAAGGAAACAAATGATGATATCAAAGATCATACGGAAACAAATGATGATATCATAGGTTAGAGCAGTCTTTCCGAAATTGTAAAAATTCTGCCTGTCCATTGGACAGGCACTTCGTAAGTTTTTGCCTGTCGGAAAAAAAATTTGCCTGTCCGAATAAATATGTCATTTCATAGTCGGAAATGGCCGACTTTTTGCAATGTCATGTGAAATCAATATCAGTATGGGATCAACTAACAACTGCAAAGGCAAATAATCAGCGAAAGTTTCTATAGACATTTCGCCTTCAGGTACCTTTTCGATATTTAGTCGTCTCAAAATATGTCGGTCATCCGGACCATCACTTTCGGAAGACCTGCCGGACCCGTACAAAATTTGCCGGACATGTCCAGCGGAAAACAAAGGATGATATCAAAGGTTATAAGGAAACAAATGATGATATCATAGGTCATAAGGAAACAAATGATGATATCATAGGTCATAAGGAAACAAATTATGATATCATAGGTTATAAGGAAACAAATGATGATATCATAGGTCATAAGGAAACAAATGATGATATCATAGGTCATAAGGAAACAAATGATGATATCATAGGTTATAAGGAAACAAATGATGATATCATAGGTCAAAAGGAAACAAATTATGATATAATAGGTCAAAAAGGAAAACAAAGGATGATATCAAAGGTTATAAGACAACAGATGTTGATATCAGACACAATAAGGAAACAAATTATGATACCAGACACAATAGGGTAACATCAATAATGATTCCAGAAGGCTATATAAGGAAAACAATGATGATATCATAGGTTATAATTAAACAAATGATGATATGAGACACTGTAAGGGAACAAATGATGATATCTGTGGTTATCACTAGGGAACTGTGGGTATTTGGAACTTCATTAAAGCTGACAATCTCATTCCTCAATGATTCCTCACCTCAGGGACTATCTCTCAATTTCAACTTTGACAGCATTTACATGGCCTTGTTAGCTAGATGAAAGACAAGTATAATGTGATGATTCTTTCACTTTTAGAATCCAGCAGTTTAAACACTTCAAAAGAAGTCCTAAGATATTCCTAAGTCAGATGAGATATATGGGAAGTATATTAGAGCCCAGTAAGGGCCAAAGCCCTGGTAATCCATGGGATATCACAAGGCATGCTGTGAAGGTCCTGCTAGGTTCAAACTCAAATGAGCCCCATTATGGTTTCGGCCAGATAGTTACAGGACTAATTAGGGCAGTTTGTGGATGACTGGATGTATAGATAAAAAGAAATAAATATTGTAAGACTGTCAGAAAGAACCTAAACTGTAAAAGTTTAAGTTTCAGAATTTCATTTAAAAATCAAACTAAGGATGAAGTATGTGTTTAAAGATGATAAGGCCTAAAAAAATAAATTGTGTGGTTCAGGTCACCCGACCCTATCTGGAAAATATCGCCTACCCTACTGTTTTTTATTGGTGCGACTGGCGAAAAAATAACACTCCAGAATGTCGGGAGTTTAAGCTCATAACACCCAAGATGAGTTTGGAAGATGTAGAGATAATGTTTTTGTTCGAGCCGGGATCTGTATCCGAGATTGACATGTCAACATCCGACAAGGGGCCATGGACCAGTTTGTATGAAGAATAGCTGTACAATATTCATGTCGTACAATTTATCAAGAAATTCTCTGACTTTTCGCTCTTCAGAGTAAGGTATATACAATGGAAAAAAATTGTCTCTTGGATAATAGTATAAGTTTTCCCACACATAAGATTGAATGCCGGACTAATTTTAATACACCCCACCCACCACTGCAGGACAAGTCATGACCCTTTTCACTTGTCATGTTGTCAGATGCAATCATAAAAAATAGTTTAAATAAAATAGCAGCAGGACAAACATACTACTAGTATAGAAAGGAAATATAAAATACTGGGAGTTCTGACATAGGCTGGTGCCTGACAAAATGTGACTTTCTTTTAAACTGGGACTGAAACCTGGGTCTGTTGCCATTTGTACAGTTTATAAATTATTCCTAACTTTACTTCTTGGAGAATGGCAGAGAAATGTTTTTGAGATGCTGAAGCAAGTCAGTATTGTCACATTTAATTATCAATATGTTTTGCTTTCGGAAGGTGTGTGACGAATGGCAACAAAACTAGCAATGACACACCACCTAACTGCAGCGATGCTCAGCAATGTCCTTATATAACTGAAATTCTGTTGAAAAAGAACAAAAACAAAGCAAACAAACCTGTACCAAACTAAAAAAAAAAAAAAAATCCCGACCTACCCTACATTATCTTGGGGACCATATTACCTGAACCACACAATTTATTTGTTTAGGCCTATCTTCAAAATTGAAGCAAACGATTAAATACCCAAATCGGCAAAATAACCCCACCTCTAGATTTGGGGCAGATTTACCACTGTCGACTGAGGGTAAATTCATCCCCATGGGATTGGACATTTAATTGCATATTTTTTCCTCCATCTGATCTAGGCGTTACATTTGAATTTCGGTCTTGCTAAAATGACTTACATTTCATATCAATAAACATCTATAAAATGTTCACAGCAGATGAGCATTTATCAGCATTCAGTAGTTAGAATGGTGCTATCTCATTTCAAACAAATCTAAATTAATGGCTACAGAAATTCAAAATGCTGCTATAATTCTAGCAATTGCATCAATTGTGGATATATCGTTCAAATACCATTGACAACTAATTTTGTAACATGACAACAGGCAAACAATTGGCTTTAAAAAGACACCATGCTGTTTAACTGACATTAGAAAATGTTTAAATTATAGTCTTGAAGCTAAGTAAATGGCACCTTATCCATCATGTTTTTGGTAATTGTTAAGATTAAAATTGAGTGCTTCAATCCTCGTTGAACATAGAAAATCAAGCAAAATATTTTCCTTTTTTTCTTTTCTATTATTTTGCATCAGTTTCTTTTTTCTTATTTCAAACTCCATGCAGTATGGTAAATGTTTCCTTGAAGCTTGTAAATTTTCCCTTTCCTAAAAATGTTAAAAGGTCAGACAATGTCAGACTAATTAACGTTTCTAGATCCTATTAAGTCTTCAGAATACAATAACAGTGCTTTTCTAGAATCTCTTTCTCTTTACAGGAATTATTTCTCCAAGAAATAGTTGTTTGCAATAGGAAGACAGGATTACTGATGAGGTAGACTTGTCTTCCTAATATCTATATGGAAATCATTGTAAGCTAGCATAAATCAACTAAGATAAAAGAATATACCCATAAATGAATTTATTTTTCAAATAAATGTCATAAATTGTTCAAACCTGATATTCTCCCCCAGAAGACCCTGATCAATTTTGTTTATAGACAGAATTTAATTGGTTTTCTTGGAACAATTTCTAGAAGGTTTTCTAGGGTCAAAACACTAGAGCCCCTGATCCATCAGTCTGCCTAGGGAGTTTTCAGAATATAAAGCTGTCTTCTTCATGCTATTTTTTTTTAAATTGCAGACTTGGTTTTGGAATTGACATTTTACTTTCAGAAACTTGACTGAACATTGCAATGAAAATGTTCTTATGTTCTACTAGTAAAAAAATGATGGTCTCGTGTTATGTGCACTACAATAATTGGTCTCAATAATTTTCTATGTACTGAGCCGTATAATATGTATTGGACTAAACATCTAAACTAGAAATACCAAGCAAATAATTCATATGCATAATAATAAACCAGGACTTTTCATGCAAAAAGGGACAAGGTTTTCACATAACAATTATGCCGTAGCCGGAGATTCTATTTTTTTTGCAAAAAAACATCATCTCACATGTGTAGCAAAAATAGATAAATTGTGGCTTTGAAAAATTTCATGATGTTGCAATGGCATGTCCATTTCCATACTTTTCACATTGCAGTTCCTTGATCAGGAACAAACAGGAGATAACTTCTTCCAAAAATGACAGCCAGAATAAAATCCCAAAAGCATCCAGAGGGGATAAAAATATCACCCAGAGTAAAACACAACCTTTGTTTAATAAATCAAAGACTGTCAGGAACATTTCTCTTCACTAACATTGGCTTTTTTACATCCCCATACAACAATAAAACCCAATCAATGGTAACAAGAGGTAGTCACAATGTTGCTTTTTTCTTCTTTCACATCAAGAACTATAGATGCTGGAAAAGGCGATATAAAAAGAAAATCAGGGAAATCAAATAAAGTCATTGATTCCTGGAAACTAAGGCTCTTGTAAAAAGAGGAGAAAGAATTTCAAGATATAATAACAGCTTGCCGAAGGGGACAATAACAGATTGACTCATTGAAGCAGATAGATATCAAAGAGCAATAGCAGGAAATCAACCCAATAATTATGGTCTTTACCATCTCATTTAGGAATCAGCGAAGACCATAACTGCATTCATGCGTAAAGCAGGAAAGGAAAGGTGAGTGAGGCTAGGGATTTTGCTTCAGAGTTATGGAAGGGTGCAGCACACTGTCCTTTTTTCGAATGTCACCGAGCTGGTATATTCTTGCCATATTCTTGCCATATGGTTGCCATAGGGACACTGTGTGGATCGACGCTGTACGAGTGCCACTCGAACACACATGCATGGTACAAGGTACATCCAAGGTTCTGGCGAGCTTTGCACAACTTGTCTGCGATGTCCAAATGGATATCCTACGATTGCATTCTCCAAAAGATTCTACACTCCAATGCATGTGACCAGAAGCTAGGATGGCATGGAGACTGTACAGATTTTAAAAGTTGGTGGAATCATACAATTTCTAGACCATTTTAAATGTTATGCTTCAGTAGGGTTTTAGCCCGGTTTTAAACAGGACAGGGTTCTGCAGAAGAAGGATGGGGTGGTAAGGGAGAAAAGGGTATATTGATTCGGGCTGTGAAGAACTGGAACATTTTGAATTGGACAAAAAGTGTTAGGAATTGTGTATTTATATTTTGTGTCAACTGCCCAATATGTAAAGTTTGTAGGAATTTATAATCATATTTATAATATGAGTTTTAATAAAAAAACAATTCACAGAAATATTTGACAGTCTTCAGTATTGAATAATCTATGACAGCAGAAGGGTGCAAATAATAATCCCCATTAGGGCAGAATGGGGCAGCACCCTTCTATAACTCTTCATCTAAAACCCTAGCTCCAGCTTTGTCAATGCCTTAACCCCCTTTCACTCCTCATTTTTGTACAACTTTTTGGAAGTTTTGACAATGTATTTTGTCACTTTTCTAACTGATGTTAAGCACGCTTGTATGTCCACGCTAGCCACGCCCCTGACTGGTGTTAGCTAATAATAGAGATGAGGGTGTTTTACAATTTTACAATATTTATACTTTTTTCTCATTTAACAATCTTAAAAAAAAAGAATTCATGAAGAAGCAGTATGACAAAACGCCAGAACAATTATTACCTTAAGAGGTGACATCAAAGAAATAAAAGCCATTAGTTAATATTGTAACAGATATCCTTTGACATCTACAAATTAATGGTGTGGAAAAATATGAAATATGAAATGACTTTGTTCAATGATGGAAGACCAATGTTTAAATGGCAACCACTTTAATACAATGAATATCTAAAAACTATGTTTTTTGACAAATACTGACTTCATTATTTTGAGTTGTGCAGGAATTTTGAGGCAATACCCGATATTAAAATCTGAGAATATCATAATAACCCCACAAACCATGTGAAATGTTCCATTCCACACCTCCCAGGACAGTTAAATAGGGGTGAAAGCGAAAAGGTTCTATGTTCTTCTTTATTTAATGTCACTTAGAACCTTTTCGCATTCACCCCTTCAGTATGGTTCAGTCCTCAAACAAAACCTAGACTGAAGGTCATGATAAACCCACTTGAAAAAGTCATTTACCATATTTGTGACATAATTCTACACATTTAATCATTCTTTTGTTACATATCCATAGGTAAATATTTAAGCCACACTGAGATCCAATTGAATTTCAATTAGTGCCAGGTTTAGTTCTGCAAATAGAAGGAAAGTGCCCTCGCAATAAAAAGATTTCTGTAATGGACTTGTCAGTCTGATCAAGATAAGAACAGGACAAATTTGAATGAATTGGTCTAAAGTGCATGTGATGCATGAAATTGCCATGAATTAGACTGTCCTTGCTTGTTACCGAGCCAATCTGTCAGACCAAAGGGTCATCAGCTTCTTCAGCCGCTTAATCACCATGTTTTCAATGGGATGCAAGAGTGAACAAACAGACTGGTCATTATTCCGTGAGCAATAGTGATCCTGGGAAGTAAAAAACATGTCATTGGTGAGAAGATCAATGGCCGGTCAATTCTGATTCCTTTTCCAGCTCAACAGCTGCAGAGTAGAAATGCAGTCACTCACTGTGCATTCAAACTTTTTTTTTTTTTTTTCCTTAAGAGGACAATTGACTTTATTAGCAAATTAAAAAAAACATTTTACAGTTAAAATATTTTGATTATATACACCAGGGCCCTAAAAATGCTTCAATAAGACATGTATTAGAAGTAAACCTTTCGATGCACAAGAGTTCTCTGGACAACCATAAAAGTACAGGCAATATCTATAAATGTTCTTATGAATGCTGTTTATGCCAAACATGAGGTTTAGCCTCAGAATTTTCAGCCTTAGGCTAAAGCCTTGTATTTTTAATTGAAATAGGGTCCTGTAGCCTAGATGTAGTTTAATATAAAAATAGTTTGGAAAATGTTATGGTCTCCCTGTCTGCATGTGCTGTATTTTATCATAATTTAAATAAGAACATGTTGACAAATTCAAGATTAAAGGTATTAATTATTTACAAAAGTGTTTAAACAATCCTTAAAATTATCTCAGATTCCACAGCAAGACTGGTGCATGAATCACTGATATTGCACTGCAATACTGGTGTTAGCTGATATGAACCGCAAGACTGGTGTCAGCTAGACTTTGTAAGCTGATATTATCAGCAAGACTGGTGTTAGCTAGACTGGTGTTAGCTGATATGAACAGCAATACTGGTGTTAGCTAGATTGGTGTTAGCTGATATGAACAGCAAGACTGGTGTTAGCTAGACTGGTGTTAGCTTATATGAACAGCAAGACTGGTGTTAGCTAGACTGGTGTTAGCTGATATGAATAGCTAGACTGGTGTTAGCTAGACTCGTGTAAGCTGATATGAACCGTAAGACTGGTGTTAGCTAAACGAGTGTTAGCTTATATGAACCGCAAAACTGGTGTTAGCTTGACTGGTGTTAGCTGATATGAACAGCAAGACTGGTGTTGGCTAGCTAGACTGGGGTTAGCTAGACTGGTGTTAGCTGATATGGACCACAAGGCTGCTGTTAGCTAGACTGGTGTTAGCTGATATGAACAGCGAGACTGGCATTAACTAGACTGGTGTTAGCTGATATGAACAGCAAGACTGGTGTTAGCTAGACTGGTGTTAGCTGATATGAACAGCAAGACTGGTGTAAGCTAGACTGGTGTTAGCTGATATGAACAGCAAGATTGGTGTCAGCTAGACTGGTGTTAGCTGATATGAACCGCAAGACTGGTGTTAGCTAGACTGGTGTTAGCTGATATGAATAGCTAGACTGGTGTTAGCTAGACTGGTGTTAGCTGATATGAACAGCAAGACTGGTGTTAGCTAGACTGGTGTTAGCTGATATGAACAGCAAGACTGGTGTTAGCTAGACTGGTGTTAGCTGATATGAATAGCTAGACTGGTGTTAGCTAGACTGGTGTAAGCTGATATGAACATCAAGACTGGTGTTAGCTAGACTGGTGTTAGCTGATATGAACAGCAAGATTGGTGTTAGCTAGACTAGTGTTAGCTGATATGAACAGCAAGACTGGTGTTAGCTAGACTGAAGTAAGCTGATATGAACAGCTGATATGAACAGCAAGATTGGTGTTATCTAGACTGGTGTTAGTTGATATGAACCACAATACTGGTATGAATCACTGACATACTGGTCCATTTTCTGGGTCCAAACAGGTGTCTATCCATTTTTACTTTTACTTTAGCATATACAAATTAAGATCACCAAGATAATTTGAACCCTTGAATTACTTGTGAACACTGCAACTACATAATTTTTGACAGAATCAATGTACAATTGTCACAAATTTTAGTGGGCCGTTGTAAACCGAACATGCAACAAAAGGTCAGTATTGCAATAGTTAACAGACTTGAGGATATGACTGTTGAATACAGAACTACATGTACAGCTAGGAGGGAACAGAAAAATACTTTAAAAACTCTAAAGGGGCGTTAATGAAAAGGAATAAAATATTTAACATGACTTTCATATAAAATCTAGTTTGACATGTGAATGAGTCCTGGTGGGTGTGTACCCCTTATGGTTCATTCATATGTAATTAATCTAATCCTGGTGGGAGAGTGGCCTTTACCAACTGAATTTGTTACGAGTCCTGGTGGGATATGGCCTATACGGACATAAATACTGTATGTGCGCGTTTATTTTTATTTTTTTTTAATTCTATAAAATGCTTCCAATTATCAATTAACATTGTAAAAATAAACGATGTATTCATACAATTGTTCTTTCTCTCCCTCATATACTGTCCATATATTATGTAAGAACACTAGTCACAAACATATATACTCGTAATAACAAAATTCTTATGTGACAACAATGACATTTGAAATGAATGCTCAAATGAATAATAGCAAACGGTACATATATTGTAAACTGGAATACATATACACATGTATATATATATATATGCAGGTGATTTAAAATAGCTAAGGATCAAAGGTTATGCTTAAAAGGTTACAACACCTGTCGTGTGGTCAGCATAAATTACAGTACAGCAGTAATATAATACACCTTGTCAACATACATTGTAATAAAAGCCTCACCTTGAAAGAAAGCCTTCACTTGTGCATGTTTATGTCGCTTCCCTAGCACAGGTGCAAATGTCTGTATAACCAAGAATACAAGTATAGCAGATGACACCGCTCGTCTTCCTGGTTTAAATCGGCAATCTACACCAAAAACTGACCCCGACATGACGTCTGATCATACCTTTATAAACATAAAACATAGCACCAAATCCATACTAATGTACACTGTTTTTCCAGTAAGTATACCTAATTGTTTACAAATTGTGTCTATGTTTATATAGACTATAATCTTACTTCGCTGGTCGTGTGATGTTATGCGACAATCACTGAACGCATCAAGTACGCGGTGTGTATTGAATACGATTGAAGTTTACCGCTAACCCGGTGATACCACTTTTCCAATAGGGGAAAAGGAATTTTAAGACTCCCGGTGAAAACGCTAATGGTATAAATGTTACATCCCTATCGATGAAAATATTTTTAATACAGGTGTCTTTTTTCATTAAACATAGTACGTACCGGAACATCAATAAATCAATCAATCAGTCAGTCAGTCAGTTAGTCAGTAAATCAGTCAGTCAGTCCGTCCGTTCATCACTCACTCACTCACTCACTCACTCACTCACTCACCCACCCACCCACCCACCCAATCAATCAATCAATCAATCAATCAATCAGTCAGTTTATCTAGCAATTAAACAAATACTTTAAATGATCAGTCATTAAATTATAACATCAGTCGATCAATCAATGGGTTTAAAGATCGATCAACGTAATCAGTCGACATATCGATCGATCATAAGTAAGTCCAACCATGTACATTCAAGTCAACAGTCATTTTATGATACACCAACCAAACAAAACAAAAAAAGTTAATCAATCAACAAAATAAATGTTCCAATCAATTATTCAGTAATCTTTGTGATCGCCTAAGATATAAATATATAAGGCTACATTTACTTACAGATGGCTAGGATGAGGCAGGTGCTAAAATTGCAGGCAGATGGCTAGAATGTTGGCCATTCAGTTGGCCAAATGGCTGGGATGACAGTCATGATGTTGACATGACTAGAATGAGAGTACAGCAGGAATGCTAATTAACCAGTTAGCTAGAGGGCTGAACATGATAATCGACCATTTGGCATAAGGCAAGGACAACATTCGACTAGTTGGCTAGATGGCTTGACTGCAAGACAGACATTTATGACAGTTAACCTGTTGATCTGATATTTGAAATGGACTTTAATATGTCGGCCAAATGGTGAATATGGCAGTCTTCCAACTGACTCGACTAGTTGCTCTGAAATATAAGATAGTCATCCAATTGGTCAGATGGCTAGGACGCCATGCATCTAATTTACCAATTGGATTGAATGACAGTCAACCAGTTAGCCATGGTACTAGGATGATAACCAGTTTTCGAAAACAACTTGGATGACGGCTAACCAGTTGGCCAGATAGCATGAATGCCATTTAACAAGTTGTGTAAATGGCCAGGACGACAGTCTACTAGTTTTCTAGATGGCTAGGTCATCATCTTGCTAGATCATCAGATAGCTTGAATGCCAGTCAACCATTCGGATAAATGAATTGGTTAACAGACAACCAACTGAAGCCAAGGCTAAAATGATAAACTATCAGTTGGTCGGTTAACTAGACTGATAGTAAATCATTGGTTAGTTGGCTAGGCGGCTAGTATGACAGTCACTTAGTCGGCCAGTAAATTTGAATGAAAGTCAACCAGTTCACAGGTAGCTGGACTGATAGTCAACCAGTTGTCTAGTTGGCTTGAATGACGGTCAATAAGTGGCTAGATGGCATGGATGACAGACAACCAGTTGTCAAATGCTATGATGAGCGTCAAACTGTTGGCCGTTTGGTATGTATAACACTTATAACAAGTTAACCATGTTGCTAGGATTAGTCAACTAGTTTTCTATATGGCTAGAACCGTTTTGCCAGATGGCATAATGACAGTCGATCAGATTGGTAAATGGCTATGATGACGCTCAACCATTTAACCATATGGCTATGTTGACAGTCAATCAATTACCCATATGGCTATGCTGACAGTCAACCAGTTAACGATATGACTTGATGACAGTCAACCAGTTATCCATATGACTATAGTCCCATTCAGCTAGTTAACCATATGGCTATGATGGCAGTCAACCATTTTTCTAGATGGCTAGAATGACAGTCAACCAGTTAACCAAATGGCTAGGATGACAGTCAGTTTTCTAGATGGCTGGGATAAAAGTCAACAAGTTTTCTAGTTGGCTTGAATGACGGTCAATAAGTGGCTAGATGGCATGGATGACAGACAACCAGTTGTCAAATGCTATGATGAGCGTCAAACTGTTGGCCGTTTGGTATGTATAACACTTAACAAGTTAACCATGTTGCTAGGATTACAATCAACTAATTTTCTATATATGGCTAGAACCGTTTTGCCAGATGGCATAATGACAGTCGATCAGATTGGTAAATGGCTATGATGACGCTCAACCATTTAACCATATGGCTATGTTGACAGTCAATCAATTACCCATATGGCTATGCTGACAGTCAACCAGTTAACGATATGGCTTGATGACAGTCAACCAGTTATCCATATGACTATGGTCCCATTCAGCTAGTTAACCATATGGCTATGATGGCAGTCAACCAGTTAACCAAATGGCTAGGATGACAGTCAGTTTTCTAGAAGGCTGGGATAAAAGTCAACCAGTTTTCTAGATGGCTGGGGTTACAATCAATCAGTTTTCTAGATGGCTGGGATAACAGTCAATCAGTTTTCTAGATGGCTAGGATGACAGTCAATCAGTTTTCTAGATGGCTAGGATGACAGTCAACCAGTTTTCTAGATGGCTGGGATGACAGTCAACCAGTTTTATAGATGGCTAAGGTGACGTCACAGTCAACCAGTTTTCTAGATTGCTAGGATGACAGTCAATCAATTGGCAATATAACTTTAAGAACAGTCCCCAAGTTGAGTAGATGGCTGGGATGACAATCAATCAGTTTTCTAGATGGCTGGGATGACAATCAATCAGTTTTCTAGATGGCTGGGATAACAGTCAATCAGTTTTCTAGATGGCTAGGATGACAATCACCAGTTTTCTAGATGGCTAGGATGACAGTCAACCAGTTTTCTAGATGGCTAGGGTGACAGTCAACCAGTTTTCTAGATGGCTGGGATGACAGTCAACCAGTTTTCTAGACGGCTAGGATGACAGTCAACCAGTTTTCTAGATGGCTAGGGTGACAGTCAACCAGTTTTCTAGATGACTAGGATGACATTTAATCAATTGGCAATATAACTTTAAGGACAGTCCCTAAGTTGAGTAAATGACTAGGAGGACAGTCAACCAGCTGACATCAAGGCTAAAATGACAGACAATCAGTTTGCAAAGTGGCTATTATGACAGTCAATCATGTGACCAGATGGCATGGGCGACAGACAACCAGTTATCAAAATTGCTATGATGACAGTCAAATAGCTGGCTATGTGGCTAAGATGACAGCAAACCTTTTGGTAAGATAGCTATAATGACAGAGCTATAATGACAGGCAACCATTTACCCAAATGGTTTGAACGAGAATCTAACAGTTGACTAGATATCTTGGATGAGCTTGAATGAAAATCAACCCGTTACCAGATAACTATGACGACGATCAAAAATTTGTTAGATGGTGAGTAAGGCAATGAACCAGTTAGTCGATGGCTCAAATGACATTCATCAAATATGCTAGATGGCTAGGATGACATATTGTCAGTTGACCATATGGCTTAAATTTGAGTTACCCAGTTGGTCAGATGAGTGGAATAAGAGTCAGAAAGTTAGCAAGATGGTTGGAATGAGATCCAACCTGTTGGTTATAGAGAGCATTACATAAACCAATTGGCAAGAAGGCTAGTACGACATTCGCATAGTTTGCTAGACAGCTTAAATATAAGTTAACCAGTTGGCCGTATGTCACGAATGACAGTCAAGATGTTTGGCATGCAAGTTGATATGTCGGTCCAATAGTTAGTTTGCCGATTTACGAATTGGCTAGAATATCACTCAACAAGTTTGCCATCAGGATAATATGTCACTCAATCAGATGGTCATATGGCTGGGACGACAGTCAATCAGTTGGCTAGGACGACAGCCATCCAATTGTTTGAACACAAGAAAAAATGTCAAATATATGGGCAGATGGACGACATTCAACAAAATGGATCAGATGATAGGGTGATAGTCAACCAGTTGCCCTGTTAGTTAGGACGACAGTCAACTGTTGGCTCGATGGAACAATTATCGGTCAACAAGATGGTTATTTGGCTTTGAATGACAGTCAATTAGTTCCCCAGATTGCTTAGAAAACAATCATCCAGTTGGTCATGTGGCTAAGACTGACCTGGATGGATATGTCAACAGGCCATCCGTCTAGTATGTCAGTCAATCAGCTGTTTAGTGGCTAGGGCGACATAGAACCAGTTGGTCAGATGGCTTGGATGATAATCAATCAGTTCATCCGATTGCAAGGCTGACTGTTGACTGGGAAGATCGTCAAGCAATTGGCTTGATGGCTTAGACGAGCAAACCAGTTGACCAGATAGCTAGGATGAAAGTCAACCAGTTAGCCATATCGCGAAGACGACAGCGAGCTTTTTGACCAAATGACTTGTATGACAATATAGTTGATAGAGGCAGTGACAATTAACCTGTTGGTCAAATATATAGTGTATTTTCGATCAGTTTGCTATTGTGACTGTAAACCAGGTTGCTAAAACGGCCGGAATGGGAGTCTACTAGATGGCTAGGACAACACTCAACGAATTGGTCAGATGAATAGTATTTACCCACTGTACGCCCAGGTTTCAAACAACTGTTTGTCTCGTTTGAGCGACCTACAAACGTATGCTAGATCATTTTCGTTGTTGTATACTTTTGAGTACTTGTCACGCAGTTGTTTTCCTGTAAGAGTGTCAACATTTGCTTTGTATATCGTGAATTTAACGATAATGTATCTGTGCTTCAGTGGTCCCAGCTAGCACTTACACAACATGCCGATCAAATTTTGCAACGTATTTTGATGTTTATCTGATATCGTATTATGTCCCCTTGTCTCCTAAAAATCGCTACATAACCGACTCATCACCGCTTTCTTCATATTTCCAATAAAGCACAGTCACACTATAACGTATCGCAGTAGCTTATGCCGACGTTTGTCACTTTTCACCTTTTTTGGGCGTATGCCAATGTCCTCTTCATAAGTAAGGCATACTCTAGACATACATTAAATACTTATGAGAAAGGCTGCTAATACCTCGTGATACGTTGGAACGAAGGGTATACCGTACAGCTAACTAATTGATAATAAGTAACTTACCGCTAACCTATTTCTTACATATACCTAACGTATCTGCAATGCAATCTGATACATTCAGACGTATAAGACGTATGTCTGACTATAGAGTATCTTATTGAACGTTTCTACCGTACATCTAGCGTATTATTGACGTTTTTCCGGCGATTTGTGGTCCCTGTATAAAAAGGGGCCTTTGAGCAGCTCACCATCACTCATCCACCCGTGATCATTGGAGAAGATGGATAACGCTGAGAGTCTTCAACAAGAAAACCAACTAGTCCTTCTCAAACATCAGTATAGCATTACCAAATTGGCAGTTCACCAAATCCTTGATAATGGGATAAGAATGAGGATAGGTCAACGACGGTGGAAAGTCTAGGTCAGACCATTGACCGGGTGGGCGACGGGAGTGTTGCCTGTACCACCAGTCTCTGGTGGAACTCCTAAACGAGGACCAAACGTCTTTCAAGAATGTCACCTTGCCCTTAAGTATAATACGCCTCGATGAAGTTCGATTGGAGGGTCCCTCACAACATCCATTTACTACTTGCTTGAGAAGTCGGTCAAGCCATCATCGAAAAATACATGGACGAGGTGATGATTTGCTCCTGATGGATGGCGTGCCATTGCTTACAAGCTCTTTAAAACGTGGAACTTAGGGACATCTGATGGAATCACTTTGCCTACGGGTGTCCCACAAAGACTCCTTGTACTACAATTATGAAGGGTTCTACTCCGCTGTTCTGATTGGGCTTGTAGATGCTGTCTACAAATTCATCTGAGCATATGTTGGTGGTATGGAATCAACATCAGACGCCCAGATTTACAAAGAATCTGAGGTGAGGGAACGCACTGAAGATGGTTCCATAGGTTGCCTGCCTTTACACTGGTTCCGAGCAGACTTCTTGGCTCTTGTCTTCTTCGTTTTCTTGGGTGTCACGTTGATGTTGAGAGCTTTGGCTGATTACTGTATGAATGCAGTACTGTTGAGATCGGCGCCGCATTTATGCACAAGGTCACATGATCATCGGCAACACACCGGGCGCACTGCGCACAGGTTTCTCATAAGTAAATCATACTTTAAGCATAAGCCGAGATCTGAGGACATACGATGGTCGTACGCTGTGATAAGTTGTATATAAGTTTGTGATAGGTTACTAATAGGTTAGAAATACGACATGTATACGTTCAATACGCACCCAATCTATTCATATTGTAGAATGTTCGATGCTTTTTGTGACATGTTATTATTTTGTGACCGCACCATATGCGATATTATTATTTTCATTTTTCACAACATATATATGTTTAAACTTTGTGATTGCAATGTTAAAACGTTTAAACGTTGAAACAAACGTTGAAATAACTCTGATATATCGTTACTTCAACCGGTCAAGGTTTTGAACACCCACTTATTTATAACTTTATACACTCTTACGTTTTGAGTTTATTTATACTCGCATTCGGGACGTGCTCCGATAAGATTGTTGGTCATATTAGATTTCAGTAGTATAGTGCATACACATAATTTTATCCTGTATAGAGCTGCCCTGGTTTTTGAACGTCCCTCCCGAAAGAAGATTAGTATTTTAGTGGTGCGGCGGGGAATCGAACCTTCGCCCTCTTGATTGACAGTCAAGTGTGTTACCAATTGACCATAGATCCACCACAATATACAAAACCTTATTATATTTTGTTCAAAAGTTACTATATAACATAATATCATAAATTAGTGTTAAAACATTGTATATGTAATGACAGTAACTTAAAAAGGACATATTCACTTATATAATAAACTATACTCACCGTTCACCGATGGTTTAACAGTAGTTTCCCTTGGATGACGCAGTCGTATAGATGTAGAACTAACACCTTTTCTTTTACATTCATTTGAAGACATGTTATAAAATAATTGAGTTTCCTCTGCTGATAGCTACAAGTGTGTGTATACCACGTGATAAATAACGTCATAAATGTTACGTCGGAAGGCAACATTTTGCTTCGATTGAAGACTTAAAACAATGATAACTTTTCATTTTCTTTACCATTTTAAATGAAACAGCGCAGTCTATGCCGCTTACGGAGCCCCGCCTTCGGTCTTTTACCAAATTTTGATTGAGAGTTTAGTTTCTTATAACACTTCGACAAACCTTTTCACAATACGGCCGTCTGACGGAGCACTGTCAACACATTGGTTTGGAAACAGGTTTGTCGAGGTTTTTGATGAAACAAATCACCTTATCAAACTCCGGTTATAAAACAAAGTTGGGGCTCTTTCAGCGGCACAGACTGGCCTTTGTTTCATTTAAAATGGTGTAGTAAGCGAAAAGTTAACTTTGATTTAAGTCTTTATTTTTAGCAAAATATTGCCTTCCGACGTAGCATATATATGACGTTTATTTATCACGTGGTATATGACGTTTATTTATCACGTGGTATACACACAGACAACGAACACCATTTTTTTAAGTAAGACGAGGTGAACCGATATGCCGACTTTGGGTCAACATGGGCCCGAAATGTGTGTGCTAGCCTGGTAGCTCCATTATCTCCGGTAGACCCGTTGGTCACACTTGTTCGATGGGAGCGATTTATGTCAATCTCACTTTATGTCCGCGGAAACTTTAAGTGCAATACCTTCGGTGGATTCAGTCATCTCTGGATAGTTACTTACACTGGGTCGTCTAATGTACTGGTGGAGATCGTCGTGATTTATGGAACGTGATCAAATGTTATCAGAGTGTTAACTTGTTAAGGATCAGGAGTAGCTTCATTTACCTTTGCTTCCACAAGCACGCATATATCTCATACTGAATCGAAGCCTTTACACATTCTCTTAGTCAGACAGGATGAACGCCCGCTACTGCTTTGCTTTTGGGTTGTATTTGGTAGGTGTGGACATGAAGCCATGACCCTGGTTTGACTAAGAAATGCTTTGGTTGAGGTTGAGAAAGCTAGGGTGGGCGTGATTCTGTACAAGAAGACTCTGACTTTTAGGGGTCTGATACAAGTGACCGTCGGCTTCGTTCGTGTTGTTCACGCTTGCGTCATGTATATCGACGACTGCTATACGCGTGCTGCACACATGAAAACAAACATAAGGCGACTGGTCATAATCAAAATAACAACTGACCGTAATGATCGAGTTGGCATCACTTTCATTGTCAGTATCATGCTCATTTTCAAGTTCAGGTTCCGTATTTGACAGGTTACTCGACTTACTGTGACCATTATGTTCTCTATAGGGTATCCATGTTCTATTATTGATTATTTAGTATATAGTTCAAGCCTCTGTTGAAACATGACGTTTACATTATTGACCTCGTCTTTGGTTTTGCTGAAAAATTGCGCACTTCTGCAATAATACACTGTATTATATTTGCGAAATCTTTAGCAGCAGTGTTCAACACCGTAATGCAGTGATGCATTTAAGTAACAAGAAAAGACGCAATGTGACGAAACCAAGTGTTCAATGATTAACAGGAGAACTTCAGCCTTCGTTATGAGATTTTGTTTCAACTGTTTTGTCCATTTTTGTAACAGTGACATTGACCTTCACCCTAGCCGCACCAAATGCAATCCCAAGAAAGGTATCCATAAATTATTCCTTTATACCAAGTTTGTCGCAATATGTCAACCCTAATTAAAATTATTCAGTTTCAATCGTTTTAATTTCTATTTAAAGTGTTTGTGACTTTGACCTTGACCGTACGAGCCCCTTATGCAATCACATGAAAGGTCTCCATAAACTCTTCCTATGTACCAAGCATGGTCACACTATATCAATGATGAATGACGCCCTGCGAGGAGTGATGGGCCTCTCGGACATTTAAACGGGGTCATTCTGGATTTTTTTTTAATTTGATTACCCACCGGGGAGTATCACGTGATCTCTATAGTACATTGTCCGCACAACATGGCTGAAAAAACCGTCGATTCGACCACGAAATAAGGGGTATGCTCATTGTTACTGATATTTCAGGATATGCAGAATAGGCGCAGAGTACCCGCCTAATGATATAATATACTTACGTGCCTTTCGTTCGTCCGAGGGCTTCTTGGTTTAGGCCTGAAACTCGATACAAATTTTATTTTTGTATGTACATCGTCTGAACAAGTACTTTATTCGGGTATTTCAGCGCTAAATGCAAATTTAAATCGAGATCTTCTACAAAAAAATGATTTAATTAGTAAATGTATCATTCGTGCCAAGTTTCCATTGTTTTCTCGGTGTTTTAAGAAAGTTATTGATTCCTTTCTTACCGAGTACACAGTCTGAACAAAATATTCATGAGTACATCGTCTGAACGTTTTTTTTTCAACGCATCTATTGCTGTCACGAAGTCATTAGGACTTATTCTGAATACAAAATACTACGAAAAAGTACTAGAATATCTCAGAATATCTCTTCGATGTGGTAATGTCTTTTCACATCTGATTCTTAATTGCATTATTTAATTTATTTCAGAATCCGATATACATCTATCAGAATGGTACGTATTTCTACATGATAATTACCATTAAACGTCTTTTAAAAATATTATAGTTGTTTTCGCTTACGGAATTATTTTCTTGATGTAAGCATAATTCACGAAAATTGTAAAGAGCGTCAGATTTAATGATCATATATGACAATACAGTTAATCTGCAAACTGTCAAACTGATTGTTAATGTTGTTTGTGCAAACGTTGAAATGCTGTATGATATAAAGATAAAGTCCTGTAAATGTTTGTAAAAAAATTGATCATAAACGTCTAATGATATATAAAGTATACGTAGAAAACGTATAATTTCAGGAATCTGGAAAGGAGTTGATGTGCCGTCACTGCGGAAAGTCGTATAAAGGCAGATCATATAGTTGTCAACAAATCCTGAGAAACAGATATACATTCGCGCATGCTTTCAATGGTTTGCAGTCCAAATTGTAAAACCATCTTTTTCTCATTTAGTGTTGCATTCGGTTCAAATCCTAACAGGTCCACATCCCCTGCCTTTTCCGTGAGGCCTTGTTTTAACTTCTTCCCGTCGAATGTTAGACAACATGATTTCTGCTTCAGATTTTGACTCAATCGCTCAATGACATCCCCAAATACGCCCGGTGTGCGTTCCCCACAATTTTCATACCTAACAAACTGTCGTAAGATTTTGTCATTTGGGACGGCAAAGTTAATGCTTGCAGAAGCTGGAGAATAATAACCCTTTACAGTTTCACTTCTAACGACTTGGCCGTGGTGTTTGTATCCGCCCATAAAATTGGTAAATCGTGCTCCGAACAATTTGTAGCCTAGTCTCCAGAACTGTTTTGTATCTTCTGAATATCGCATTTCAGTCGAGGTTCTACACTCAAACCATTTAACGACTTCCGTCCAAAGCCGAAATGCCATATTGTCCAATGGAAAGCGTTTGTCGTTCACTTGTTCTAAAAACTGAAGCAAAACAAGGTCCAGTCTGTCCTCTGAAGCTAACAATTTGACTACTTCTGGAGTAAGCTTTTGAATTTTACCAGTTACTTCTGAGAGGCTTGTATCTGCGTACTGCAATTTGGAAGATTTATTTATACTAGTGGTTCCACTTTCAGTCGAAGTACTCGTTGACTTGTCTAATGCTGTTTCTTTATTAGTTGTCACTGTTATACGTGGGACACCTTCAGCAATATCCGTATTGTGTTCAAGATTTGATTTATCACTTTTTTAATACTCACAGTCCTACATTTGAACGCAGTATCACATATTTCTAATTTCTCAGATTCGATAGAGCCCTCTTGAGTCTGACGTTTTCTGTTTGGCAAACTTTTAACCTCTTCATTGATGCTTGCAGGGCTTGATTCCACAATGGTTTCAAGAAAATGCACAGTTTTATCAATTGCAGTGTCATAATCGAGTTCTAATATATCAAGTTCAGGAAAGCTTATGTTATTCTTCTGGTGTTCTGGGGAAATGCTGCAGTCAGTTTGTTCAAAGAGTATTCTTGCTGACGTGCTTTTCTTTGCACGTTTTTTGGGCGGCGATGCTTTGTAAAGCGGAGAACGAAATGGAGATTTCATCGGAGACAGTATTGGGGTCATTTCTTGTAAACTCACGATAATAGGACATTTGGCTGGGGAAAAAAATGTTTTCCGTTTTGTTGTTTTCAGCTGTGCCACCGTTGTTTTCGAGCATCTTTCAAATGAGTTTCTCTCCGCCCGTGTTTTCTTCTGTCGATGAAGCGACAACGACGGCTTCTTTCGGCGCATTCTAAAATAATATACCATTATTTGTATATTGAGTTTAAATAGACGATCTGACATGAGTGGTCATTTAATACGGAATGTATAAAACGAGTGTTTTTCTTCTAAATTTGGTATAAACGAGCCTTCTCGTATTTAAAGAACACTAATTCGATATTCTAATAAACGCTAAATACATAACACGTCCCTATATATAGCGCATATTGTCATTGCTATTTATTTATTTTGTTACGTCAAATACGTTTATACTAACTTGCATATTTATTACACTAGTTAAACGGTAATAGATCGTATATAAAAATATATATAACGACGTAATTTCAAGACGGCGACATCTATGTGATATAAATAACTAAGTACGATAGTATATATTTTGAATTTATATCTAGTGTAATAACTGTGTTTGGAATAATATCATTTGGCGTAACATTGAAAAACGTTTTAACTATCAGCGCTATATTAAAGGACGTGTCATGTATTTAGCGCTGTAAATCATCAGCCAGATATGTATTTTATAAAATAATACTAAGTATTTCATCCGTGTTCATGCAATACAAATTTTGTTAAACTCGTTGATCAATTTAGACAAGAAAATAGTTCAGTAAAGACCGTTTTGAATGACCACTTATGTAATTGCATCTACATATCAGTTGGTTTTAAATTCTTAAAGACTTTACTATACAAGAACATGAACACAAACTAAATGCTAAATAAGAATATGAATCGCAAATGGTGAGTTTATTCCTGTTCAAGTGTCGACAATTAAACTATATATTTTAGGGTAATATTATACAACTACAGGAATATTCAATCAACAACACAAAACTACAAAAACTGTTATAAGACTATTGTTAACCAAAGACTGACTCATTTTCATTAAGATAGTACGATTCCGATTGAAACAGATTGGTTTAAACTATATTCGTATAACGTGTAAAGTAGACCAGATATACTTCACAAGTACACTTGTTATAATTTTTTATATTACCTTCTTATCTGTGTATCCCTTGGTAACCATGCAAGAGCAGGAACGAAACGCTTGTTGTGTTGCCCCAAACTACAAAGAAGAAAGTATAGATGAGAAAAACGGCGTTGAATAAATTAAGAATCAGTTGTGTAACGACATTATCACATCGAAGAGATATTCTGTGATATTCTAGTACTTTTTCGTAGTATTTTGTATTCAGAATAAGTCCTAATGACTTCGTGACAGCAATAGATGCGTTGAAAAAAAAAACGTTCAGACGATGTACTCATGAATATTTTGTTCAGACTGTGTACTCGGTAAGAAAGGAATCAATAACTTTCTTAAAACACCGAGAAAACAATGGAAACTTGGCACGAATGATACATTTACTAATTAAATCATTTTTTTTTGTAGAAGATCTCGACTTAAATTTGCATTTAGCGCTGAAATACCCGAATAAAGTACTTGTTTAGACGATGTACATACAAAAATAAAATTTGTATCGAGTTTCAGGCCTAAACCAAGAAGCCCTCGGACGAACGAAAGGCACGTAAGTATATTATATCATTAGGCGGGTACTCTGCGCCTATTCTGCATATCCTGAAATATCAGTAACAATGAGCATACCCCTTATTTCGTGGTCGAATCGACGGTTTTTTCAGCCATGTTGTGCGGACAATGTACTATAGAGATCACGTGATACTCCCCGGTGTTACCTATGGACTGTATATCATCTATGCACCAAGAGAAGGCTACAAGTATTTTGTTTTAAACACAAGTCTCTGAGTCAAGAGGTAACTGTTCGTTTTAAACAGGCCTCCTCTGAGTCAGGAGGTAGCTGTTTGTTTCAAACACACCTCTTTTGAGTCAATAGGTAGCTATTCGTTTTAAACACACCTCTGAGTCAAGAGGTAGCTGTTAAAGGTTTAGGTTACTCATTTTACAAGCGAGAAGGAAATGGTACCTGTATATGTTCGCAAATAGCTATTTTCGATTCGTTGATTTATAGATATCTACTGTACCAAGAGTTTAACTGTTTAACGTTCATGTCACTCATTTTACACTGGAAAAGAAAATGATAAACTTGTTCGCAGATATCAAATTCCTTTTAACTTAGTTTGAAAAGGGTCGAGGGCGGTTACTCAATTGGCACACATAGCCAAGTTTTTATTCGAATTGAAACCGATAACAAGACAACTTGGAGACAAGTGTCATAACATTTTAATAAAGACTATTGAATATATAACAGGGAGTCTTCCCTTCTAAGACCTTGTGACCAAGTTTTTAATACATGAGGTGACAAAATTGCATAATTGTAATTGACCCTTTCAAGACAGCATGCAGACAGGTTTTCTGAATAAGTTTCTTATCAAGTGGATAAAACACTATTGATGACGGGGATTTTCTCTCTAAAATGTTGACTTAGTGGCCTAGATTTTGACCAGAGGTGACCATTATTCATAATTGCCCAAGACATCATGAACAGTGAACAAGTTTCATAACAATTGGACAACAACAATTGAACTTATGACGGGGATAAATTTCTTCTAATAGTTCACCTAGTGACCTTTTTTACCGGAGGGCATCTTCTCTTTACATCTTCCATCTGGACATCTTCAGACACTTCTATAATATTTTTTCATGGTAAAATCCTGATTTAAAGCATAGTCATAGCGTTCTATGTTATGCAAATCAAGGCAAAAAAAATGAGAAAAAATGACTTAAGACTCATAGCATCGCGCATGATTTAGAAAGGAAGGATCATAGACATTGTAGGGTTATTCTATGTTGAAAGACATCACCAACCGTGTGAAGACCAACTGCTTTCCACAATTTCAAAAGGTGGGCTTTTCTGGACCTCAAAAGTATCATTCATGAAATGCTTTTTATGCGTTTTCTATTGACATTTTAATTGTTATATCTTATAGCAAGAACTAAGCTATGAAAATTAGGGGACTATTTCTTTAAACCTTTAAAGTTTCCTATTGATGTCTAGAA
Source organism: Mya arenaria (assembly GCF_026914265.1). NCBI lineage: Eukaryota > Metazoa > Mollusca > Bivalvia > Myida > Myidae > Mya > Mya arenaria. The sequence goes on along the minus strand of NC_069134.1, from coordinate 10,816,963 downwards.
ATGGCAGTAAGTTCATACCGACCTGAAAATTTCAGAAATATTGAAAATAAACGGCCGCCAGGTGGGATGGAATACATACCTGGAATAACTTCCTAGTTGCAATATATTGCGACTCAAAGCGATAATTAGAATCGTGCAGTTAAAAAAAACGCGATCGCAATTTTAGCGTCTCGTGTCATCCCTCGCGAACTAGACCACAACAGATGTATTAATTCTTAAATCAATTATGTTAAACCTTTTAATATGAAACCAATTAAAAACAACAACATTTTCATCACTTACCATACGTTCTTCTACTTTTATGCGGAGTTGCATTTTGTCTACTGCCAAAAAAATCGATTATTTTTCAAAACCAAATAAGTTTGCATATGGTTAATATAACATTCTAATGTCATATGACCACCAAGATATTTTTCCATTAAAGGTGGCGAGTATAGCCATCGGGTGATGCTGTATGATAATATTTCCTGTTTCAATGCCGTTTATGTCCAAAAAACAACAAGTCAATACTATTTACTTTGTCCATGTTCATGATCTCATACATTTATGTTTTATACATGCCTTTTAGCGTTAAATTTCTCCCCAAATATATGAGCACACATTGGGATTTTTTTAAAGACCGTACATCATTTATATTTTTTAATTTTTTGATAAAAACAACAACATTTGTTTGAACTAAAGGAAAAGTTTATTTGCAATTGCGCCAAAAAGGGGCTCCGTAATACGTTTTCATTGCGTGTTCGTACCATCAGAGTGCGGGAATCATTTGCATGTTTTATCGTCCTGGGACCCGCCACTTCGATAAAAAACACTCGTTTGATCAGAATCAATATGTTTTATCAATTTCAAACTCTTAATGTTTATCCATTTCATACCCTATAGACCGAAACCAAAATCACTTTTCAGACGCGTTCCTGCATGTTATGTAGGGTTCAATGTGGCCTACTGGAATCCAAAAGCAACTCATTTTGCATGCGTTAAAAACCCTAATGTCGATTTACAAACAATAATTTCAATGTATTCACTAAATACTGAATATGGATAAGAATGAGGTTGTGCACGCAAACTGGTTTAAACCCCCATTATATTTACATTTTACTGTGACCGTTCCAAGGCGGTAACTAACAATCCTTAATAAACACACTTAGTTTTTATATAGTATATAATTTATGCATTGTGTTGTTTGTGGGGTTTTCTGCTGTTGTTTCATGTTTCTTGTTTGTGGTTTTTGTGTTTGTGTGTTCTATGTCTTTGGAGTTAACGCTGTGCAATTAAACCGGGTTTATGTTTAAACTTTTGGGTACTGAGCTTGTTTCTGTAGTTTTTCATATAAATATTAAGATTCCGGTTTAATGTGTGCCAATTAGGTCAAAAATAAATCAAAGCGCGAGGCGCTGAAAGACTATCTGCGGGCAAATATGCGATAGTTGCAAATTTTATTTGAACTATGGGAATGGTTGAAGGGCACATAAATAAAAGTGAAAAAATGTGCCGAGAGCGCTTGTGCCCACACTGGGCAAGGAAACAAACGCATCTATATCTTTATGGCATTTTGTTTTTTGTAAATGTCACTTCAATCGTCGTAATCCCTCTTCCCCATGTATTTAGTGTTACAATGCATGCCCCATTTCAATCGTTTCTAACGGTTTTTCGTTGCTTTGATTAGATATCATACGATAGGAAAATACAATACATCATATATATACTACTCAAAATTTGATAAGGATCACTTGATTAGTTATTTGTAAAACTTAACCAAATTAGCATGCTTATTTTATTTCAAAGCATTAGTTTTATCCCTTCGTAGGCCTCTAGAATGTTCGATGATTTTGATTGTATTGCTACCAGCGCGTGCACGGGCGGCACGGACAACTGAATACCCACGGAATAAGGCCTTTTGGCATACATGTAACATCTTAAACATGTGGTCGTTTCTTGTTTTTCGCTTCGTGTATTCGATTTTTACTCGGACCATCTACCACATTGTGTTCAAAATGCCAAACAGAAGGCGTTTAACTCCTGATGAAATGCATGTTGGCATTGGAATGCTGGAGGCAGGGTTGTCTCAGAGGACTGTAGCAGAACACCTTAATGTGTCACAAAGAGTAGTTTGCAGGATGTGGAATTGTTATCAAACGAATGGAAATGCTCAACATCGACATGGTGGTGGTCGTGCAAAGGCTACATCTGACGTTCAGGATCGTTACTTGCGGTTTTAGCCAGACGTTACCGTTTTCGTAACGCCACTTCGTCACGTAATGACTTCCAGAACGCCACAAACGTAAGAGTTTAAACGCAAACCATCAGAAATCGTTTGCATAGTGCTGGCTTGATGGCACGACGACCGGCAATTCGCATCCCATTGACCCGATACCCCATCCAGGAGCGTTTGGACTGGGCACGTCAACACGTTGGATGGACGTTAAACGAATGGACCACAGGGCTTTTTACAGACGAGTCAGTGTTGTATTGACTTTACAGATCGAAGGTCCAGATTGTGGAGGTTACGTAATGAACGTTTTGCTCAAGTTTGTGTCGCCGAACATGATCGTTATGGCAAGGGCTCAGTCATGGTATGGGCCGGAATCAGCATGCACGGGAAAACAGTCTTATACGTAATTGAAAACGGTACGTTGACGGCTGTTCGTTATTGTATCGAGATCCTGGACGTTTATGTTCGACCGTATGCAGATGCAATCGGTCCTGATTTCATTCTTATGGTTGATAATGCGCGCCCACACAGAGCAAACATCACAAACCTATTTCTGGAAAATGCTACCATCGAGAGAAGGGACTGGCCAGCTCTTTCCCCAGACATGAACCCGACCGAGCATGCCTGGGACATGCTTCAGAAAGCATGCTTTATGCTTCTGCTCGTCCAGTCCAGCCAACAACTGTTCCTCGGCTCAGAACGGCGCTTCAGGAGGAATGGGCCAGACTCCCTCAGCAACAGCTCCGGAGGCTTATCAGCAACATGCGGAGGCGATGTCAAGCTGTTATTGACGCTCGTGGACATCACACACGCTTCTAACATAGGTTTAAAAAAAATTCAAAGATATTCTGTTGACTTTCCAAATTTGTAGACAACCTGATATACGCCTGCTTTTGACCCCTATCATGTTTAGGAGTACGTTACGCTTGAACGGAATTGGTTTAGTACTGATATCTTATGACATTTGAAACCTGAAACAATGCCATTTGATAAAATTAAGTGTTGATATATCGTTTTCTTGATATATACGTATGTACTTTATATTAAAAAACATGATCCCTATCAAATTTTGAGTAGTTTATATCATTTCCTTTTATTAACATGCACATTTTGTTTAGGGAAAATCATTTTTTACGTCGACATATCCCCATGTATTTGAAGATACAGTAAATGCTCTTTTCAATCGCGTCTAAAGTTTTTTTCGGTGCTTTGATTAGATAGCATACGTTAGACAAGTTCTATGAACTAACACGTTTTAAATGATTCTATTTTTACGAGCAACTTTAGCAATAATACCTTTCAAAATGCAGAGCTTATCAGATGGTCGTTTTCCCGCGGTGAGGACAAACATGTGGTCAGTTAATGTAGTTGAAACTATTTTTAGATTATCCAACTCGTCTGTTTTATGAATGAGAATATTATCGTGCTTTTTGAAGTTTATTGATAAATTTAATGTTATTAATGTGTTATGTAAGTACCTGTTTATAAATAGTACTAGTACTAGTGCTGTTATGAATGCTTCGTACTCTTTGGATGTTAAACAGGTTTAATCCGAACCACTTTGCTTCACTAAACGTATGCATGACTCACTGTCGTATCAGGGCATGTGTGCTTATATAAATTGAAAGTCTAATGTCTAAAACTATGCCAAGAATACACCGGAACGAAGCTTTTATGAAAAAAAATGAAAACGTCTCATTAGAAATATAAACGCCTAAAATCTTAGAAGGGATAGTATCTTGTTATTGTGTAGCAGGTAAATTGCAATGTATAGTATTTGAAAGATTAGCAATGCGAAACCTGAGATACAACTATTTTAACACTTAGACAATAATTTCTGTTTCTTATCTCATAAAAGACAATTAAAAAGCAGCATTACAAATAAGCGTGCTTCAGGGTCACTTTAGGTTATAATGACAAATCCTGCAGGCGATGGGACACTTGCGGTCGGTAATCATTTCTGAAACACCATGGGCTAAACTCAGAGTGAATATCAATATCTTCCTAGAAGAGCCTCCATTATCTTGACCCTCATTAATCTGATAAATATAACGATCTAAAAATAGTTATATTCTGCTAATAATAAAATGCCGGGATACATAATTAAGCGCGGAAATAGCCGAACAAGCAAACACTCATACTCGGACTGCAACACAACCAATCTATTTTATGGTGTCGACGTCATTCTGCTAAACATAGAGCGCAATGAGACAAAAAATTGGGTTAAAACGACATGAATAGAAGTAGTTCTTTGGACTTTGTGGTCTTAAGACTACCTGCGCGCATGCAATCTCATAAACTGTTTTGTTCGTTTCTAATATATTTTAAGCATTTCTCGTCATTTTCCGTAAAAACAGTTCTATTTTAAGATAACGAACTGTAACAATATAAAATAAAACTATTTGTTTCCGGAATTTACACTCCTAAACCTTTTCATAGCTTTAGTCTGAAAGCATTTTAATCCAATTCCAGGGTTAAATATGGTATACTGCCGAAGGTAGGACGTAATTACGTTTCATGCAAACATTAAGTGAGAAAATGTTTCATGGCAAACAAAATGGCGGATTTAGAATGAAAAGTACCGATTCATGTATCAACTGTTGCCTGGTAAGTGGACTTTTTCTTTAAATTTTGAAAAATTGACTTTTTCTTTTTTTTAAATTTTGCAAAATGTATGCGTCCAGTATGCGACGAAAAACATATTCTTCAATTGACATCTTAGTTAGGTATCATAACTTTAAAGATAAAAAAGTTATTGAAAAGATTGGGGCTTACTCTAATTTCAAACAAACATTCGTTTTACCTGGGATAAATTTAATTAGTTTGCAACTGCGTTCAAAAGCGTTCCGTAATGCGTATTTGCGAGTTCGTACCATCGGAGTGTTCGAAATATGAATACCATTTTTTCTCTACCATATGTCCACTATGACTTTTCGGTCGGATGACGCATTTCTTGCTCTAATCCGTGCCAGTTAGGGCAAAAATACCAAAATGTCAGTACGGTTTTAAACAAATCGACTCATAAATCGTTCAGTTCGTTTCACATAGATTTCTTTAGCGCTTCCTACATGTTATGCCAATCAATGCAAACTACTGAAACAGCAATGTTCTCACATCGCGCATTATTTAGAAAGGATCAAGAGCACCCAATAGATTTAAGGGTCATTCTATGTTATTACATATTATCGTCTCAATAAAAGAGACACAACAAAAGACACCTTCAAAATCACCCTTCGTGTGAAAAAAACATCGCTATCTTCATTTTCAAAACGGGGTATTTCTGGCCCGTGTGGTTCTGGTAACTAGGCAGTCGCGGCACTAAGTATGGAGCTGAAAAAACATTGCACATTCATGTATTGCTCTTTATGCAGTAATTTCTTGGCATTATATGTAGTTCTTTCTTATAGTAAGATCGAAGCGACACAAATTAAGGGACTATTCCGTTTAACCTTTTTAGTTCTCTATTGATCTCCTTAAATAGAAATAAGTTCACACTGACCTGAAAATTTTCAGAAATGTTCAAAATACTGGCCGCCAGGTGATGGAAACTTGTATTCTGGATAAACTCCAAGTTGCAATATATTGCGCAGCAAAGCGCGATAATAAATAAGCTTCGTGCACTTAAACCTTTTTCCAAAACCGCGATCGCCATTTGAGCGTCTCACATCGTTTCTCGCGAACGTAGACCACAAAATTGGTCAAAATATTTCCCTTTTAAGAAAAAGTACATTAATAATGCATTAAGCTGTGGTTGTTGTTTTTTTGCCAACAAAATCGATTTGTTTATGACTTGTTTTCGCGTGGTTAACGAAATATTTTAATGTCGAATGACCAACAAGAAATTTCAGTGGCGAACGTAGGGCCATCGGGCCGACGTTCGAATGCAGCATGTGGATATTTTTCGGCTTTAATCCCGTTTATGGCAAAACAAAAACCATACACACAAAAGTAATATTCTTTCATAACTTCATGATCTCGAACATTTTTTTTTATATTCGATAGCAATAGCTTCAATGTATAATTTCTCGTCAGATATAAGAGCACACATTGGGACATAGTTCTTTCTTCAAACCCGTAATTCAACTCTTTAAATACACGCGTCTTGGGGTCCCCGACTTTTGATGTAAAACAATTTGGGACATTATATGAAATTAGTTAATTTGCGAATTCGCCCAAAAGGGGGCTCCATGAGGCGTTTTCATTGCGTGTTCATACCATCGAATTGCGGGAATTATTTGCATGCTGTTTTTATCGTCTAGGCGGCCGCCACTTTGACAAAAAAGCAACTCGTTTATCCTGAATCAGTAAGGTTTATCCATTTCATGTACTTTTGTCTATTCGAGACCAAAATTACTTTACACACGTTTTCCTTCATGTTATTTAGGGTTGGATATGGCCAAATCAAATGCGACAAATGTTCAATACAAACATTTTTACATAAGGTTAAAACACTTTAAAATTAATGGTGTACTTTATGGATACAATGGCTGCAGTTGGGTGACGCTTTTTTTGACATTTATATAAGGTCATGTACTGAAACCATATATTTTTACTATTTGTTCTGGAATCTAAACTCTTATCCCTTTTCATATATTTAGTCTTTATAAAAAAACAATTTCATCCAATTCCAAGGTTGAATTTTGCATATTGCTATCCAAAATCGACTCATTTTCAAAACAAATATTTATGCTGTTAACAAAACCTAACTATGCCGAATCACCAAAACAAATTCCATTTGTAAAAAGCGCGTATATGACCACCGTGAATTTGCAGCCTGATGATGCAGTGTTTTTCTCCCGTTTGAATGTGGACAAACAATCAAACTATGCACAATATTTCTCAATTTCATGATCGCATACGTTTGTTTTGTTTCAAAACATCACTCTTTAAAACTCGTTTTATATAGACTTAAAAAAATAAACAATAAAAAACATTTTAATCCATTCCTTACGTTTTCCTGCATTTTAAGGCAATCTTGATTTTGCAGCCGGATGACGCAAATTTGACTTATTTCCCGTTCCAGTCATTTATGGCAAAAACAGATAATCGCATACAATTGTTTTATTCGTTCCAAACACCAGTACGTAAAGCGTTTAATGCAATTTGTCACGAAAATAGACTACACAAATAACAATATATATTTGAATAAAAGTAAACCTTTTTTTAAATTTAAAAGTGGTTTTGCAATCAACATTATCTATCTTATTTCTATATATTTGTGTCTCTATCGAAACCAAGAAAAGCATTTTCAACACGTAATTCCCACATTTTATATAGGGTTGAATTTTGCCTACTGCCAACCGATAATGACATATTTTAAAAGCAAATGATGTAAAACGTTTGAATGTCGAATCTTCAAGAATAAATTCCATTTATTAAGTGAAGTGATATTGCACCCTTGTGATGCGGTGTCCACAATTTTCTGTTTCAATTCCAATAAGGGAAAATTTAAATCAAGGTTGGTGTTGTTTAACTTTTTCCAAAATCACGATCGCTAGATTGTGTTATTTTCGTTTCAAACGCAATATTTGAGCGCGGCATGTCATTACTCGCAAAATAAGAATACACTAAATGATACCCTACGATATTTAAAAATTATGTCTACAACAATAATAATTGTTTGTACTGCTTACATCATGTTTTTATTTACCCATTTCATAAAATATAGTATTTTTGAAAGCAATAAGGAACATTTGGGGACATTTCCTTTCTTTAACTTGGAGCTTATCACATAAAATCGACACATTTTTAGAACGAATGATTTTGCATGTTGATAAGCTTTATCGAATCTGGTCACCGTGGTTTTATAGTCCGGAGATACAGCGTTTTTCGATTGAACGCCAGAACGAAAAAAGTGGATGCAGTTGAACCTTTATCAAATCTTTTATCGCATTATGTTGGGATGATGACCATCTGGATTTTGCAGCTGCATGACACAATTTTGACTTATTTCTCCTTTCTATGCCAGTTACAGCAAAGCAGAAAACGGTTCAATTGTTTTGTTTTGTTTCAAACACAAGTTTAGCGTTTAATGAATTTTGTTACGGAAATAGACTGTACAACGTGACAAATTATATAAAAAACAACAGTAAAGCAATTCAATGTCGAAATAACAAACATCCATTTATAAATCAAGTTGAATGGTGGCGAACATGGCCACCGTGATTTTACCGTCTATTGATGCATTGCTGACACTGATCCAGTGCCAGTTTTACAAACGTTGGTGTTGTTAAACCTTTTCCAAAGTTTCAAACGTATTTCTAGCGCTTCATGTCATTCCTCGCTAAACCACGCCTATGAGACCACACGATGGGACAATTAAAACACACACATACAATAACCAATGTTTCTTCTTGTATCAATAATTTGTTTCCCAATAATTTGTTTCCCATGTTCATATAATTTTTGAAAGCAATAGAGAGCATTTTAATCAAATTGCATACGTTTTCCTTTTAGAACAAATTAGACCTTATCAAACAAAATTGATACATTTTCAAACCAAATAGTTAAACATCTTTTTTTTAACAAAACATTCGAATCACATGCAACACATTCCATTTATTCGTGGCGGATATGGTTAAGGTGTTTTGCATGAAGAATATACATTATTTTTTTCCGTTTAAAACAGCATTGTATTTATTGTGTTTGGCCTACTGCAAACCAAACTCCATTTATTTGCAAGATAATGATTTTGCATGTGGTTAATAAAACATGCAAATGTGGAATGACAAACAAGCAATTTCATTCATTATGAGTTAAAAAGTGACTAATATGGCCACCGGCCCACTTTTATTTTGCGGCACGGTGACGCTGTGCTGAAATATGTTCCGGTTTCAATATCATTTATGGTAAAAAAAAAACATTGATTGGCATGAAAATATTATGTTTCATACATCATTTTTAGCGAGACATTAATTTCTCGCCAAATGTAAGGGAACACAATGGAACTTATTAGCGTTTAAAAGCGTGCTTAAAATGCATTGTAAAATTGAAGCGTCTTTGGACCTCTAATTTCCACAAAAAAACACTCGTTTGACCTGCAATGAAATAAGTTCATTTGCACATTCGTTAAAAAGTGCCCCGTATTGCGAGGTCGTACCATCGGATTGCGGGACATATTACCCTTTATTCTCAACTAGGGGCTCGCCACTTAAAAAAAGCAACAACACCAAACTGCAAACCATAAACGACTGATTTGAAATATTCTTACAAATATATTTATTTGTCGAATCACCATCAACACATTCCTATTCTTCAGTTTATTAAGATCAAGGTGGGGAATATGGCCAATATGACATGCAGTCGGGTGACGCATTCTTGACTTTAATCAGTGCCAGTTAGGGCAAAACAATAAAAAGCTCGAGCTATTAAATATTAAAATGCTTTAGTTCGTTTCTAATTTAGTTATTGGGCATATCACGGTAATTTCCTCAACACTAGACAACAAAACTAAACTAATTAGTCATATTTTATGAAACCGTACTGTAACTATATTACAAAATAGTTTTTACTAGACAACAAAATTAGACTAATTAGTTATATTTTATGAAACCGTACTGTAATTATATGACAAAATAGTTTGTTTTGGAACAATATTCTTTAACCTTTTCATATTTATGTTAGTCTTTTTGAAACCAGTCATAAGAAGAGCTGTAACAGTATGTGACGAATGCCCCCGAATTTGACATTGACCTATGAACAAGGTCAGTACATGAAAAGTTAAAGATCAAACACTGACCTTTGATGTATGCATCTTTATATGCTAAACACATGTGCCAAGTTTTTGTTGTAAATCTATCTTATACATGTACGTTTCAAATACATATGGCAAGTTATTTTAAATTGCCTCTGAACATAAAAAATACCACCCATACTTGACAACCTACACTCTTATGTCCTTATATTCAGCATTCCATTGTGAATAAACACTAAAAGTATCTTTCACCTTACAGGTAGGGACATGGGTCTTGTACGCGACACGTCATCTTGGTTTGTCGAACACATGTGACAAGTCATTTTAAAATATGTCCATACAAGAGAAGGTTACAGCCCGCACACAACAACCTATACTCTATGTCCTTATATGCAGCATTCCATTGTGAATAAACACTAAGTGTGACCTTGACCTTAGAGATAGCGAAGCGGGTCTTGTACGCGACACGTCGTCTTGGTATGTCGAACACATGTGACAAGTCATTTTAAAATATGTCCATACAAGTGGTCTTGTACGCGACACGTCGTCTTGGTATGTCGAACACATGTGACAAGTCATTTTAAAATATGTCCATACAAGAGAAAGTTACAGCCTTGACACAACAACCTATACTCTATGTCCTTATATGCAGCATTCCATTGTGAATAAACACCTAAGTGTGACCTTGACCTTAGAGCTAGGGACACGGGTCTTGCACGCGACACGTCGTCTTGGTATGTCCAACACATGTGGCAAGTCATTTTAAAATATATCCATACAAGAGAAGGTTAAAACAACTTATACTCTATGTCCTTATATGCAGCATTCCTTTGTGAATAAATACATAGTGAGACCTTGACCTTAGAGATAGCGAAGCGGGTCTTGCACGCAACACGTCGTCTTGGTATGTCGAACACATGTGGCAAGTGATTTTAAAATATGTCGATACAAGAGAAAGTTACAGCCTTGACACAACAACCTATACTCTATGTCCTTATATGCAGCACTCCATTGTGAATAAACACCTAAGTGTGTCCTTGACATTAGAGGTAGGGACACGGGTCTTGCACGCGACACGTCGTCTTGGTATGTCCAACACATGTGGCAAGTTATTTTAAAATATGTCCATACAAGGAAAAGTAACGGCCCGGACACGACAAGCTATACTCTATTTTCTTATATGCAGCATTACATTGTGAATAAAGACTAAGCATGACATTGACCTTAGAGGTAGGGATATACGGGTCTCGCACGCGACACGTCGTCTTGGTATGTCAAACACATGTGGCAAGTTATTTTAAAATATGTCCATACAAGAGAAAGCTACAGCCCGGACACGTGTTATTGAGCTGGACACACGACGGGCGGACAGACGGACGGACGGTGCGATTTTGAAATGCCCACCATCGGGGGCATAATTTTTTTTTGCGAATTCCATACTTTGTCGTACAATTAACATGCGGTTGAATTTGATCAACTGCTAACCAAAATCATTTCATTGCCGAACAAATCAGTCCGCATGTAGTTAATAAAACATTCTTATACCGAATCACCAGCAACAAAATCCATGCGTAATGGTCACTAACCAACATCGAATTTCATGTGCAATGGTCGCTAACACGGCCAAACATTCTAATACCGAATCACCAGTGACAAATTCCATACGTAATGGGCACTAACCAACACCAAATTCCATGTGTAGTGGCCGCTGACATGGCATTCTCATACCGAATGACCAATAACAAAATCCATGTGTATTGGTCTCTTATATTGCCAACGTATTTTTGCAGCCTCGTTGTGAAGTGAGGATACCTCAGCCCGTTTGAATGACATTTAGTGCAAAAATACACGAAATGAGTTAAGCCTTATCTAAATTCACGATCTAATACAATTGTTTTGAATCAAACATCATTATTTACCCCTTTCATAAACTATGGTCATTTCGAAAGCAAAACAAAAATCTCATTGTAATCCCTTTCCGCACATTTTTCTATATTTTATGTAGGTTTGGCCAACCAAAATTGGCATTCTTAAAGTAAATACTTTTATATGCGCTCAAAAACATTCCAATTTTGCACTAACATTGGTTTGGGCGAGTTAAATGGTGGCGAACATGGTCACCGTGATTTTGCAGGCCGGATAGACAGTTTTTGTTTTCCGTTTGAATATAAGTCAGATGAAGAAAAAAATATTGCTGCAGTTAAACCCTTTCCAAAATTATGATCTCATACATGATAAAACTGATTTGCTTAGTTCTAAACACATTTCTAACGAATCATGTCGTTCAGAGAAATTACACAACTGTTATAACAAACAATGTTTTTTTTCTCGAATCAATATTGTTTTCAATTAAAAGCATACATGTAACTATAACTCTTTATACGCCTTCCTACATTTTATGCCAACAAGGCAAAATAACGCAAAACCAAAGGACTTAAAAGTACTCACATTGCGCATTAGTTAGAAAGGATGAAATACACCCAAGACAAGTAACGAGTCATTCTATATAATGCTGTATTATCGTCTCATTAATTAATTAATTAGCACAACAAAATACTTTTCGAATCACCACCGTTTGAAGAACAATTGCTTTATTATACGGTACGGTAGCGCTACGCATCGAACTGAAATATATTGCACATTCGTGTAATGTTTGTTTTCTTGTCATTATGTATAGTCGTTTGTTATGGTTAAATCGAAGCTTCTGCAAATTAAGACACTTTTTCGTTTAACCTTTTAACTACTTAGAAAAAAGTTATCTATTGATGTCTATGAGTAGTAGTTAGTTCATACTGACCTTAGAACTTCAGAAATATTTAGAATGCAGACCAGACCGTCTTGTGGGTGGAAAAATGTATCTGCCGGCGTGATTAAGGAGTCAAAACCTTCACTGGAGTGGAACACTAGTATCAGGCTGCAGTTTTCTCAATATATGGAGTGGGACACTACAATGAGGCTGCAGGTCTGTGTAGAGGCGAAGTTGAGAACTAATACAATACATTTCATTTAAAGGGGCATCTCTCCACTTCTATGTAGACATGGAATTGTCCTCTTGTGCAAGTCCTCATTTCTATGTAGGGAGGGAGAGATTGAGTATACAACTTCATAAGACTGTGCACAGCTCTATGTTGAGATTCAGTGCAGTGTCAAGCTGCAGGTTATGTAGAGATGGAGTGGACAGCTAATGTTTATATACAGTGATATGTAGCGATGCAGTGGACACATAGGGTCAGGTGGAAGTTCTATGCAGAGATATAGTGTACTGTGTCATGGTGTAGAAATGTGTAAAGATGGAGTATCAGGTTCTACATGTAGTGTCAGGCGGTACTCTATGTAGAGTGATGTTGACACCTGTAGTAGCGCTGATAGTCTATGCAGAGATGGATTGAACAGTTACAGTGTGAGGCTGCAGCCTTTATGTTAAAATGGAGTTCACAATTGGTGTCATTTTGCAGTTCTATAACGAGACAGAGTGACCAACTAGTGTCAGAATGCAGTTCTCTCTGATTAACTACTGGCAAGCTGAAGTTAAATGTACATATGGAGTGGAACACTACTGTCAGGCTGCAGTTCTAGTGGAGATGGAGTGGACAACTATTGTAAAGCTGCAGTTCTATTTAGAGATGGAGTGGACAACAAGTGACAATCCTGAAGTAAACCTATATTTAAATTGAGTGGACAAATTGTGTCAGGAAGCAGTTCTAGTAGAGATGTAGTAGACAACAAGTGTCAAGCTACAACTGTATGTAGGGATGAACTAGTGTCAATCATGCCGTTCTAGTGGACAACGAGTGTCAGGCTGCAGTTCTATGTAGAGATAAAGTTGACAACTAGTGTCAATTGTTCAGTTCTATGTAGAGATGTCCAGTGGACAACTTGTGCCAGGCTGCAGTTCTATGTCGAAATGAAGTGGACAAATAGAGGCAGGCTGCAATTCTATGTAAAGATGAAGTGGAAATCTACTGTTTTGTGTAGAGATGAAGTGGACAACAAGTGTCAATCATGCACTTTTATGAAGAGATGAAGTGGACAACAAGTGATAAGCTGCAGCTGAATGTAGAGTTGGAGTGGACAACTAGCTTCAGGCTAAAGTTCTATGTAGGGATGACGTGGACTTATATTGTCCTGTTGCAGCTATGGTAGGGATTGAGTAGTACAACTACTGTAAGACTGCAGTACTTTGTAAAAATGTAGTGGACAACTAGTGTCAGGCTGCAGTAAAAGAAGAGATGAAGTGGACAACTAGTGCCAGGCTGCAGTGCTATGTAGAGAAGTACAGGACAACTAGTATCAGGATCAGTTCTATGCAGAGGTTAGGTGGACATATTCTTTAAGGCTGCAGTTCTCTATAGATATGGAGTGGACAACTAATGTAAGACTGCATTTCTAGAAGAGATGTAGTGGACAACTAGTGTCAATTTGGAAGTTCTATTTATATACTGAGTGGGTAATTAGTGTTAGGATACAGTTCTAACTAGATATGAGCGAACATCTAATTCCAGCCAGCAGTTGTATGAAAAGATGAAAAGATCCATGTTGAGATTAAGTTGACAACTAGTGTTAGGCTGCAGTTCCCTTGTAGAGATAAAGTGGACAACTTTTGTCAGGCTGCAGCTCTTTGTAGAGATGAAGATGACAACTAGAGATGTAGGAGACAATTATGAGTTGCATGCTAGTCTATCTTGAGATCTGGGTGGAACTGGATTCTGGATGCTGCTCTATTTAGAGCTGTTAAGACAACTGAATTTAGGATGCTGCTATATTTAGAGTTGTAGGAGACAACAAGATTCTTGAAGCTGGTCTATGAAGAGATGTTAGGGGCAACTGGATGCGTGTCAACTTAAGAGATGTGGGAGAAAACTGGATTCTGGACGATGGCCTATTTAGTGATGTGGGAGACGACTTGATTCTGGATGCTGGCCTATTAAGTGATGTGGGATACAACAATATTCTAGATGTTGGGCTATTAAGAGATGTGGTTAAAAATTAAATTCTAGATGCTGGTTTCTTTAAAGGTGTGGGAAACAACTGGATTCTGGATGCTGGCCTATAAAGTGATGTGGGAGACAACTGGATTCTTGCCTATTTAGTGATGTTGGAGACAACTGCATTCTGGGTGCTGGTCTATTTATTAAGTGATGTTGGAGACAGCTGGATTCTAGATGCTGGCCTATTACTTGATGTGGAAGAAAACTGTATTCTGGATCCTGGCCTATTATGTGATGTTGGAGACAGCTGGATTCTGGATGCTGGCCTATTATGTGATGTGGAAGACAACTGGATTCTGGATGCTGGCCTATTAAGTGATGTTGGAGACAGCTGGTTTGTGGATGCTGGCCTATTAAGTGATGTTGGAGACATCTGGATTCTGGATGCTGGTGTATTGAGACATATGAGAGACAACTGGATTCTGGTTTATGAAGAAACACCATTTTGGTTCCAGATGCTGGTCTATAAAGAGACAACTTTGTTCCGGATGCTGGTCGATGAAGAGACACTTTGGTTCTGGATGCTGGTCTTTGTTGTGATAATGGGTACAACTGTGTCCACAATTTATGTAGAAATAAGTATACTGTCTTGATGCCTTGTCTGTGTTGAGATGTAGACAAGACTTCAGGAATTTGATCATGAAAGTATAAAAAGCTTGAATAAAGTTAACATGGAAATTTTGCACTGATAATATAGTTTAATCTAATTTAATATTTCATACAAAACTTAAAGCATAGTTCAGCAAGAATTAACCACTAATAGCTTTATTTTGTATGCTATAAACAAAATGCACAACTTGAAGATGATGTTGCAGTAAGCTTTTTTAATTTGTTTTATGTAGCAACCAAATAGTCATAAATAAAATATAGAAGGTGCTCAAAAGATACAAAAACCGGGATGGATTAAACAAATGCTCAGTAAAAGAAAGGCATAATCTTTTCTTTCTTTTGTTTAGCAGCAAAGTATGCCATCTTCAAAATCAGGTAAAAAAATTCTGCCCTAGCGTTGTCTGAAAGGTAAGGTGGTTAATGTGTATAAAATGTCATTTGTTTGATGTTAAATGCCACACCCACACAAAGAAAGGTCACTTGAATATGTTGAATATTTTGAAAAAATAGTTCTCCTAGTGTAATGAGTTCATGATGTGTTTGTTAAACTGTCTTCTTAATTTAGGACAAACTTTTAAATCTGATATAAATACTTTTGATTGATATGAACATACAATTATTCAATAAAAGAGGAAGGGATAGCTTATAGGAAATGCCTTTGTAATGATATAAGAAAAGAATATGTGGCTTTAATAACATATACATGTAAAACAGAACTACAAGGACATGCCCACTTCCTGAATCTTGGAGGCAAAAGTCACTGTCATAGTAAAAAAGAAACTAAGCTTGTAACATTGAACTAAATCCAAGTGCTACCAACAAAACAAATGTAAGAGAACGGACCCATAAAAGACAATGAATGCAAAAACCATGTTACCCAAAAAGGAAACTATGGTTTAACAAAAAAAATTAATGTTCTATTTATATCATGACTACCAACAACAATTTCTAAACAAAACAAGAGATGTTTGTCAAACATTATGCCCCCTGAGCGCCAAGTTGCCAGAAATATTTGGACAATTGAATGAAATATGCATGGACTGAAATGACAGCTGATTTGTCATTGGATGCATATGAGGCAGGTCATCTACTGGTCATACCTAATCTTCATGTCAAGTTTGATGACCATAGGTCCGGGAATTGTTGAGTTATCACTCGGACAAGCTTTGGTCTTCCAACAGACCGACCGACATGTGCAAAGCAATTATATAACCCCTCTGCTTCGAAGGGGGGCATAATTAAACTAGATGTTCACTGAAAACTGATACTTCAACTCATGCATTTAGTGACATATAAATTTCTACTGCCTACTATATAAGACAAATATCAGAACAATACTCTTACTTTAAAACTTTACTGAAGAAAATATATCCTTGATGATCATCTATCTTAGTTTGAAACAAACATGGCACTTAGTGGATAGAGGAGCTTGAGGCAAATTTTCTCCAAAATTGCATAAGATGCACTTTACTTATGATAACTTAAGAAGGCAAATAAATGCCCAACTAAAATAGTAACATAAAAGAAAATCATTTCTATACAAACATTTATACATCAATCCCAATCATCTGTGCATGCATTAAAAAAATATGGACAATCAGAAAACCTTTTTTCAGCTTACAGTCACACTGACCTTGACCTTTGACCCACTGACCTCAAAATCAATAGGGTTCATCTGCTGGTCATGACCAATAAGCCTACCTAGTATGAGGTCCCTGGGTCAAAGCGTTCTCAAGTTATTGATCGGAAACCGTTTTTCATGTTAAGGTCACACTGACCTTGACCTTTGACCCACTGACCTCAAAATCAATAGGGTTCATCTGCTGGTCATGACCAATACACCTACCAAGTATGAGGTCCCTGGGTCAAAGCGTTCTCAAGTTATTGATCGGAAACCGTTTTTCATGTAAAGGTCACACTGACCTTGACCTTTGACCCACTGACCTCAAAATCAATAGGGTTCATCTGCTGGTCATGACCAATAAGCCTACCTAGTATGAGGTCCCTGGGTCAAAGCGTTCTCAAGTTATTGATCGGAAACCGTTTTTCATGTTAAGGTCACACTGACCTTGACCTTTGACCTCAAAATCAATAGGGTTCATCTGCTGGTCATGACCAATACACCTACCAAGTATGAGGTTCCTGGGTCAAAGCGTTCTCAAGTTATTGATCGGAAACCGTTTTTCATGTAAAGGTCACACTGACCTTGACCTTTGACCCACTGACCTCAAAATCAATAGGGTTCATCTGCTGGTCATGACGAATAAGCCTACCTAGTATGAGGTCCCTGGGTCAAAGCGTTCTCAAGTTATTGATCGGAAACCGTTTTTCATGTTAAGGTCACACTGACCTTGACCTTTGACCCACTGACCTCAAAATCAATAGGGTTCATCTGCTGGTGATGACCAATACACCTACCAAGTATGAGGTTCCTGGGTCAAAGCGTTCTCAAGTTATTGATCGGAAACCGTTTTTCATGTAAAGGTCACACTGACCTTGACCTTTGACCCACTGACCTCAAAATCAATAGGGTTCATCTGCTGGTGATGACCAATACACATACCAAGTATGAGGTCCCTCGGTCAAAGCGTTCTCAAGTTATTGATCGGAAACCATTTGGTATTCCGACCGACCGACCGACAGACAGACAGACCGACCGACCGACCGACCGACCGACATGTGCAAAACAATATACCCCACTTTTTTCAAAAGGGGGCATAAAAATGACATAAATGTCAGTTTGTACATAATGGCTACCAGCAAAGAGTGCAAAAATCAACAGAAAGATTCAAAGTCATTTAGTACATACATCATGGCTGCCAAATAAATAAAAACCCCAAACAACATCATTCTTAAAAGTCACTTCATACATACACCATGGATACATAAAAAAGATCCAACACAAACTAACACTGTAACCAACTCCTTTAGTCACTGGATAGACCATGGTAAATAAAAAGAACCCAAAACAAAAATAAACTGTTCAACAGTTTATACATAAACCATGGCTACCAACCAAAAAAAAAAAACAAGCTTATGTTCAACATAGTTCATATAAGTCAAATACCAAAATAAATCTTCAAATTTATAAAAACATAGAAACTGTATATACCCAAAGAAAGGCCAGAACAAACCAGCAATACAACAAAATTATTCAGAGGCTCCTAATAATATAATCAAAACTACAGGGACAAGCAACCAAAAATGCAAAATAGTTATTTTAAGTCCCTCAGTGCATATATCATTGCTACAGAAAAAGAGCCAAAATCAGACTAACAGTACAACAGAGCTCTTCAAATTAAATACCAACAGCTAAGCTATCAACAACAATAGCCAAGAACAAATTCACAATACAATGTAATGTTTGAAAAACTAAAAAAATAATAATTGAATTGTAGTTACAAACAAAGGGAGAAAAAATATATTACAACAAAGAAAATTGAAGTCAATGAACTCAAATATCATGTGTGCCAACAATGAGCTCAAAACAGCTGAACAATACAACAACTTTATTCACTTTAACTAAACACAAAAGAACAAAAATTGTCTACAAAGTCACTTAACACATACATGTATCTCAGGGTTATCAAATCATCAAAAGCCAAAACAACTACATTGTACTTAAATTTAAACAAATACCATAGCTACAAAACAAATGCCAAAACAAGCTGTTACAGCAGACTTCTACAAAACCACATAATATTGTAATCATGGCTAACAAGGAGAGTAAAATATCAAAACACAAAACAGAACAACAGATTTTTTTAAAGTAATTTACCATGTACATACATCACGTATACACTTAATAAATAGACCATGGCTAACAAAACACAGAGTACCAAACTAACAGTACAATACCATGGCTACAAAACAGAGAAAAAACTGTCTTACAATACACAAGATTAAACATTTACCATGGCTAACTAAAACAGATCAACAAACTAATAGAACAACAGATTGTTTATATACTCTAGCTTACAAAACAGAGCACCAAACTAACAGTACAACAGAGTATACGTATACCCAAACATACCCATACATATACCATGACTAACTATCAAATCAGCAAATAATACATGTACCATGGCTACAACTCAGAGCATCAAACAAACTAACAGTACAACGTATAATACATATACCATGGCTTACTAAACAGACTAAAAAACTGACTTACATTACAGCAGATTATACATATACCATGGGTTCAAAACAGAGCACAAAATTGTCTCACAGTACAACATATTATACATATACAATGGCTAACACAGAGTGCTAAACTATCCATTCAGCAGATTATACATATACCATGGCTGATGAAATAGAGCACAGTTCAACAAAGTATACATAAACCATGGCTAACAAAAAAGAGCACAGTTCAACAGAGTATACATATTTCATGGCTATCAAAACAAGCACAGTTCATCAGAGCATACATATTGCATGGCTATCAAAAAGAGCACAGTTCAACAGGTTATACATATACCATGGCTAACAAAAAAGAGCACAGTTAAACAGATTATACATTTACTAAAGTTATCAAAAAAAGAACAATTCAACAAATTAAACAAATACCATGACTAACAAAAAAGAGAACAGTTCAACAGATTATACATGTATCAGTGTTTACAAAAAAAGCACAGTTCACTAGAGCATACATTTACCTGGCTAACTAAAAAGAGCACAGTTCAACAGATTGAACATATTCCATGGCTAACAAAATAGAGCACAGTTCAACAAAGTATACATACCTTGGCTAACAAAAAAGAGCATAGTTCAACAGATTAAACATATACCATGGCTAACAAAAAATACAGTTCTACAGATTTTACATGTATAAGTGCTAACAAAAAAGCACAGTTCAACCGAATATACATATACCATGGCAATCAAAAAAGAGAACAGTTCAACAGATTATACATAAAGCTTGGCTAACAAAAAGGGGCATAGTTCAACAGATTATACATATAACACCGCTAACAAAAAAGGGCATAGGCTAACAAAAATGAGCACAGTTCAACAGATGATGCATATACCACCACTAACAAAAAATGAGCATAGTTCAACAGAGCATACATATACCACCGCTTACAAATAAGAGCACAGTTCAACAGAGTATACATTTACCACTGCTAACAAAAAAGAGCATAGTTCAACAGAGTATACAAAATTATACCACAGCTAACAAAAAAGCACAGTTCAACAGAGTATACATAAACCAGGGCTAACAAAAAAGAGCACAGTTCAACAGAGTATACATATACCATGGCTAACAAAAAAGAACACAGTTCAACAGAGCATACATATACCACTGCTAACAAAAAAGAGCACAGTTCAACAGAGTATACATATATATATACCATGGCTAACAAAAAAAGAGCACAGTTCAACAGAGTATACATTTACCACTGCTAACAAAAAAGAGCATAGTTCAACAGAGTATACAAAATTATACCAGAGCTAACAAAAAAGCACAGTTCAACAGAGTATACATAAACCAGGGCTAACAAAAAAGAGCACAGTTCAACAGATTATACATAAACCAAGGCTAACAAAAAAAGAGCACAGTTCAACAGATTATACATAAACCACGGCTAACAAAAAAAGAGCACAGTTCAACAGATATACCACCGCTTACAAAAAAGAGCACAGTTCAACAGATTAAACATATAGCATGGCTATCAAAAAAGAGCTAAAAAACAAACTGTATCCTTCAAATTACATTCTTGCAAACAGCATGTTTATCATCAAAAAGGGTCAGAAAACAAATTAACAACATAGCTGTGTACTTGAAACACTAACAAATTGAACTGTAAAAAGCTCAAAAATACTAAACAATACAACATAATTCTTCAAATAAGCTTGACAATTAGACTCTGTCCATAGCTTCTGTAAAAGACTAATAAACAAACTGCTAACAATACTAGATAATTTATTTTTTTACAATACATGGCTTCTAAAAGATATAAACAAAATCAAACAAACAATGCAACATAATTAAAAACAACTATGCAATATAGAATTCTGTTAAGGCATCTATTACAAAGAAGATCAAAAATAAACTGACAATAAAACATAATTCTTCAAAGTCTCTTTCTACATCGATTATGGGTTCACAAAAATAGCCCATAACAAACTTCTCAAAATACAAAATAATGCCTTAATGTCAATAATTGCATTGCACTAAAACGTAGCCAATATAGGACCTCTTCAAAATCATTCAATTTAAAAAAATCCATGGCAACCGAAAATAACCACAGAACTTACAATACAAAATCATTCTTCAAATTAATTGTATACTGATGATTATTCATGGTCATAAACAAAGAGAGAATGAACAAGCCAACATTACAACAGAACTCTTCACAGCCACTAAAAGATAAATCATGGCTTACAAAAAAGCACAAAAAACTATGAACAATATAAGAAAATTATTCAAAGTCAATTCAAACATTGTCCATGGCTATAATATAACAATACAACATACTTCTTCAAAGTTACTTAATACTTAGAGAATGGCTACCCAATAATAGCATTAAACAAACAAACAACATATTAAATCTTCAAGTCACTTTACATGCATAATATATTTCAAACAAAATAACAGCACAGCTAAATTATTATAACTAAATGTGAACTTAAACCATGGCTATCAAAAACACCAAAAAAAGATAATGTTACAGCAAAATTATTGAAAACCATTTAAAATATTAGAAATGGCTTACAAAAATGGGGAAAAGAATAATACAACAGACTTCTTAAAAGTCACTTATAGACATATAACAAGATGATCATCAAAAAGATAAAAACAAACCAAAAATTATACAAACCAAAAATTAAACATAAGTCTTCATAGTCACTGAATATATGGCCATGGCTATCAAATTTTACCACTTAACAAACTAGCAATACAACATCAGTTTTGCAAGTCATCTAAAATATAGACCATGACCTTCAAAGTCACTTAACATAACTATAGAGCATGGCTACAACAAAAGAGCAAAAAATACAAAATTACAACACAAAATAATTTCTGTTCTGTTAATATGTATAAATTTAATTTTGAGAATTATTTCTATTGTAAGCTTTTTGTATTACATGACTTTGAAGTGTTCTGTGGTGTTTTTGTCTATTTTGTGTGTGTCTGTTTTTGTAGCAATTGAAGATTGATTTTGTATTGCAAGTTTTTGTATTAAGTGTTTGGTGCGTTTTTGCCTAATTTTTGTATGTTTTTTGGTAGCCATGGTTTTTGGTGCAAGTGAGTTTGAAAAATTCTGTTGTTTTGTTACTTTCTGTTTGCTATGTGTCTATGTTATAATTAATAAGGGCCTTTAAAGAATTCCGTTGTATTGTTTTTTAATCCTGTTTTATTGTTTGTTTCATTTTTGGTATTTGTTTTGGTAGCCATTGTGAACAGTATTTTGTAAATTGCTTTTTAATAATTCTGCTGTATTGATAGTGGTTTGTTTAGTTAGGTCTAGGTGTTAAGGAACCTGTATTTTCAAAGACACCTTAAAATAGAGGCCATGGCTACATATGAAGAACAGTACACAAATTATTAGACACTTATTACAAAAATAAACTTACAATATAACAAAGCTATTTTAAGTCAATAATACTAAATAGCTATACCATGGCTACACAAAAAAATATAAAAAAATACTAACAATACAACATCATTCTTCAAAGTCACTATTAACATGACCCCAAAATAAGACAAACATACAACATACTCCATCAAAGTCAGTTATTACAAAAACCATGGCTACCAAAAATAGTCAAAACAAAACTATCAATACCAAATCATTCTTCAAATTAAATGTATACCTGATTTATGGTCAAAAACAAAATGAGCCAGATTATGTACAGGCCAACATTACAACAGAATTCTTCACAGCCACTAAAACATAGTTCATGGCTAACAAAAAAGCACTTCAAAACAAACTAGCAATACAACAAAACATACACCATAGTTTTTATAACAAAACAACATAATGCTTAAAGATAACTTGATACATAAACCATGGCTACCATAAAAAGACCATTGCCACTTAAAAGAACAAACATCCCAATAAATTCTTCAATATAACATAATACATAAATCTTGACAACAATAATAAGAGCCAAATTTTCAAAGACAAATAAACATACATCATGGCTTCTCAAAATGACATAAAACAATGGTAACAATTCATCACAATTCTTTAAAGACAAACAAGATGACAAAGAATAAAAAAAAGACAAATCTTTTAGTTATCTTTACATAACCCACGACTATAAACCAACAACAACCAACAAAAGGACAACAACATAATTCTTGAAATTAAAAAAAAAATATGTTTATGATTATAAATAAAAAACAAAACACAAGCTTGAGTTAAATTCTTCATAGCCATGTATTATATAATCATGGTTATAACGAGCCTAGATCAAACTTACAATACACTGATTGCTAGAGATATTTAATAAATGAATTATAACCAATAATGCCAAAAAAACTACAGTGACCAAGATTCAAACTAATAACAACAACATTGTTTATAGTCTTTTAATACATGTATTTATCAGGCTTTCACCACACACACTAAAGTAACAACAAAATGGTTCAAAGTCATTTATAAAACTGAAGTACAACAACATTCTTCATAGCCATTTTATAACAACAAACAACAGGCGAAAACAAACTAATGATACACAATAAAGCTTTAAAGTCAGTTAATAAACGATGGCAATACGAAATGAGGTAGAGACAAACATGAAATACAGCACAATAACTTTTAAAAAAAATTGGAAAAAAAAACACTAACTACATACACCATGGCCATTCAAAAGAGCCAAAATCAAACAATACAACAAAATCACCCAATACATTAACGTTTGCTAAAATAATAAGAGTCAAATCTTCAAAATCAATTAACATGTATGCCATTGTTAGTAAAAATTAAAATACATTTTAATGGTCATTTTACATAAACCATGGCTACCATAAAAAGAGCCCCAAACAGTCAAACATTACAATTTAATTATTCAATTTAAATATAAAAATATGTTATGACTACATAAGGTAAAAGACACAACTCAAGTCACAACAGAATACTACAAGGCCAATGATGGCTCAAACCAAACTAACAATAAACAGATCCAAATCATAATTAATTAAGTGAATGATTCATAAGGAGCTATAAAAAACAAATTACAACAAAATGATTGATCAACATTTAAAACATATATATATAAAAAGAAAAACAACGACTATTTGGAAACAAAATAATGGCTCAAAGTCAATTAAAAATCCTATACTTACACAACATTCTTTAAAGCTATTTTGTAAAGTATACCGCCTACAAAAACGGCCAAAATCAAATAAAAAAAACTAAAAATAAACATAGTCACTAAAATTGGACATAAATCATGGCTAATTATATCTACAAGCAGCAAAACACACTAAAACTTATATGTTCTGCATGGCATTAACCCATTTAGTATGGCAAATATGTACTAATAGCCTTTTACCATTACTAAAATTACAATAGAATTCCTGAAAGCCACTAAATACATAAATTATGGCTAAAAAGAGCCAGAAACAGACAAACAATCAATATTATGCACATCAATATTTGAATAAATCAATCATGGCTAGAAACAAAATAAGCCAAAAGCAAACAATAAAGAAGTATCATTCTTAACAACAAAAAGTCCTAAACAAACCAACAGTGTTCCAACAGAATTCTAAAATATATCATAAAACATATGTTTACCATGAAAAGACTTGCACAGAATCTAACAATACTAGAGAATGCTTACAGTACAAACACCATAGCTACCAACAAGGAGAGCTAAATAACAAACTATAAAAACAAAAGAATGATTTGGAGTCACAAACTTAATAGGGTTACAAAATAATATAACAAAGACATTTAATGCACACATTATGGCTAAAATAGAGAGGAAAAGACAAACTAACAATAATTTATGTAACATATAGTCATCTGCTACCAAACTGATCAAAATAAGGTCATACAAAATTTGGTCAAAATCAATTGAACAAGTAAAATATGCAACTAATGTATGTTAACTTATAATAGTTAATATAAAAACAATAACCAAAACATTCAATCTTAATTTACATTTGTAGTACACCCAACAAAATATATCAAGGGTCACTTAATAAAGCATATTTTCATTTCACATTCAGGTTTCATTAACACTTCCACATATACCCATATATACACTATTGTGCTCTAATGATCTTGATCTTTATGTGAAGTCAGTTGTAAATCAGTATTTCATCAGTTTTATAGATGACCCTTAATTATTTTCGAGTGTACTTCAGATATCTCCCCATACGAGTATTAGCCTGTATTTTTCTGTATAAGTTACTCATAACATGACACACTACTTTTGTGTTGGTATAAATTGTGGCATGCTCTTGTTTTAAAGACTTTTGAAACTTTAAGAGAAAATAATTACAAAGACAACGTACGACTGCTTTTATGACAATGTTTATGTCTACATGAAGGCTTTTCCTTCATGAGTAAATGACTACTTGTAAAATATTTTTAATAAAGTTCTTGACTTCTTGTATACCTTCTTGAAATCACATCTAGTCCTTTCTTGTATTATGCTGTTGACTACTTGTTCGTCCTTTCTTGAATGAAGTTTCTGACTTCTTGAATGTCTTTTCTTGACTACTAGTTTGTCCTTTTTTTTATTTATGTAGTCATCAGCTTGCTTATCTTTTCTTGAGTGAAGTTACTTGTAGCTCCTTTCTTGAATGAAGTTTTTGACTTCTTGGACATGCTTTTGATGAAATTTATTGTCAACTGCTTGTGGGTCAATTCTTGAAAGAAGTTAGTATCTACTTGCTTGTAACCTCCTGCATAATGTTAGTCATTACACAATTGCTCTCTAAATAATTTGAACTCTCATATCCTTGAACATTTACATTGACATTTCTTTATTTGTTGGAAACATATTAAATATGGTGCTCAAAGTTGACACTACTGACATTATTTAAACTTAACAATAAAACCTTTTTTAACAATAAGACATTTTTTAACAATAAGAACTTTTTTGCTGGTTGTGTTCACTTACTGTGGATACATGAAGGACAATTTCAGAGAAAAAACTTGTTAAACACAACATTCATTGTATGATTATGTTTTCTATATCACCAGTCCTAAGAACAGTTTTTTTTATTCCAATATGAAATCAAAAGGAAATGTGAAATACTATTTACTGTTTATCAAATATTGAATCTATAATTATTCATCCTCTACCCCTGGAATTACAATGAACTACAGGTTGAAAAACAGAAGGTTTCCAAAGATATATACAGAGTGCTTGTTTTTTTGTTCAGTACTGGGCTTGTCCTTAAAGTTTCCTCTCAGCATGATGGGTAGAGAATAATATGTTGCCAGAGCATAACAAATTATTTCGTAGGATATAGAATTATTAAAAGCACAGGTATATGTTGTCTTATTGGTTATATCAGAAAGAACAGAGTTAACAAAGGACAGAGTAAATTGTTGTTGGCAGGGGTCAAGTGTCTATGGTATATAAGGAAAGTTCTTTGTTGGAAAACAAATGGTGACTGCATGTATTTTGTATAACTGGTGTTGGCATACATCAGCTGCCTGTAGTTATATTTGAAAGAACAGAGTTAATTTTGTTAGCAGATATAGGAGCCTATCATGTTATATTTGAAAGAACAGAGTAAATTGCAGTTGGCATACATACCTGTGGTAAATTTGGGAAAACAGTCAACTGTTGATGGCAGACACAGGGAGCCTGTGGTTACATTTGAAAAAGCAGAGTAAATTGTTCTTACCAGGAATAAGGGTCAATGGTTTTATTTGGAAAAACAGAGTATATTGTTCTAACAATAATTATGGAGTTCAACATCATAGGAAGAACAGAGCAAATTAGTGTTGGAAGATATAGGATGCCTGAAGTTATATTTAGAAGAACAGATTTAGGAGCCTGTGGCTCTATTTAAAAGAACAGAGTAAATTGTTGTTGGAAGGCATATATGGTGCCTGTGGGAATATTTGAAAGAACAGAGTATATTGTGCCCATGCGCATCTTTGAAAGAACAGAGTAAATTATAGTTGGAATGCATAGGGTGGCCATGTTGTATCTCAAAGAAAAGAGTATATTGCTGTTTGCAGAAATGGTTTATCTTTGGAAGAGTAGAGGTTTTTTTTCTGGCAGGAATTATAGAGGCCATGGTTATATTAAGAAGAACATTATAAATTGTTGCCAGAAGGCGGAGGGTACCTGTGGCTATATTTAAAAGACCAGAGTGAATTGTTGTTGGCATGAATATGGTTCCCATTTTTATATTTGAAAAAAAAAAACAGAGTAAATTGTTGTTGAAAGGCCTGTGCCAATATTTGGAAGACCTAAATAAATTGTGCCCATACTCATATTTGGAAGAACAGAGTAAATTTTAGTTGGAATGCATAGGGTGGTCTCAAAGGGTTCCCATTTTTATATTTGGAAGAACAAAGGGAATTGTTGTTTGAAGGTATAGGGTTCCATAATTCGAGTGTCCTTATGCTTAAAGCACAGAGTAAATTGTTGTTGGAAGGCATAGGGTGTCCATGCTTATTTTTGAAGCACAGAGCAATTGTTGATGAATGCTTTACATCTTAGGGTGCCCATGCTTACATTTGGAAGAAACAGAGGAATTGTTATTGGGATGCATAGGGTGCCTGTGGCTATATTTAAAAGAACATATAAATTGTTGAAAGGCATAGTGTGTCTGTGGCTTTATTTCAAAGAACAGTTAATTGTTGTTGGAATAACTAGGGTAACCCTATGCCTATTTTTTGTAAAAACATCTATAGAGTATGTATCTTTATATTTTAGAAGAACGCAGTAAATAGTTGTTGGGAGGCATAGTGTGTCTGTGGTTTTATTTGGTGGTGGTCACACAGGGTGCCCATAGTTATATTTTTTAGAACAGAGTAAATTGTTGCTGGTAGGCATAGTGTATATGTGGCTACATTTGGAAGAACAGTGCAAATTGTTGCTGGTAGGCATAGTGTATATGTGGCTACATTTGGAAGAACAGTGCAAATTGTTGCTGGTAGGCATAGTGTATATGTGGCTACATTTGGAAGAACAGTGCAAATTGTTGCTGGTAGGCATAGTGCATATGTGGCTACATTTGGAAGAACAGTGCAAATTGTTGCTGGTAGGCATAGTGCATATGTGGCTACATTTGGAAGAACAGTGCAAATTGTTGCTGGTAGGCATAGTGCATATGTGGCTACATTTGGAAGAACAGTGCAAATTGTTGCTGGTAGGCATAGTGCATATGTGGCTACATTTGGAAGAACAGTGCAAATTGTTGCTGGTAGGCATAGTGTATATGTGGCTACATTTGGAAGAACAGTGCAAATTGTTGCTGGTAGGCATAGTGCATATGTGGCTACATTTGGAAGAACAGTGCAAATTGTTGCTGGTAGGCATAGTGCATATGTGGCTACATTTGGAAGAACAGTGCAAATTGTTGCTGGCATGAATGAGATATGCCCATGCTTTTATTAGCAGGAACACAGCAAATTGATTATGGAAAGCAAGGGGTGCCAGTGTCAGTGGTTATTAGCTGAAAGAACAGTCAATTGATAATTGTCTTATTTTTTTGTTAAGAGGCATAGGGTAGGGGTTTCACAAAACATTGTTGTCGGCAGAAATATGGCAGCAGCAGTTGTATTTGGAAAGACAGATTGAATTGTTGATGGCAAGCATTTGCTCCGTATATTAGTTTTTGAAAGAACAGAGTTCGTTATTGTTTGCAGACAGTATCATTGGTTAGTATCTGAAGAAAGGACAGCGGGAAATTGTTGTTGGCATGCATTGGATTGATGTTGCATTATCTGAAAGGACAGAGGTAATGAGAGGCAAAAGATAAATATTGTTGAAAGAATTATTGTGACTGTGGTTGTAGGATGAACAACCAACAGTGTTCTTTGCAATCATAATGGGGACTATTTCTAAAGGTAGAAAGTAAATTTTGACAGACAGCTATATCTGAAAGGCAAAAAGGAAGAGCTTTTGCAGACTTGAGGAGTCAGTGGTTATATAAACAATGTTGTCATAAATATAGTGTCTCTGGTTATTTCTGAGAGCTGTTGATAAAATAAGAGTCCCTGTGACTATAGGTGGTAACAGGTAAAGAGTATTGAATGTTATATCTTAAAAACTTAAGGTTCATTCTGGTTTGCAGAAATAGGGTGCCTGTGATTATATCTGGAATGTGAAGGTGAATAGTTCTGCAGACATAGTGGCACTAGTTGTTTATCTAAAAGAGGTTATTGCTGTTTATATAGAATAGTAAATTGGTGTTGCTTGAATATGGTGCCTCTGGCTATATCTAAATAGAGAGGACAAATTATTGTTGGCAGGCAAAGGGTACCAGTGCCTGTATCGGGAAAAACAGGGCAAATTGTTGTTGCCTTTGGTTATATCTGGAAGGACAGAGTAAATGGTTGTTGGCAGACATAGGATGCCTGTGTTTGGGTGTAAAAGGGCAGATAAAAGTGTTGTTTTCAGGCATATGGTACCTATTATCATTTTTTGAAGGACAGAGAAAATGTTGTTGGCAGACATAGAATGCCAGTGATTATATTTTAAAGAGTTAGAAAAAATTGTTGTTGGCAGGAATATGGTACCATTATTTCCAAATATGTTTATCAAAACAAAAGATTCAAAACCTTATCTTTAAGCACTGGTGAAGAGTTGGACCAAATAACACCAAATTGTTAGTATTACTTTCTAGTTCAGATACACATGCTTCAATTT
Organism: Mya arenaria; assembly: GCF_026914265.1. NCBI lineage: Eukaryota > Metazoa > Mollusca > Bivalvia > Myida > Myidae > Mya > Mya arenaria. The sequence goes on along the minus strand of NC_069134.1, from coordinate 10,786,653 downwards.
TCCAAATATCAAAAACTTTGATTACCTCATTTCATGTTGTGCATTTTTTACAGAGAATTTGTCAATATTTTTTTTTTTCACATATTGTTCCATTAGCACTGTCTTTCACATGTAACTTAAGTAAAAAAATATATACTTACATACATTTGATGAATCATACCACAATTCATGTTGACCAAAGTTGAATTAATTCTCTAGCTAGCTAGCTAGCTGGTTAGATTCAAGTAGTCCTGGCTCATGTTGTATTGATCATGTATTGGTTGTGCATCCATCGTTGGTTCTATCAGTACATCTGGAAGGTTGAAAACAGAACATGTTTTGTCATGTTTCATTAAACGAAAACCATCTGATGTCATATTCATGGGAAAAATACATCCACCTTTCTACAAAATGCACATGATATAAACTGGTAATCAATGTTAAACTAATAATATAGAAAAGAAACACTGCATGCCGCAAAACCTGGGTTTCAATGATTGATTGAGGAACTTCAGCCTTCGTTGTGAAATTCAGTTTTAACTGTTTTTATTTTTAAATAACGGTTTTAGTAACAGTGACTTTGACCTGACCCTACGGCCCAAAACAGAATCACATGAAAGTCCTCCATATACTCTTCCTACATACAAAGTTTAGTCAGAATATGTCAACCCTACAATGTACAAAAAGTTATTCAGTTTCAACCATTTTTCCTTTTTTAGTAACAGTGACCTTGACCCTAGGGGCCCCAACTACAATCCCATAAAAGGTGTCCATAAACTCTTCCTATTATTCCTAACTGAGACAAAGAATTACACAGGTTATCCTTTAATTGGTTAAGAACGACCTACCTTATATAATGAAGTTTCATGGTCTTCTGTCTCACTGTTTTCAAGTTATAGTGTAGACAAAAGATGTTCAAACAACATCGGCTGTGACTTTCATCTTTTACCTATTGACACTGTCATTATATAACTGGTCAACGGCAACCTAACACTGAAGTTTTATGGTTGTAGGTCAAAACATTCTCAAGTAATTGTGCAGACAAAGTTTTCACAACAATTTTTTACACTGTTGACCATGTCCATTACTTTTAATATACTGGCCAAAAGAAAACTGGGATCATCTAATGTCAAGGGAAACCAACCACTTATAGCTCATCTGTCTCTATTTAATGAACAGGACCGGATTTCTCGAAACTTCTTAAGTCCCTTATAACAGGATTAAGCTAATTAAACTAAATTAAGCTCACTATTTTTGGTTTACAATAAATTGCATAATGTCAACTTTTTTTTTTATACTTTAGGCCACACCAAATTAATAACTTGTTCATCGGATTTCCCGCACCTATTTCTTCAGAAAAGCAAAAAAAATATTTTTATATATATATTATAAATGTTATTTTTTTACGAGCGCTAATTTGTTTAGTAGAATGTAGCCTTTTCCCTTATAACCGCGTTTTTCGATCGTAACAATTATCAAAGCACCGGCTCAATCATGCAGCCGCTCTACTGATTGGAGAGCAGTTACCGGCGGAAAGCAGTAGCCGGCAATCGCTTTTTAATCATGTTTTTTTTAAATCTTCTTAAAGAAGGTGAGAATGGTAAAAAGAACCAACACAAAGCGTAAGTTTTACCATTTTATTTACGAAAAGTATTGGAAATGACAAAAAGTTTGCCAACTTTCTCGTGGGGGATGCTTAAGTGAATGTTACTGCGCATGCGCAATTGAATAAATTTCCATATCTAATTATAGCACTAACATTTACCGATAGTCAAGTGTTGGTTATGAACGATTATTCGTCGATGAATCACTGCAAAATGTATTTTTTTAAAAAGCCTGTTGAAATGATATTTTCATATTGCCCGTCAATTGCTTTCAAACAATATTGAGACATATTCAAAATTTTATGTATCCATGGTATGGTTTTAGACGCGTTGTTCAAGCGAGACTACTCCAGCGCTTGGTTACCAGTATTACTTCACTGTTCAATAGACGCTCCATGGGGAAATTATACTTAATAAGCCGAAAAAATATTGGTTTTATAGTCAAGGAGCGGTACTGAAATAAAACTGCCGGGTAATGATTCTGAGTATTCGTAAATTGGCACTAATTGATTATCCCCTTTTTGGCCCCAATTAGGCACGCACTTCGTGACGATACAAATTTTAATATTGTAAAGTTTGTAGACCTTGACCCCTAGTTTAATAAAATGTAAGTATTATTTCCGTTACATTTCGATCTATGGAGAAAATCTTCAAACACTTGCACATGCAAAAACTGCCGGCTACTGCTCTCCAACCAGTAATTAAAGTCAATGAACGATATAGACCCGGATACAAGTGTCTAGATGATCGAGACTAAATTGGCAAAACAGGGCAAAAAACTTCCTGATTCTTGAAAATTACGTCAACAAATGACCATTCTACCCCCATTTAAAGTTTGATTAAATTTTGGACAAATGTGTTTGTTTTGAATTTGGCTCCCGCTAAAAGTAAATGTATATATACTGGGCAAGAGTTGCTGAATTTTATCGTGAATGACAGTGATTATCCAAAGTTTGAATTTGGTTCGGACATGTTTGACGGGAATTCGGATGACCATTACAGTGAAAAGACAGTTTTTAGTCGGTCATCTATACCTACTACACCTGTCCAGATAAAAACTTCAGGTGTGTATTTTAACTTCTTTGTTGTTTTGCTGTTAATATAGCAAATATGATGTATTTTTTGTATTATTTGTTTCCTTCAAAAATAATTATACATTTAATGATTTATGCATGTTTGTTTTTATTTTGCTACAGATCAGAGTATAGTGTTTATTTAATTCATATGCAATGCATGTACAGTAATAAAAAATAAAGTTTGGCCAAAAAACGAGCACCACCTTTCTTGTGTTATCATCAAACTGTTTCAGTAATGCATACTACATTATACTACAATGAACATTTATGTATAATATTGCTTTAATATTAAAATTTCAGATTCCTCCGACACAGCGGATTATGAAATTCCTGTCCCCATGGGGCAACGAGGGCGTGTTTGTGGTGGAGGCCTTGGTCGGCGATGAATCAATATTCCTGGACAGTAGGATGGCGCTAAAAACTAACCTGATTGACATTCATATGTGCTTCTTGCAATCCCATGAGTTTTACCATTCACACAAAAACATCAAACAAGCCGGATTGTGTATATTTTGTAGATATGAGTCAAAAAGGATAAAAAAAAATGGTGCGAATAAATGTTTGTAGATTTTTTAGATGTTCATGTGTATATCTAAACTATATATAGAAATCATTCAAGTGTTAAGTATTTATGCTGATTGGTTTTTGTCTATGAAAAAATATTGCATATTCTTGTATTTTCTTGAAATATTTTTTTGCTATATATGAAAATTGACACAATCAGTATTTGCAGTACAAAAGAAGTAAAAGTGTCTTTTGTATATATATGTTTATGTTTTCTATTACTTGTCTTAATTTGAACAAGATATCTAAAAAAAATCAAGGAAAATCTGCAAGTTTAAAAAAGATAGGCGTTAAGTTCTGAGAAAGCCTAAAATCAATCTGGCGCTGGCTGGAATTTTCTGTGACATATTTCCAGCTGAAATGGTTTACAATAAGGTGTAGTTTTTTTGTAAATTCTCTTCCAGAACTTAGATGGCTACCAAGGCCAACCGTGTAGTCAATGCAAGAGTGATGGCTGTAGTTAATATTTGATTGCAAATGCCGTACATGTGATAACGTCCCAGACGTCCGGGATTGTCCCGGAAATCGTATCTCTGTCACGGAGTCACGGAGGGTGCATGTTTGTCCCGGAAAGTCATAAAAAAAAAACGAATAAAAAATCTCGGAATCGATTATCTTAATTTTACCAATGTAAGTCAGCTATTTTGCCTGTCCGGAACCCTGGTCGTAAAACACAGGACATGTTGACACTAATCCGTTAATTGGTACGTGTGTCGTCGAGGTCATCGTCAATCACCCGATAATTGATTCTATCGGCCTATTGTTGTGCTTAACGAGTGGGGGAGGGTTCTTGTATACAAATTCATTATTTTCATATGGATTTGTTTGGTCTTATGAATGATAGCTTTTAATTGATGAATTGATATTTTTCACACATTTTACCGACAAACGAGCATGAAGGTAAAGTTCAAAGAAAGTGACAAAATGAGAAAAAAAAAAAAATTAAAACACGGAAAACATCCCATATTCCTTTCAAATTTCAAAGTCGATACGTCGTTATACTTTAAACAACTTACGCGTCCATAAGGAATTTTAGTGTTATGAACTTTTTTTCGAACTACCGTGTGTATTTTTACGCCGAAATAAAACTGACGATATGGGGTTTACAAGTGGTTATATAGAGTGCTTTAATCACGTGACCATGGTAAGTCACGTGATCGCTTTTTACAGCCGATTGTTGACACGTCTCTATCAAAACTATATGCATGTTCTCAAAAGCGCGGGGAAAACAGGTGCCCGTATAGTTGTTTATTTCCTGTTTTGATGAAACCGAAAGTAGACTGCATATCCTCCTGGTTAGCACTTCATTTAAAGCCTGGGAAAATATCTGGTGGTTTTATTTTTTCAAGAAAATGCAGAAAAAAAACAACCATGTCAAGTAAAAAATATGTCTTGGCAAAATAGGTACATTTTCCCGACGTTAAAAACAACTAAAATAGCCCCAGATATGCTCTAGAATGCACCACCGACGTTCCCCATTTAAAAAAAATTCCGGACCCCCCTAGTGTGCGTTGACATTACGACGAGTGTCCCGGAATCGACCCAAGAAATTATCACATGTATGCAAATGCCTATATTGATTTTGTGAGTTATTTTTCAAGTCACCTTGTCTAGTCATTTCCATGGCATGATATATGACAATGTATTTTAATAGAGAATTATTTTTAACCAAGTTTTCCTAAGGAAAAGTTGAAAACCTAGTAAATAGATTTGGATATGCCATTGGACAGGCAGGTGGCTGTGACCATTGGCACTTGTGTCCAGGCTTTGACTTAGCCATGCATAGGGTATTTTGAAAAAAACTTTTCAAAAAGGTTTAAAAAAACTGGAAAACTGTGGTTTTGAGTTCTCTCATTTATGAAATAGTTTAAAGAAATACATTTGTTTGATCTCAAAACTAATATTTCTATAGAATTATCTTTTAGTGTTATCATTCTTTCACTGGATGATATCCTTGCACTGTTTACAATATCATTGTTAAGTTAATAAGTGAATAAAATGTGAGCAAAAGTGAGTTAAATGACTATTTATATTTGTTCGCTCTTCGCTCGCTCCTCTTTTTTGCTTAATGCAAAACAAATATTTTTATTATTATTTCGCTCGCTCGCCCCATTATTTTTTGGAAAAAATCCGATGAACAAGTTATCAATTTGGTGTGGCCTTAGATAGGATTTATCTTGATGATAATCAGAATAAACCAGTTTTCATTCATTCAATATAAGGCCACATCAAATTAATGTTTCGTTCCTCAGATTTTTCCAAAAAAAGATTTGGAGAAATCTGCGCAGTTTTATTCAATATATCATTCATTCACATTTACACAGGTTTAACAACAGCATTCAAAATTGAGATCAGTGTGAATAAGGTGACAATAGCGCTTGAAAACTTTCACAGTTGCAAAGCATAAATATCAGGGATCAAACTATGTTTTCAGTATGAACCAAGTGATTTGTAGATTACGGGTCAAGTTATATGAAACTGTTAGTAGTGACTTATAATAATTATATTAATAGGATGGGAACAAAATAAAAGCCTTCAGAAAATTGACAGCTTCCTTATTTATTCTTAGTTTACACTTTGAAACTCCATGTATAGCGCTGACACGATGCGGTGGAATGCTAGGAAAACTATGGAAATGAACATGGTGGGCATTATGCTTATATTGCATGCAGTGTATAGTAAGAAATAAGATTAAAAAGGTAAGGTTCGCAGTAAGGAAAAATCGCGGTGATATGCAAAATCTGCAAAACGCAGGTGGTTGTTAGTGTAGGTTAGATAGTTCGGAACACATATCTGAAGTTTCAATGCAATACATGATGTATTTGCTGAGATAATGACTGAAAGGTGCATACATGCAAACCTTAACCAAGGTGTGATACCGACGTTGCTGGTAGGGTGAGTAGTATAGCTCTCAATAGTTGACTAAAAACTAACTTGGTTCATGGATTTGCTTGCATGGCCAGTTTCTGCAGTCATACAGCCAAAAACATGAAGCAAATGCCATCAAAGCATTTGTTGTTTGCCTGACAAAGTTGAGGGCAGTAGGTAAAACACATCACTGTATTAACTACATGGTGCTTTAAATAGAATGTTTAAAAGGGTTAATTAGGGGTTATTACCTTCCCATATAGAATCATGGACATTTACTTCTAGCATGGCTTCTGTAAGTCCTGGTATTCGTGGTGAGGAGGAAGTAGGTGGGGTAGGTGTGGGGTAGGATTGTAGTCACTGGGTTGGCAAGTGAAAGGGAGGGGTGGGGACATTTTTATCTACCTCAGTATATTACTTTTTGTCTTAGAATTGTTTATTTTATTGTCATTCTAAAGTTCAACGTGTACATCTTTTCAACTTTCAGATGCACGTGTATTTGTTTAGATTGTACTTGTTCAAATACACCTTAACAGTTGAATATAGTGGTTATTTCGAACATATTTGAAAACAATAAACACAACATACTTTTCAAACCAATAATGTACCTTTAAGCATGACTTTCTTTTTTTATTAAAACCGGATTTTCCACTCTCGTCAACAGTTGCTGCCATTTTTTTAAATTAATTTAACGAATTGACTATTCGTAACCATCATCTCATCAAATTCCTACGCTGTGATGATCCCCATTAACAAATTTACAAATATACCGTACTGAAAAGCTGCATCGGCATGGACATCTTGTTATTGTGGACATGCGCGTAGCTGCCTTTACGCCAAAAAAGCCCGGGCTTGGACATTATTTTATTTTCATTCAAATCCATAATTAATTAATTTAACTACATGTAAGTTTTACGTATATACACGAAAGAGTAATCATGTTAATCGACCCATTTTAACCAACGTGGAAGCGGGGCACCGGCAGTCCGTGAAGATTGACGGGTTTGTTCAAGCACGTGGAACAAAGTTCTAGCGAGGCATTGACAGAACTGCTAGTTATGATAGCTCGATAAGATGCGGTCTCGGACTTATGATTGTGCCACAGATATGCCCGGGAAACACAGGGTCGTGCAAGCACGTATTCGTCAACGTATTCTGACTGCGCTTTATGTACACTGTATACCCACTGCCCCAATCTAGCAGTCATGCAGAGCAGTAAGAACCCTTGCATTAGGACAGTGATGGCAACTGTTCAGGAGCTAGAGTTTACCTTCGACTCTCCGGCAAAAAGACTTAACGCCTTTGCTGATGAACTTGCTACTGACCATGACGCCCAGGTGAAGCTGAACCAACGCGCCAAACTCAGAACACTGCTTGAGACTAGGTGGACAAGCCAGGCCGATGCACTCACAACGTTTAAGTCCGCCTGAAGTGTTGTGGTTCATGCCCTGGAGAAACTACATGAGGACGGCGATAGCAGGGCCGGCAAACACTTGGCGTCGATCATGAATATTGACCTTATAATCGGACTTCTTGCTGTTGAACATGTTCTGCAAAATACAGTCCCTCTTACCTCCTTTAGGCAGTCGATCGTGGTTTACTTGAGGCCACACGATGAAGCCAGACTGTCATCCACCAGTTCCAAAACGAAAGGGAAGACCCTAATCTGTGGAAAACATTGTTTTAATGCGCCAAAGAATTTGGAGCCGAATTTGAGATTGAACCTGGCTCAACGCCAACGAAACCAGGCAAATCCACCGACCAATGACTCACAACAGAATTGGCAGTGAGTTCTCTACTTCTCTTTCTGGGACCATTTGTGTCAAGAACATATAGGGACAGATTCATCATTGTTTATGGCTGAGGTAAGAGTCCATGCACAGTATACTTGATTCCATCCAAGAACCTTTGCATACATGTAGTTGAACTGGTAGATCTCATCTTTGTGGCGTATTCATTGGACCTACCGCAAGGAAACCAGAACTCACACAACGAAAATAGACAATGGAAAGCTTGATGACAGGTTATGATTGAAAGTGACAAACCAAGAAAACTGAGTGAAACTGTTCCATCCATCGAAACTTGATCTTTACCCATGAAGCAGCACCGTAACTGTAAAGAAACGTTAATGCTTATTTTCTTGCTGTGTGCGTGGTAGAGATGGAGCGGTTTTGCGGGGTACCTGGTGGGGTTGTGGAGTCACTGAGGGAGGGGTGCGGCGTCACTGATGGGGGTGCGTCGTCACTGAGGGGGTATATGCGGCGTCACTGAGGGAGGGGAAGATGTATGTGCTGCGTCACTGTATGGGTATGTGCGGCGTCATTTAGGTGGTATGTGTGGCGTCACTGGGGCGTATGTGCGGCGTCACTGAGGGGGTATGTGCGGCGTCACTGAGGGGGCATGTGCGGCGTCACTGAGGGAGGAAAGGGAGCATGTCACTGAGGGGGTATGAGCGGCGCCACTGAGGGGGGGACTTGTGCGGCGTTCCTGAGGGGGTATGTGCATCGTCACTAAGGGAGGGGAGGTGCGGCGTCACTGAGGGAGGGGAGGGGTTATGTGCGGCGTCACTGAGCGAGGTGCGGTACGGCGTCACTGAGGGGGTATGTGCGGCGTCACTGAGGGAGACTATGTGGTGCGGTGTCACTGAGGGAGGGGAGGTGCGGCGTCACTGAGGGGGTATGTGCGGCGTCACTGAGGGAGGGGACGTGCGGCGTCATTGAGGGGGTATGTGCGGCGTAACTGAGGGAGGGGAGGGGGTATGTGCGGCGTCACTGAGGGAGGGGAGGAAGCATTGTCACTGAGGGGGTATGAGCGGCGTCACTGAGGGGGGGACTTGTGCGGCGTCCCTGAGGGGGTATGTGCGGTGTATTTGCGGCGTCACAGAAGGAGGGGAGGTGCGGCGTCATTGAGGAAGGGGGGGTGGTATGTGCGGCGTCACTGAGGGGGCATGTGCGGCGTCACTGAGGGGGTATGTACGGCGTCACTGAGGGAGGGGACGTGCGGCGTCATTGAGGGGGTATGTGCGGCGTCACTGAGGGAGGGGAGGGGGTATGTGCGGCGATACTGAGAGAGAGGAGATGCGGCGTCACTGAGGGAGGGGAGATGGTTTGTGCTGCGTCATTAAAGGGGTATGTGCGACGTCATTGAGGGAGGGAGGGGGTATGTGCGGCGTCACCGAGGGAAGGGAGGGAAGGGGGTATGTGCGGTGTCACTGAGGGGGTATGTTCGGCGTCACTGAGGGAGGGGACGGGGTATATGCGGCGTCACTGAAAAAAGACATATATAAAGGTTAATGAAGTCATGACTCTTGTGGGATTTCAAACACAGTTTATATGATAATTAGGATTAGTTATTGCCTCTGAAAAAGGGACAGCTCATGCCTATCTGATAAAAATATACGAACTGCCTATAACATCGAATTAAAACACAGAATCATAATCACATAATGAGAACATACATTTCCTTCTCTTACCTATAAACACAGTATACAGTTATGAGTTAAGTATTAAGTATGCAGATGATTAATTGTGTTGATTTGTTTCAAAACATTTTCTTTTAATAATTGATTTTTATATTCATGTCGTATAAACTGTTGCAGGCTTTTTGTGGTAAAGATTCGTTCAGAACGCAAAATAGCGATGCATGGACGCAGTTACGCAAAATTGATCCAAGAAAGTTCATATAGAACGGTTGCATTTTGTACCCAAACTCTGTTTTACAATACTAATAAACGAAAGATAAGTAAGTGATGCACTTCCTATCATTCAGAACGCAACAATTTATTCTGCATTGGGGCTATGATGAGGTAGTGGGTGCCTGGCGCTGGTACCTGGACCAGGTGTCCAGCGGCTACCAAAAACTGGACGCCAGGCCAGCCTCAGACAGAAAACAGTCAAAAACGCGATGTCTAAATGGGGCCCAATGGATATCTGTGGCAGGACTAACTTTGTGAAGAAAATGCATAGATCATTTGCACAAGTGCTGGTTTATTGCCTTCCCTTCGGTCGTACATATGCAGGTACATGCCATACATATACATATGGCTTTCCATACAATTTACAAAGATGTGCTAGCACGCTACTTTTTCCCATACCAATTAGTCGCCCACCCTGTAAAATCCGTGTTTTTCAATTCCGTTATGAACGTTTTTTCGTACAAATGATTTTTCAAATGGAGCTTTAAAATTAGAAAAACTAATGTTTTTCATTGAAAATGAGCAATTTATAAGCAATATTGAAATTGCCATAGGTTGCACCATATTTCTGCCTTCGCTGGATTTCGATTTTTATCACTCAACCACTCAACAAAAGTGGAAAATATTTCACCCCGAAAATATCTGTTTAAACAATTAGCATGTTTATTTTATAGTAAATAGAAATGAATGGGCCTTTGGTACAAATTTTGAGGTCGATCAGGAACAATTTTTTTTCAGATTTTTTTTAAATAATTGCATTTTTTTAAGGTGGGCGAATTATTGGTACAGTACACTGTCATTTAAGGGGAATTTAGTGAGTATCTTTGGCACTCGAATTCATTCTTAAAATAAGCATGTATGAAACATTTTAACACACTGATTTTTAGTTCAGAGGCCTAACGTGTTCCCTGTTGAGTTTCATTCGAAATACACATTTGTTTCAATGTATTGAAGAAAACCCTTCCATTTCCGGGCGAAAAGGGGTTCTTAACAAATTCATGGCACCCACGGTACTTTCTTCCGTAATATGCATGAGGCAGGGGAGACAACTCTTCTTACAATGGAATCGCATGTTACAATTGAGTGCTTTTCAATAATCCTATATTAGCGTTTTTCCAACAGGCGAGTGGTTTAAGTTGCTGTTTTAAAATTTGTAGTGATCTGGCAGACACTTATCCACGTTTATATAATTTACTGCTGCAGGTGGCTAGTATCATAGCCAACCAGTTCGTCAGCAGACAAATGTATTACGCATTGACAAGTTGTCAGTCTGTGTTGGCATGTGTGCTTCTTATTTATTTGTTTCTCGTGTAACCATTTTGTCAAGGCACATGGTTATTCTAGTAATAGGTAGTTGGCTATAGATGTAGGTATGCCGCTGTACATTATTTCTATCATACTATTGTAGTAAGTCATTTCCTCCTGGGCTTGAACCTAAGACACAAGAATTGATCTGGTTTTTGCCAATTGTTGGTCAGGTGTGCTTACTAATATTTTAATATGCCAAAGAATGCTGTATGTCAAGGTATAATTCTCGCAGATCCGGGTGGGTGGGTTGGCAATTGGGGCACCTTTCAACCCCTTTAAAAAATCTTCACTTGGTCAATATGGTTGAGAAATTATGCATACATAACACTAAAACGCACCATTTAGACTACTCGCCAACTTTTAGAGCCTATCTGCAGAATCATGGGGAATGGAGAGGACACCATAGTATTATTAGAATGTCATCATTCTTCCATGACTGGAGACTTCCGACTTTACAGGGAATAAATGTTTTATTTGCTACCACTTGTCTAGATAATTTGGAGGACAATATTTAAAACAACGCAGGAATAAACGAGTACCAAAATACATTTATTTCATGATATATCGCTACATCATGATGTTAAATAATGTAATAAATACACACAGCAGAATGAGTTAAGCATATACGCAAATCTGTCCTAACACAAATGTAACTGCAACTTTTAGTTTTACAACATCGAAATAAAGGAGGAAACTTGTATGGGGATACTGAAAACTAAATACTCAATAAACAAGTCCTAGAAACAAAACTATAAATGCTACAATTGTTGATTTCATTCTTTTAACTGCAGTCAATTGTTTAAAACTTGGTTAAGTTGTCCACATGTTGTTTTTAGGCTAGTTTTGACGTTTCAATGATATGATTGGTTGGTAATTACCATTTAATAAGTATTGACCAATCAGTTAACATCTTGGATAACTTTGACCACACCAAAGAAATAGATAGTTTTATACCATTGGCTTCTGTAGTTTGTAAATTTTATCAGTAAAACACAATGAAATGTATACGGGTATCTGTAGCTGTTTCTTTTTTATCATTTTATGTTACTTGCATTTCAAAAATAAAGATTTACCTTTTAAATTTGATATATACACAAAAGATTATCAAATCAAATCATATGCTACAAAAGCTGTTTGTATAGTACTGCATAGACTTTATGAACTTATTACTTTAATTAATAGTGAAAACATAGAAGCATATATTGCACTCAATCTAAATATACATAATAAAAGTTACAAAACATAACCAGGTATGGTTCATAAAACATTTGTTACAAAAGAATAAACAGGTCTATGAAATTACTGAAAGCGGTAACTGTAAATATAAATAACTACTAAAGAAACTCTACAACTTTTTGATTTAGAGCCTAAAAATATATATTTACAAGTGCAAGATCAAGAATAAAATTGCTGCAAAATGCATAACACTAAAAGCAAAGGTTAAAACATAAAAGCGAAGGGTCAGTGAAACAATAAATGTCAACAAGTACATGTAACAGAGATGATCATTTAAAACATGGCGTTCGGAAAGAGATTGCAATTATTAAGCTGAATAAATGAACTGGTTAGTCTCATCACTGGTTTTTTAAAGTTAAAATGAAAATTAAGCATTATTGCAAAATATTATAAGCTCAAAGTATTTATAACTGACCAATGAATATCTGTTTCAAGCAAGACTGAACTGAAACAGATTTTTTAGTAGGTACTAAGACTTTTGAAACTGCAGTCATTGATGTCATTAAGAATGGCAAGACAGAGATGTGATATCAAAGACATGATAGAACTCTCTTTCAGCATGGTTCATACAGTTCATGGTGATAAAATTTAAAAATAATCAACATATTTACAATGATTAACCCTATAACCGAGCCTAGCACTGCCTAAAATATGCATGTGAGACTCGTGTGCAAATAAATCTCTGTGACCAGATCATATCTAAACAATAGTGACTGTCTTTACAACTCATTTCTACACATTTCACTTGCCTTACTCTTGTCAGATCTCTGTACTATTTATCACTTGTAGTAATAAACTTCATTGATATATTTTCACTAACACGTGTTATTAAAGTATTATGAGGAAATTAGATTTATCAATTTGTTCAAGGAAAAAGATCTTGTTGAATTATTTTGACATTTCAACATGATTTTAAGTTCTGCACACAATCAGCACAGATTAACATGCAACATTTTAGGACAGAAAACTACCCTAAATGCCAAATGATTTATTGGCATTTAGTGTCCCTTACAATGACTTGAAAAGCATAGATAAGCATGAACATTTACATAAACTTCAAACCACACATCATGAACATTTCAGATAGAAAGCTCACTGATTTCATACAACAAACCATAAAGGATATTACATTCATTACCATGCATAATATACACAGAACTATAACAGGATTCTAGAATGTTTTAGCTATTCTTGTAGGTATATTTTCATTACATGGTTGATTAAATTTACTTAGAATTGGCTTTTATTTCAGGCCTTAGACCATAAATAAACCATAATTTTCTAAACCACTTTGATGGCACTGATGAATACATTTCAGCTTGAAAAAAATAATCAACATTTATTCCTACACTTTCAAACAAGCAATGGATTCAAATATAATACATATGGCAAAATTCCTATAAAACCGTAATCTTAACAGTTAATAAAATAAAAGCATTTCTTTCCAGATAATTCTTTATAGCTATATTATTAGTGAGATTCAAAATTTGTACATCAAGCATAAACCTTTAAAATATTGGACTTCAACAATAACAGATCAAACAACTAGAGGTGAGTTTCTCCTTTTTTGACAATTAAAACGAGATCTTTTTGTTCATCAAGTCATGAAAAATGCACTTCTATGTATTGGTACAAAAAACATCATGGTACAAAACATGTAAAATGTCAAATAACAACAAATGCATAATATATATAAATTAGCACCATTTGTACAAAACAATAACATTTACAATGTCAATTATAACTAACAATCAAACTAAACAGCTTCTATGTTTTAAAATATAATATTCCTAAATGAAGCAGCATGCAATTAAATATTAAATATATACTTGAAATTTGAGCCATATCAAATTATAAGCTAGTCATTCTTACAAAGCATTTCCCCATTTTTTATTACATTTGAAAGTTTCTGGTAATGAAGCATTGTGACTCTTAATTGCATGAAGAACATACATTAGAACTATGTAGCATCAGGCAGCAGCATGAAGATCCATGAGAGTTCTTCATCACACAAATACAAGCTGTAAGCAAAATACTGACGCCATCCCTTAAAGTGACCGGACTTCTCTCTCTACGCTGACCAGCTTAGACCAGGTATGATCCCAATATCGGCTGAACCATTGTCATTTCTGTATTACACAGCCTACCTCAATTTCTGGACTGGTGCATTCTGCGCAAGCCAGCTTACACTAATTTTGTATGAACGAAGTCCACCCACAGACTTATCTGATTAAAAACTGTAATTCAACATTATGACACTTTCTTTCATTGCCTTTGATTGTACTTTCTACTCTATTAGATTGATACAACCTTCTACATATGTCCTTGACCCTGATTCATAGTTTATCACCTGCATAACATGCTATTACTACTGGAAAGAAATTTATATAAAATACTTGATCACTTTGTGAAAAGTTTAGATACATTTATGTCCAAGTAACATTCAACCATTTCTTAAGAGTTTTTATGTACATAAATTATGGAAATCATTGTTTTCAACCTAACATTTCCTGTTAGGTCATGTGAGTGAAGGTTGCTATCTGCTCTGGTTACTATGGTGACAGATAATCTCAGACTGGCACACTTGCGTTGGACTGGTTCATGGTTTAGGAGACAGCGACGGTGATCACTGCTATTAGGACTACAATCAGGCAAACTATGAAATGGGTGTACAGTACATTCCTCTTGAAGTTCCGACCCTGAAATATACAATAAATCTACTTGAAAATTGCTTTGAACAGTATCATTCTTATAGCCATTACTGTTTTCATAAAGCATTATCCTGCTTTATCAGCTCAGCCAGTGCTGTAGAACGTTTATTTATAAAATGTAATCATATGCATTATATGCTGCTGATGCTATGAATGTTGTTTTTTTCCTAATTACATCTGGTAGGAAGCTTGAAGAGAATTCAAGCTTCACACAAGTTTAAGTTTTAAAACATGTTATAACAATGATTAATTTTATAAGAAAATAACTATCAACTATACCATGCAATACAACAAATAGTTCTTATAAAAGGTACCAACGCAAGAAGTCCTTTGAACCTAAATAGTATCACCTTTTGAATCATTAAGAACTCTAGATTATTTTTAGAAAAATTGTCTTAGTAAAACCTAAAACAAATTGATGATTTAAGGAAACCCCACATAACAACCTGAAACAGCGTGGTACCTGTCCAACTCTCAAGGTCATCTATCAGGCGGTTGGTTACATCCAAAGCAAGGCCCCTCCCCCTTTACAGCCTTTCATAAAAGTGGTAAGTACAGGGTTTTACCCAGTTATAATTAGAGTCAGATCTATATCAGCATATGGCCATTCAGGATCATCCTAAGCTAAACTAGAATAAACAAAACCCCATGTACGTACAGCTGGCCATGGTTCGGGAATGTGGATGTTCGGGTTCTCCTTCTTCTGTAGCTCCCACTTCTTCCTACGCTCTGTAACACACAGTTAGGAATCATGTACAAACTGTCTTCAATTACCAAACTGTCATGGTTGATATCTTCATACAATAGAATGCATTTAATATGCAAGGATTTGATTATGATTATATATCACCCGTGATGTACACTATATATATAAAATAACAAAGCAATATAAGCACTCTTCCCTCTCTCCTAAAGGCAAAACTAAACACAGATGAGGCCATACCCTTGTTTTTTTTGTGCGTGCAGCACTGATGGACTTCCAGGATGATCTCACAGACGAAGTTGAAGAGGAAGAAGATACAGACGATCCATGTCAGCCACCAGGGCACCATCGCCTTGCCAAACTCCATCCCAATGAAGATGTTCACAACTAGACAGAGAAATATTTGGTTTACAACGGTTAAAAGCTTAAAAGAAAGCTAGCCATTAAGATGCAAATGATGCATGGATGCAATCATTGCCTTGCAGAGCTCAAAATTTTTGTGGACACCAAAAGGTGGAAAAAGAAGGGTTAGTTTCATTGCAATTTCATTGCAACATATTTAATGTACTATATTCCATTTTATCAAATAAAACTGACAGAGATAACAAGAACGTCAAAGGATTCATGAAAGCAGTAACAAATATAACTCTAAAATAGGATTATAATGAATATCTAATACAATGTGTATACAGTTAAAACAAGGGAGGCAATCATGTCACTTCCATATCTTTGCAACGTTACATTGTCTACCTTACATTGTGAAGCAAATCATGTGCAGAACAGTACTACTTTTCTCACAGACAAACTTTTAATACAATTTTCAACAATTAGAAGTTGTCATCTTACCGGCAAGGCAGAAAGCAATGGTCCAGAAGAGCCAGTAGAACCAGTTGCCAACTGGCCGACATGCATGGTCCTCTGGGCATCTGATCAAGAACAGGATCGGCTGAAAAATATATATTAAATCCAGTCAAGTGAGTGAGATTTTGAGCCATTAAAACTTTAGTTTCAAATCAATTAATATGTTTTTTTTTAGCGAAACAGCCTAATCCACAAGTTTTTCACAAAATACCTAAAACAGAATATATGAAAGAGTGTTTAATGTAATGAAGGATAATCAGTGGCCAAGGTTTGTTTCTCAGTCTAGGCGCATGTGAGTTTTGCTTGAAGACTACTTGTCCAGAAAAAGGGGGTACTTCTCTTTCCCCGAAAGCATAAGACAATATGAGCTTAAAACACTGTGCTAACACCCATTATTACGATATTGTTGCATTTATTTGTATCATAATCATAAATAAATTCAAACCACAGCATGAGTCATACAATCATGCGTCACACTTACAATAACCAGAATACAGATGAAAACTATTATTCCTAGGATTGGATGCGCCTTTGCTGGCAGCTCAGGAAACTGAAAAAATATTAAATAATTCTTAAAATAATCATTTGCCACAAATATGTATTCAACAAGATAACATTAACATTGACAGTGTATGACAGTAATATACTCATAGACTAAAAACTAGTTATGCTAAAAATCTCATCACCTGAAAGTGATCTTAGATTTTACTACAGGTGTGATTTAATTATAGATCTCTGCAAATTATTTCAAAACAATGTTTACAAGTACTTCCTAACCGTATATAAAATACATGATAGTGTAGTTTTTGAAGTAAAATTCCCCCTACCTCACTCCATCCTCCTGCCTCAATGAAGATCAGGATAACAGCGATGACAACCAGAATCACCACCCATACCGTGCAGTTGAAGTGCGTCTGAAAACAGCAAACATATTGCACACACAAGGAACAGATTGTTTACAGTGTAAGTTACAACAATAGTATGGTGATCAGGCTTTAATTTTATTCCAGCATTTCCCATGAATCAAGTTCATTTTGACAGGCAAGAACAGTTAAATCAAGCATGTTGTGCATTTACGATCAAATTTCCCCATTTAAATGTGTATAAATTTTTATGTTATGTTTGTTATGGACACATTAAGTTATAACTACAACACATAAAATACATACAAATATAAAAATAATCCATTGCAATGAAGCTGAGAGCTCAAACAAACTACCAATTCATTTGACTTGCTTTTTGCAAGATCAAATTGGTCATTGACCTAGTAATTTGGTTAAATTGACCATTATTATAATTCTCTTAGCTTTTCATGGTTTCTGACCTCAATCCTTGTTATAAAATAAATGCTATTGTGTCATTTGAATTTAAATCAACATTTTCCTACCCAAATAAAAACACAAATGTACAGCCAGCATATGTTTGTTTTTTCAGTTAATCAAGGGAAATAACTTCACAAATATTTTGCCATGATTAATAGGACTTGTTCCAGTCTATCTTTATTCAAAGTGTACATGTATGCAATGTTTCATATTTAAAAAACAAAGTTTTCAATTAATGTCTCACATAAAAATGTGTGCAAGTTGCTGCTGCAAACAATCACACTAATGTTATAACGTGACCTTGACATTTGCCTTAAAAACAGACACGCTAAAGTGAGCCAAAAATGTACCACAAGCCAGTATTTCTGTCCAAGGAACCTGCTATTAGGCCACATGGTCGTGTAGTACTTCATCCAGATCAGGCCGATAGGGGCAAAGAAAATCCACGCAATAAACATCAGGCAAGCTGAAATTGTAACCAGTCATATGCTCAATATCATGTATCATTGAAACTTATTACTTTGTAACTTGGGAATGTAAGTCTCATGCAGTCAGCATCAGACAAGCTGGAATTATTATCAGTCATGTCATACTCAAAATGAACCACATATATATATATATATATATATGTGTGTGTGTGTATACACACAACATGTAGTTTCATGGCATTACTTTATAATTTTTCATTTAGTTGAATAATCAGTTCAGTCAAGTTTAGATTCATTGAGCCTTTAATTACTGGTATGCTGGGTGACACTCAAATGATTAAAACTGTATGAGACTTATATCACAATCATCAATTAAACAGATATCGAAATAATTTTTGACAAAATAATGTCATCTTTTACATACCATGAGCTTTGACGAGGTGGAATCGTGCCCTGCCCGAGATGTCCGCCCCAACATCCAGCGAGACCTCGTTCGGTGAAGATACAGGCAGATGACCCACATTTATGCCGTGTGTTAACAGGTTCCCTGGAATGGAACAGCAAATGCTATGCCAACTTTGTAGAATTAAACTATGTGCTGTTATATCTATTGATATGGCCAATACAAACCAGTCAGAATGTCATTTACAAAAACTGTCTAAAATAGCCTGCTGACAGCAAAAAGATTTTAGGATATCTAAGAACGTGGAATTATTTTTATTGTTAATAAGTAAATATGAAAGACATTTTCATTGAAACCACTTTTTTACTTACAATTTCCAATTTATCATACTTTATATAAGGTCTTAAACAAACTTTACTTCAAAACTTCTGAAGCTACAAAAGGTGGTACTTGTACAGTGAGATGCTTTCATAAACTATGTACTACATACCCAATGAGGAATAACCTCGTCCCATAAGGAGATGGAAGGGCCGTGACAAAAGTCCCCAATCATTGAGTTCCTCATTGTTAGGATTGATTTCCCGCACAAAACGACATCGCAGGCGACCATCATTGTACGACCCTTCCTGGGTGATTATCCCTGCCGTTGGCTAATATCATGAAAGTGAAAACTTAAAATGTAATTTTCTGTGAAGTAAATAATACTGTACAGACAAATCAGAGTTGGTGTTTGAATATCTTGAGAATGAGAAAACAAATACTTAGACTATGTGAAATTATATCATGGAAAAAACTTACCTATGGAGCCAAATTAAACAGAAATCACATTGAGGCTTCAAAATATTTTTTAAAACCGTACAATGTGTCTTGGGGCTTTCAGAAAGTGCACCCTTTATCATGTGTATTTTAATAAAAATACAATATAGATCTTCAAAAGTGAGTTGATACCCTCTTTCTTACATTGTTAAGTCTATCATTCCTGTTTTCGGGAAGGTTTTTGGACTGGTAGACAGAAACCTTGCCACTGGAGCTGTTGTGTACACACTCAAACACAAGGTCATCGCCCTGGTAACAGAAAGGTAACATTTCTTAGCATTGTTTTTCAGGTAACATTTCTTAGCATTGTTTTTCATGTTAACAACCTGTGGGAATCATTCCAGATATGCTTGAACATTTAAATGTTTCCTTAGGCAATATACAAACAGTTTTATGAGACAGTTAATTATGTAGCTGATTAAAGAGTTTTCACTTTCAGTATGAGTGTACATGAGACAGAAACAAACAAGATGAGTGCAAATTGCACATTGCATGTATTCTTTTGATGACATTTATAATTGATATATTTATAATAGAATATAAGGTAAATTTCTACTAGTTGATAAAAATCTCACACAATAGATATCCTCAGAGAGAGCCAAGGCAAAGAATCTGTCGTTAAAACCATCAGTCATAGCGCTGAGCTCAAACTGCATGGTTCGATCACTGAGGCGTTTCCATGTGGCGATGTACTCACACTCGACCTCGCGGCAATCACCAGGGATACGGTAGCATCCCTTTCGAGTCCCACAGTCACTCACATCGATACCAGCAATAGGGGCAGGGATCTAAAAAAAATCAACAATTTTTCAGCATGATTGGGTAAGAAATATTTAAGTTCCTGTCTGCTCAAAATACAGCCTACAAAGTCTCCACTCACGTCTCTTCTTCAGAAATCAAGGAAATAAAAGATATCTAGTCTGAAGTAATGTCAGAAAATTAGTCTGATCTTCTCAGGGGACACAATTCACTAATGGTAGTGATATGCATACTTACTGGACAATTATCAATAACTATGTAACCTAAATGGAACATCCTGTAAACCTAAGACAAAGATTGGAGCTACACTGTCAGACACCAAATCTGATATTCAGTTCCAAATCATGTTATTAATGAAAATCACCTATTCATTGCCACATGTTATCTAAGTACATTTTTTATTAAGATCTATGCACATGGACTGGAAGTATCAAACTTCAACTTAAGTAACATGAGCCTTCTCCATTCTGAAAGCTACTACCCTTCTGACCTATTAATTTTTATCATCATTTTGACAGGCAACTTTACTCTAAAGAAACAAGCAACAACTAAGATTGGAAGAGGATGTTCCTATAAGTTACCTGCAGACATCTTTAACTCAACAGTTTTTGTGGAACTTAATAGCATACAGATCATTATTTCTTATTTATTGGAGTTTATAGGGCTCAATCAACAATTTCTTGATAGGCAGTCACCTCTTCATCTACCCCAACTAAATGAAAGTGTTTACCTCTTACTATCAGGAGCAAGCCTCCCCCTTGTGTTTCTAACAAACTTACTGAAGGGTCCACTATCTAACATACAGTACCATACAGTTTATTGAGGTAGACTTGAGGTACAGTTCTAAGGAGGAAGACATACATGAAACCAGTGTTCACCACTCCACTTCAATTATCTCACATACAGTAACACACAGTTTTAGAAAGGAAGACAAACGTGAAACCAGTGATCACAACTCCACTTCAATTATCTCACATACAGTACCATACAGTTTTAGAGAGGTAAATTATCTAGTGTTCACAACTGTACGTCAATTATCTCACATACATTACCATACAGTTTTAGAGAGGTAAATTATCTAGTGTTCACAACTCCACTTCAATTATCTCACATACATTACCATACAGTTTTAGAGAGGTAAATTATCTAGTGTTCACCACTGTACTTCAATTATCTCACATACAGTAACATACAGTTTTAGAGAGGTAAACTATCTAGTGTTCACAACTGCTCTTCAATTAATCATACATACAGTACCATACAGTTTTAGAGAAGTAAATTATCTAATGTTCACAACTGTACTTCAATTATCTCACATACAGTACCATACAGTTTTAGAGAGGTAAATTATCTAGTGTTCACAACTGTACTTCAATTATCACACATACAGTACCATACAGTTTTAGAGAGGTAAATTATCTAGTGTTCACAACTCCACTTCAATTACCTCACATACATTACCATACAGTTTTAGAGAGGTAAATTTTCTAGTGTTCACCACTCCACTTCAATTATCTCACATACATTACCACACAGTTTCAGAGAGGTAAACTATCTAGTGTTCAAAATTGCTCTTCAATTAATCATACATACAGTACCATACAGTTTTAGAGAAGTAAATTATCTAGTGTTCACAACTCTACTTCAATTATCTCACATACAGTACCATACAGTTTTAGAGAAGTAAATTATCTAGTGTTCACAACTGTACTTCAATTATCTCACATACAGTAACATACAGTTTTAGAGAGGTAAACTATCTAGTGAACTGTGTTCACAACTCCGCTTCAATTATCATACATACAGTACCATACAGTTTTAGAGAGGTAAATTATCTAGTGTTCACAACACATTTTGGACAGGTGTAGGAGGAGTGATAGCTTAAGTGATAAACTCACATATTTTTGGACGGGTGTAGGAGGAGTGATAGCTTAGGTTAAAAGTTGGAAATCTTGAGAATCCTGAAAATTTAGCTAGGGGCAGCTGGGCCCCCGGTGGGTCCAGGGCAAAGCCCTGGTAGGGGAACAGGGGGGGGGGGGGGGGGGCGAAGCCCCCCGGAAACTCCTGGGAATTAGTGGTTTTGAGTGCTTGTACAGCGCTTTTCCAGGATTATATGATTGCCAAAGAAACTGACTTATCATCATGCAGAAAATGCATAATTTTCTGTAAACAGCTCTTGTTCATGGATATACCCTAAACATACTCTTTGATGAAGATTTAGAATGAAACATAACCTTCAAAATTTAGCAACATTTTTATTCTTTTGTCCATGTAATTGATATCAACATAATATATTATGCACATGCAAAAAATGCATGATATCACCATTGATCATAGGTTAAGAGTAGGAAGATTAGTAACCTATTTTAATTTAATTTCACAAGGTCTAGCACTTTGTTCAACAATTTCATTCAGAAAAAAACACACTGTGACGATCCTTTATCACAAAAATATTATTGTTTTTTGAAAGAATCACCTAACAGTAGTGATGGGCAATCGGTTGAGTTTTACAATCGATAATCGGTTACAATCGGAGACCATCAACCGATTAGACATCGGCTATAATCGGATATTATAGAGCAGTGGTTGCTAGTGATATACTTGAAGGTAATGGGTATCACTTCGTCTATGTAAGCTGAATTGAATATATAAACCAAACAATAGAACTTACGTATTCATTTTTCAGGAAACTAACAAACATAAAACATATTTTTTTTATATTTTTAAGTTAAAAAGAAAAAAACATTAAACTGAAATGTATACATCAGAAATTTCAAAGTCACCAGTATGAATCTACCAGTAAATGTTTGTTTAGAAATATTGTCTGGTCAATGAGATATGGGTTCATTCTACATCTCTTCTTGCTCATCACCTCCGATCTAGTTACTGTATACCTATTTTGCGTAAGCCTTTTTGCAAAGGCAACAATACGCCTTGCTTGTGTCAAGGTTTTCTTTGGTTGGAGGTCCTGGTTTGATTTTTCTAAATGCAAAAAAGAGCCAGACTTTAGATTTTGCTTTCCCACCCGGATAATTGTACAGCATATCGTCATTGTCGTCTGCCATTCTTACGAATTGTACCCAAAGAAAAATGAGCGGAAATGTCGGCAAGATAAAAAAAATCGTAAATGAATACTGAGTAACCTCCCTTGATAAATTTGTATGATGTTCCGCGATAATCGATTATGATAATTTACAATCGATTATCGCCGATTTTGAAGCTTTCCGATCAATTTTCGATTATAATCGATCATCGGCCCATCACTACCTAACAGCCAAAAGACCAGCTATTTTATTGGACTACAGCGTACAGCGGGCCAATCAGAATTGTCGTATTATATCGTAATTCACCGCTACCTAGGCGTTTAAAAAGCGTCTGCAATGTCTTGATGATCACGAGCATTCCCGTTTTGGAGCGATTGGCTTTCCCGTTCGGAACTTATTGGCGGAAACGGTCGAACCCATCTAGTCTATTTACGGCCGTAGCCGAACGCGCTCCGGGCTATCTTCGTAAAACCCTTAAGCGAGCACCTTGCAATGACGAATCATTACTAAAAATAAATCGCAAAACAGATCGAGTCACTGGAATTTACTTTCGTTTTCGTTTCAACAATTTGAAAGTCGAAGTCAGGGTTGAGGTAGGCCTATACCCCCTACCCCCTCTGAAATCTCGTGATCCCTGAGGACATCGAAAATCCAAAACTTCAGGAGCAGTCCGGAAAACTTTCACCCATGCTTAAGTGATATACTCACATATTTTTGGAGGGGTGTAGGAGGAGTGATGTCCTGGGGGTCATAGAGTGGTGCTGACTTCTCCTTTACCCAAAACGTGTTTTCATCTTGAACAAAGGTAGCCCTGAGGGAGAAAATGAGAATACTTGGTTCATGTACAAAACCGATGGAGGCACGGACGACAGACAAAGAGATGCAAAATGGCTTACATGAACATATCAACTATAATGAACTTGATTGTTGGCTTTAGTCTTTTACTGAGTCTAATTTTGGAGGCATTTAGGAAATGGACATTCGTTCATTTATGTTGATAAACTGTGCTTTTTTGTGTTGAAAAATGGCAAAACAGAGAATTATTTGATCCAATCAAGCTAATGGCACCTGACCTTATAAAATAGCTTCACAACCAAATACACATGTTTAAAAACAAAGAGCAACTATCTTAAAAAAATATATGCTTATTCAACTTTTTAACTTAAGTGGACAAAAAACTACACAATGTATCCATTATAAAGTCTGAATACTTGTACAAATTAAACTTTGTGTACGCCAATTTGTGTTTCAATCAAAATTGAAGAATAAAGCATTTTAACATTTCCAATTTTGTGGCATGTCACCAATTCCATGATTCATGCGGTTTCTGACAAAGAATAGAGATTTTTTTTATGTAAACTTGGCAAAAAATGTCAGGGCACAAGAAATGATCAGTTTTATACATTTTTGGAAAATAGAAACTCTTACTTATTGTAATATGTAGATGAAATAGTCTTTAAATATCCTTTACAGCATCAAACACATATTTGATATGGGTAGCTAGGGTCTAGCGTCAAAAGCCACAAAATTAACTTAATTTCCATATGTTTTATTTGATATAGATTTGATCATTTACAAACTAAACCAATCCATCAAATATGAAATATGCCATTGGTCCATTGCATGACATATGTATGATTTAGTAGATTTACACAATGTTTGTTCAGTGATAATGCAATGAAACTACTAAATCAAGCCCCAATTTCTTGGTATAAAAATAAAATAAATAGGACAGCTTTGAAAGGGGCTTATATATCTTCCATCAGACCACTACCTGTTAGTCAGTGCCACTAAGAACATATGCTTCAGCTAGCCCACCGATACATTATTTACAAGGATCAACTATTGTCAGAAGTAACACAGTCACTGGCTCTTTGTCGTTTCAGGATTCGATTGATTGACTGATGACCATTTATATTCACATAATTAAAATATGGATGAACATGGCTATTTACCCAGATTTTATTTATAACCATGAGTTTTGTTATAACCATATTTTGTTAGGCTACATTTCTCAACTTACAAAATTCTAACAGACGTTGATGCACTTTTACATCATACACCAACATCATGAATGCAAAGCATTGTGCCCCATCATGCTTTACACTGTGTTATTGTTGTCAAACAATCAAGGTGATCATATTGTTGTCATTAGTTTGATTAACGTGTACTTTCAATTGGACTTTGTTTGACAAATTAACAAAGAAAGGGCTAATTTGTGTCTCAATTGCTTTTCATGTCTTACCCATATGTGTTTAAAATAGAAAATTATATGTCATTTATAAAAAAAAAAAAATTGTAGCAGAGTAGTTAGCTCCATGTAAGAGACTCCTTCTATATGACATAGTACAAGAAAAAATCGGACTTGAAAATCTTTACTTGCTTCAGTTATATAATGTGTCACAAGACTTTTTTTGCTAAGTATAATTATGAAGACTCCTTCAAGACAAAATCTAGAAAATGATCTTGTTATAATGAAATCCAGTATAATTTGCCTGAAATAAAGACATTCAATTGAAAAAGGCTTTTTTAAAGCAGTAATCAGCGTGTATATATCAGCAAAAAATGCATCATAGCCTGTTATTATCTGTTACTATCTAACCATTAATCTGCTCTGCAGGAGAGGTATAAAGATAATAAAATCACGAAAGTGTGACAGTTATTATTTACTACTATCTATTTCTTTAATACCTGAATTCAATGTGTCCTTGGAATGTCGTAGGAGGTTTCCACACTAAACGCACATTTGTCTTCTCTGAAAAATCTGAGCTAACAAAGGCTGCCTGAAAACACAAGAATTTTTGTGTCAGATAATACCAACCAGTTGAAATATAGTTCATAAAATTCTGGCTGTGCTATAAAAGTGTCTGCATCATCTACAAAATAAATGCACTGTTTGCATATTGTGCATTTCTGAGTTTTTATGGAGAATTAATTATGCCAGAAATTATGTAATACTTGTATATCAGTAAATGTTAGTTTTACAATTATAACATAAGTTTTACAATAACATTACAAGAGCACAGCAAAAGCATGCAAATTCTTTGCCGTTCTCATAGTCGTTCAATGGGCATAACTATGTAAGCAAGAAGGATGAAACTTCATATAACATGATTATGAAAAAGTTCAACATTTAAATGTTTGTATAATTACAGAACGGAAAAAACAACAACATCAGCGGGTGACGTACATACCCCATATTTTCCCGGGCAGTCTTCTACAGCTAACACTGGGTTAGGCTCAAGGGCTTCAAACCTTCCGATGGGCTCTATCGTGTTACTGGATTGGTCTATTCTACGGGCTTGGATCATAAATGACCTAAACCCTCTTTTTACAAAGTCAGCAGTTAAATTTACTGAAATGAAAAGGTTGAAAGTGACAGTTACTGAAATAAAATATAAAACACGTATTATAAACAACTATACGATTTTTTTCCTTCAGCATTCAGAAATCGTCCTTTACATACAGTTCGAGCCAACGAGGAATTCGAGCCAAGCAAGTTCGAGCCAGCGGGATTCGACTGTATATCAAACATAGATTTAGTCAATGTTTTGCATTTCTAAAGAGATGAAAGTAATCCAATATTAAGTTTTATTAAAAATTAAAAGTATAAATTAATAACTTTAAAATAATATCAATGCAAATAGCTGAAATATCTCAATATATTATATAAGTGTTTAACGTTTTCCTGAAATTCTATTGCCCCCAAAAGACCTGATCAATCTGAAATCAAAATGTTTTCCCTGAAAAACCCATGGATTATATTATTCAGGTACCTGTTGTAAAGGTGTGGGGTTTTTTTTGCTGTAATCATCTTCATCTGACATGTTATAAATGCATTTTTGCATGTTCAAAGTCAATTTATCTTTGGCTGAAGGAAAATTTATTTAAAACCATTATTTTGCCCAAAGTTACATCTTGGTATGTCAGAAAAGCAGCAATGAATGTCTCAAGTT
This sequence comes from Mya arenaria, assembly GCF_026914265.1. Lineage (NCBI taxonomy): Eukaryota > Metazoa > Mollusca > Bivalvia > Myida > Myidae > Mya > Mya arenaria. The sequence continues at coordinate 10,759,321 of NC_069134.1, read as the reverse complement.
AACATCATAAACAAAGACATCCCTGATAATAATGAGAAATCAAGTTGGAATAATTTCAAGACCTCTGTGAGACTTTGTGTTATTAGTCAGATGTAGGAAATAACCTGGCAAGGGTACAAAATGCTCTTCCCAAAAATAAATAATGAGCTTAGCGCACACTAGCTTTGCTACAGAAAAGATTCATTGTAGCATCATTTGACTTGCATAAATCTTACAGTTTTTTTAATCCAATTACCGAGTTTTTTTTTTTCTTGAACAGGTATTGGTGATGCAGAGAAGTATGAAAGCATTCTTCAATTCAAAGCATTCTACTTTTGTGGTCATCAAACAAAATTGTGATTGCAATGGAAAATGGCAAACAGTTTATGCTATTATGAATCAGTTTTAAATCTGAATTGAACCATACATATCTTTTCAATGGCATTTACCATAAATGATGAGCTGTGCTAAACTATCCATCTATTCTTGCATGGGTGGTTATTACATTAGCTGGCTGTTTCATTACATTAAATTTGTGCTATTAAATACCATTACATAAAAAACAATATCATGTAAAGTGGTCTACATTGAGTAATAAATATCATAGACTATTAAGTGTACTGCATCCAGTACATCCAGTAGTTGTTGTTGTTTTCTCCTTATTATAAATGTTCATGTGATTAGCCCAGTCATGCTGCTACCATAATACAGAGTCTAATCCTACCTGCAAGAGTCTACAGAGTCTAAACCAGCCTACTTGAGTCTACCAGAGTCTAAACCTACCTTCTAGAGTCGACCAGTATTAACCAATCCATTTGAGTCTACCAGGGTCTATAGCAGCCTACTTCCTATCCACTAAAGTCTACCAGAGTCTAAACCTACCTTATAGAGTTTACCAGTCTTAACCTATCCACTAAAGTCTACCAGAATCTAAACCCACTTTCTAGAGTCTACCAGATTCTAAACCTACCTACTAAAGTCTACCAGTCTTAACCTATCCACTAGAGTCTATACCAGCCTACTAGAGTCTACCAGTCTTAACCTATCCACTAGAGTCTATACCAGCCTACTAGAGTCTACCAGTCTTAACCTATCCACTAGTCTGCCAGTGTCTATACCAGCCTACGAGAGTCGACCAGTCTTAACCTTTCCACTAAAGTCTACAAGAGTCTAAGCCTACCTTCTAGAGTCTACCAGTCTTAACCTATCCACTAGAGTCTATACCAGCCTACTAGAGTCTACCACTCTTAACTTATCCACTTAAGTCTACCAGAATCTAAACCTATCTTCTTGAGTCTACCAGTCTTAACCTATCCACTAGAGTCTATACCAGCCTACTAGAGTCTACCACTCTTAACTTATCCACTTAAGTCTACCAGAATCTAAACCTATCTTCTTGAGTCTACCAGTCATAACCTAACCACTAGAGTCTATACCAGCCTACTAGTATAGTCTGCCAGTCTTAATCTATCCACTAGTCTACCGGAGTATATACCAGCCTACTAGGGTGTACCAGTCTTAACCTATCCACTAAAGTCTACAAGAGTCTAAACCTACCTTCTAGAGTCTAACAGTCTTAACCTATCCACAAGAGTCTACTAGAGTCTAAACCAGCTACTAGAGTTTACTAGATTCTAAAGTCTACTAGAGTATAAACCTACATAGATTAGAGTCTACTAGATTCTAAACCTACCTTCTAGAGTCTACCAGAGTATAAACCTACCTAGATAAGAGTCTACTAGATTCTAAACCTACCTTCTAGAGTCTACCAGAGTATAAACCTACCTACTAGAGTCTTTATGTCTCTAAACCTACCGACTAAAGTCTACCAGAGTCTAATCACACCTACTTGAGCCTACTAGATTTTAAACCTACCTACTAGAGTCTTCCCGTACCTACTAGAGTCTTCCCGTGTCTAAACCTACCTACAAAAGTCTTCCCAAGTCTAAACCTACCTACTAGAGCCTTCCCAAGTCTAAACCTACCTACTAGAGTCTTACAGAGTCTTAACCTACCTACAAGAGTCTTACAGAGTCTTAACCTACCTACAACAGTCTTACAGTCTAAACCTACCTACTTGAGTCTTACAGAGTCTTAACCTACCTACAAGAGTCTTACAGAGTCTTAACCTACCTTATAGAGTCTAAGAGTCTTAACCTACCTACAAGTGTCTTACAGAGTCTTAACCAACCTACTAGAGTCTTACAGAGTCTTAACCTACCTAGTAGAGTCTTCCCAAGTCTAAACCTACCTACAAGTGTCTTACAGAGTCTAAACCTACCTACAAGAGTCTTACAGAGTGTAAACCTACCAACTGGAGTCTTACAGAGTGTAAACCTACCTACAAGAGTCTTACAGAGTATAAACCTACCTACAAGAGTCTTACAGAGTATAAACCTACCTACAAGAGTCTTCCCAAGTCTAAACCTACCTACAAGAGTCTTCCTGAGACTAAACGTACCTACTGGAGTCTTACAGTCTCAACCTACCTACTAGAGTCTTCCAGAGTTTAAACCTACCAACCAAAGTCTACCAGAGTCTAAACATACTGACTCAAGTCTACAAAAATCTAAAATCTTCTAGAGTCTACTAAAGTCTAAGCTTCCTACTTAAGTTTACCAGAGTCTAAACCTACGAACATTACCTGATTCTACATATAAGCAAGACTTATTCAGCCTCATGAGCCCTGACCATGTTCCTTATGCCATTTTTTCAAATCATTGGCAAAACAATTCATCTAGCAACTTTATTTATACCAATAAGGGTGCAAATACAACAGCTAAGCACTACGAGATAAGTTCATTTTAATAATATTACTATGTAGTTTATATTTTCTACTTTTATTATATGATTATTGTCCCCTTTAATACCTACCATTAATATCCTCTGCATTTATAGTATAAAATCTTGCTGATTTTGCTACGTGAATGATGAAAGGTGAGGGCATAACTTGGGGCTTAACATTCGATACTCCATCTGGGAACATGGAAATACAGTTACAACACTGGATGTTGTCCGGATTAAATCCTTCAACACTGCACCATGTCACAAGCACTGCACTGACTAGCACACTAATCCGATCCCACATTGTTTTAACTTTTAAATCCAAACTTCAGAATATTGTGTGACGCTGTTGGTCAAAAACCTCAGATATTTCTCTGTTCTTGCGGTGTGCCTAGTACTTCTTGTGTTCAGACCTGAAAAACAAAAACAACACCATTAGTATTTTAGTGAAAATGAACAATCACACAAAATGATTAAGCAATCAAAATGACATACCATAATATGTAGACATGACAATTTCTTTCATGAATCTTACTTTTTAAACAGACAAAATGTATACTTCACCATACTTTTAATCAACTCTTGGATCTTTCACTTCATTAGAATTATGCACACTGAAGCATCATCATTCTAAAGCAGATGTCACATACTAAACATCTTCAACAATGACCCACCCCCCTTGCTCATGACTGACACTTTGCTTTTGAATTTTAAAACCACTTACTTTGTTAAACTAGTCATTAGTATAAGCTTTCTCTTTCATTCAATCTCGGTATCACTTTGACATGACAAACAGCAATTTTGTCAACTTGTGGTTTATATACCTGAATTCAAGATTTTATCTGGACACAAAACTTGCCATCATATTTCATTGGTCGCAACAGCACGCAATTGTAAAAGCACACCAACAAGAGCATGTAAAATATTCAATTTCTTTAAACAGGTTTCAAAAACAAAATAAGGCTTTATACATGGAAAACTTCATACTTAAAGTTGATTAAAAATACATGGTAGAACCTTCACAACTATTGCCTTTTCATAAGGCGTTTATGTCAAATCTAAAACACATTTAAATGATGGAACACCATCTAATAAAATGGTGTTTTAATAACATGAATGGAGCGATTAAAATCTTTCACTGGTTGGATACAACTATTCATTTGCTATATCGTTTACTTGGTATACATAAAATAATCAAAATCTTAAGAAAAAAACGAAAAAAAATTAATATTGTACCTTAAATTTGCAATGGAATGCAAATATGCAGGTTTATGATAAATCTAAAATGTTATGGAAAGTAGGTAAAAACAATATAGATCTATAAATATGCAACAAAATATCAAAATGAATGTAGACTAGGTGAAAATATTTACTCATAAAATTTCTCATGCACTGGTAATTCAAAGCAAATTGATAACATTATGAAGTGCCACTGAGGTATAATATTGTAGTGTTTATATGCATGACATAATGAATCAATAATAATTGACCTTAAGTCACTTACTGATGTTGCCAGCACTATCATTTACAAAAATATCCACCTGGATCATTCCCCACCCACACATCTACCCCTTGTCTGACAGGGACACCTGTTCATGGTTTACACGGTAACCATGGCAACATAATTAAATGTGAATTATCAGAGGTAATCAGGAGCATTTCTTCATCAGACAATATCTGCAGCACATCCGCTCTACATGTGACTGAAGGCTGGTGCCACAATCTTAAGTGGCTGAATTTTGTACTGTATTGTCTCTAACATCTTATCTTCTCTAGTAATGAGTTCCTTGTAATGAAAAATGATCGTAAAGTCTCTGACAATAGGCTCATAACAGGAAACAGTTGCAGGTCTTCCTCTCATAATGAGTTCAAATCCCCAATTATGTGCCCTCTAAATATTGTCTTCAGCAATGAGTTTTTTAAATACTTATGTTATGGGGATTTGAACTCATTACGAGAGGAAGACCTGCAACATTACCGTTTCCTGTTATGAGCCTATTGTCAGAGACTTTACGATCATTTTTCATTATATATACTGATGTTATGTCAATCAAAAATTAAATTACATTGTCCTTTTTTCCACCTGTAATGTAGGAATTTGACAACTGGTATCTTGAACCAGACTACAAACTAGCACCACATTATTGGAGGATAAACAGGATATCAGTTTTAAATATTTGCAGACAATTAATCCCAGACATCTGCTTGGAATTCTATAAAAAGCATGCATTTTCTGCATAAACTGAAACAGAAACTACCATTAAAACAGTAGCCCAATATAATTCCTTAAAATAAAACTGGCATAAACAGCACAAATCTTCATGTTAGCATCAGAAGTGGAATGAATACCTCTCACCACCATCAGGAAGGAATCAGAAAAGGGAAATGAAAAAAGTTTGTGATAACAAATCTGGATTTCTAGCGTATTCATGGCAGGGCGAGTGACCCAGAAGTAACAAGTAACTTTCGAGTACTCCAGTACTTTTGCGATCGTCTGAGTACCTGAGTAATAACTCACTACAAAGGTATTCGGAAAAAATTGGTTTAAAACTCACCAACTACACAATATAGGGATGAAATACCGCATTGATTTGTTAATAGGCGTAGTTTTGCAATGATCATCACAACATTTGACATTATATCATTTACTTCATCACATGGCATGCGCTATATTGAAGTGTTACATATTTATGTATAAAATCAAATAAAAAGACAAATTAAAAAAATGAAACAACATTTTTTTTTCATCTTTAAGGTATATCATTGCATAATGACAAACTTATTTTAAGATAAAAATGGCCAATATATATATATCAACTGATCTCTTTCGAAAAACCAATTAAAGTTCAAGTCAGGTACTCGATCGGAAGATTGTCCGAGTACTAGAGTACCAATTTTTACTACTAGTTGCCATCCCTACTTTCAACCATTTAACATTATGTGACCTACAACAGGTTTCAAACACAAATGCATACCTAGCAAATATTTTATTTCCAGGTACCATAAAAATCTGCAGCCTTGAATGCAGCACAACAGATGAACAACCTGCACAAATTTAGCATAAATGATGCAAAGTAATCTACAAGATGTGCAGATACTTCTCCTAACTAGCACAGTAGCAGGTACATTGATTGATGGAACAGTTTGTCCCTGAACCAGAAAATGCTTCTCCCATGATATTCAATTGCCTGTGAAAATTCAGCTGACTGGTCTAAGTTTAAACCAAAGATTGTTTTAGTGAACACCTGAAGGCTCCATGTGTCTATGGGTCTGTACTGACTCTATAAAACTATCCGGGAAACCTACACAAAATCATGTAATTCAATGAATATAATTCAGTTAAAGTATTTTATCCAATGTAAATCAAAACATAATAATATGATAAGATGAACAAGATTTTTAAAGATGTCAACAGCTATATGCATTTGAAGTATTATAGATTACATCTTCACTATCAACTTACTTTAAAAGAGTTACGCACTGTTAATATCTTGTCATCAGCAAAACTTGTTCATGAATAATTCATTACACATAAAAAGTACTTTAGAAAGTATGCACATAGGCATGAAGTATAGCTTTAATGAATCAATAACGAAATGAAACAAGACAACTTACAGGTATAACATAACAAAACATGGCACCTTTATTTACAAGAACAATCCCTGAAGTCACTGATTCATCAGAATTTAGTCTCTCTCCCATTCTCTCTACTAAAACCAATTAGCATAGTAATTATTAATAGCCTTCAAAATAAACAAGGCAATAAAAGCGTACCTATAGATAACTTACTAAAACCAGAAAACGTATTCCTCAACTTTTTATTCACCTTTAAAAGTCTCACTAATTCAATCACTGATTCAAACTCCACCAGCTAGTTCACAGTAGCTGAACTGAAGCACACAGAGCAGTGATTTCCCGACATTCCACAGCGATGATTCTCCAGTCCTGTACTCAGTGAGCGCCACTGGTATTTCCTTCCTTACACTTCACACAGTCTCTCACACAAGTGGGTCCTCTTGTTTCAGACCTTAGATCGTTGTTTCACGCTTTTTTTTTTAGATCATGACAAGAATTTGCATTGAAATAATTAGTAGTTTGTACAAATACTTTGTTTATAACCTAAATGTGTTTGCTTTTGATGCTTAATACTCCACAACAAGTCACTCCCACACCTCAGACCTTAAAAAGCAGATACAGGCTTTGTCTCAAAATCGAGAAAACTAAAATGAAATATCACAGAATTATCGTGTATCCAAAAACATCGTGAACACCAAGAACTATTTTAGTCTTACAGGCCAGATACTGCAGTGCCTGCTTACACCATGTATCAGCATAAATCAAGCAGCAAATATTTGCCAAGTTGGGGAATGATAAGTAAATAAGCTCAGATTAACTGATCATGATGCAGTAGCATTTAATAACTTGCAAGAATACGAAGAAAAGGGAACCATGGAGGGACAAGAAAAAATATATCACTCAAGTCCTTAGTTCATTACCCTGGAGTTGTCCTAAGAAGGTCATCATAACAAGGGCAAGGCTATATAGAGGATATATGTTAATTTCAGTGTAAGATCATATTATATTTCATGAGTGACAAAGAAAATCATATTTTCACGAGCAATGAAGGTTATACTGTTGTTATTTTTCAAATCTCATTTTGTTGTTGCTTCAATCTGACTGAAGTGCATGATCTTATGTACAGTAAGATTTGAAAACAACCTGTTGAAACCTACACTTCTTAAAATGATCTGGATTTCAAAAATTGCTATTATAGCTCATCCAAAAGGAAGTAATGTAGAATTGATGTCTGTGTTTATTTGGAATAAGTTTAAATGGAACATAGACGGCACCAACGATACACATTTATTTAAACAATACACAAATTCACTGGTAAGTGTCAATTATTATCAACATGAAGAAAAGAAATTGTGTGGCTCAAACAAGTGTTTAATCATAAATCTCTGAAATAATTTTTCAACTCCAGTGATAAATTTAACTCTATCGCGGTTACCAGCTAAGCAAAAGTTGGCCTCTGATTGGTTGATGGAATGGTCACCAGAAGATGACTTCCTTTGGCCTCAGATCCTGATGTCAGAGCATATATTTGGATATGAATTTAATCAGATTGTTGTTGCTGTTGTCTATTGTATTTTTACTAACACACTGAAATGTATCAGAATTGCTCAATTGCACATTTGTTTACAATGTAGTAAATTTAACCTTCTATCACTCCAAAAATATTTATCTGAAAGGGCCATATTTCTAGTCTGAGCTCATATGATTATGATATTGATAAGAGGACCTGAAGAAAAGAGATATAATCAGCAGCCCAGGATGATTAAGATGTTCTTTCTCCTGAAGGGGAATAATCAACAAGGCCTCACTTACCCTTTAATTAGTCACACAAGATTGCTCAATAACTCTTTTGTTTGACTATATATCTAAGGGCTTTGCATGATTTCTTCACATCAAATAAGGGCTCTCAAGAATTCCATTAGTGTTGGTTTTTTGTCAACAGCTTTTAAAACACTACTAGAGTATAAACTGTCTACATGCAGAGACCCCCCTCCCCTTAATGATATGCATGATTCTGAGCTTACTAAGGTAGTACTCGAAACAGGGAGGGCAGTTTCACACATTGAAGACTGCTCGCCTTAACCTTTTATAGACAGCTTTAAAACCCATCATTTACAAGTCTAAAGATATTTAATGGAATTACAACCTTAAAAAGGCTTAAAAAAAAACAAAAGAAAAACTTGAAACTTCTTTACTCTTATTGATATTATCGGAAAAACAACACAACATCAACATCTGTCACTAACAGTCACCCGCTATGACTTTATTTAACAGCTCAAACTGCTGAGCCCTTTGGCTATCATCTTAATTATTTGCAAAGAAATTTGTTAACAAGTAATAAATGTAATAAATACTAATTCAACTGTTTAAGCCTTCACAAGAAGCATTTATTTTGTGTCAAGAATCAGAATGAAAAAATATTTCTTTCACAGATATCAACAGTTATTGGAAATATGTTTATGATAAACAGATTTATATGATATATCCAATATGTACAATTGTGTATACCTTTTGTTTCAGCGTTTAATCCGAAAATATTTAAATCCGAAACAATCCTCAAAAGGCAAGTAGAAGTGCCCACTCACAAAGACAAGCCTGTGTAATCTATCAAGTAGAGAAAACTACTAAAAAACTTAGGTGCACATAACCCAGGGTGTTATTAGAAAGTCGACATTTCACAGGGCACACCTGTAGTGAAAAGCCTTCGCCTACTAATACAGGTATGGTACAAAGCTTCAACGATCTTCCCTCTAACTTGGGAGTCAGTCAACCATGCCAGTATGCTGTACAATGCTTGTTTGTATACATAATAGGTGAATAAATTCTGAATACTTGTAAACAAAATCGTAATCTATCAATAAACATTTTTAAATCAATTGATCACATACATTCTGTTTGTAATGTAATTATGCTGAATGGGTATTTAGGTTTTTGAAGCTTGAACAAGTTTAAATACATAATTTTTAGTCTACTAATTCAAATTTTCTTCTTCTAGCTCAGGGAAACCTAATCTCTCAGAACCGTAGCAAGATAAATATTAATTGAGACCTCTTGATCTGATCAAGCCATTTATCAACAATAAACTAGCGATCATTAAAGTGGCAGCTACATGCCCACCATGTACAAACCATTAAATTTGACTTAAAGCTGCACTCTCACAGATTGATCATTTTTACTTTTTTACTTTTTGTCTTGGAATGAGCCAATTTTTTCGAGCATGTCTGGAAACCAGTGATATAAGACTGCTGACAAAAAATAAGATCACAGTTTTGCATATGTACATTCAAAAATTGATGTCTTATGCCGATTAACTCATTTTTCTTAAAGCCTTAGTAACCCCTTAGCCATAAAACATAAATTTTCGAACATAAATATGAAAAACTGCTATCTGATATCGGAAAAATTAGCTCATTTCAAGACAAAAAATAAAAAAGTTGTCACAACGTTCAATCTCCGAGAGCTTTAAATGATAATATTTATTATCCAAGGACAAATGAAAGCACTAGAAAAATGTTTGCTGCACATAAACAAAAAATTATGTGAACCATATAAAACAGTTAATCAACTTAAAGCAAGTCTGCTTTAGGACAAAATATATAATTTTTATAAATTTGTACATCTTTTGTAAAATGTTTTATCAGCAGATCAATTAAAATACATTTTTATAGAGACAGACAACAACAAAAGGATTTTTGTCATATTTTGGTTTCAAATACATACAATGTTTTGGTGCACAGTAATGTTTTGGCTCCGAGTCAACATAGAAAAACATGTGGGCGACAACCACTTGTGGCTTTCAACACTTCAACTCTTCACAATGACTAACAAAATGCAGAAAGCATAATATATTTAATTACCACACAAAGGACTTAAAAGTGCACAATAAAATTTGATATAAGCTAATGTTGAAAATAATTGAAATTCTATATTTAATTTCCTTCAAGGACACAGCATGATAAGTGATTGAAGCTAGAGTCACATGAAACATAGTTGTCCCACAAAGTATGCTGTTTTACTAGTTTCTGCCTTTAGATGCTGGATATATGTTTGAAACCAGGATATAAGTAATTGTATGGCATTAAATTTAAAAAAATCAAAAGAGTTGTATGTCATTTAGATTGTCCAATTAACTTGAGACATGCTAATTTAAAGCTAATATGATTTTAGTTAATAAAGCTAAACTTTATCAGAGAGGTTCTTTTTTGTTACATTCAGTGACAATCAATCAACCACCTTCAACATAATAACCACAATTTGGCATGATAACAAACAAGGAGTGGATTTATCTTTCATAAAGCAAAAAAGTAAATCCAATAGGCTTTTAAGTGCATTATTTTAGACCCATTTTAAAAAAATAAGATAACCATATTTAGAGCCATGATGATTTACCCTAAAGGCAATACACATGTCTAAAAAAGAGAAATATTTTAATTCTTAAGTATTGAATTAACTATCTAATACAAAAGCAACAAAAACCTTTCAAATATAGAGGAGTAAAACAGGCATTACTTTAAATGAAAAGCGTAACATCTGACTGTGTCAAAGCCATCAAAATTGCCCTGAGGGGGAGGCTAAACCATGTTATTAATGACCCTTACTTCGAATGTTACCTCCCTTTGCGGGCATTTTGCTGAACTTCTTTGTAAACACACTGTTCACCATTAATCAAGTTAACTGTTACCTACTGACAAAGAAGGACATTTGCTTTATTTGTAACATGACCAATGGAATGCATGAAAAATGCATTTGAAACTTGTTAAAGAAACACTATTGTTTTATCATGCTATAGAACATGCTTTCAAAGCTGCACTCTCACAGATTTAACGTTTTGACAACTTTTTATATATTTAATCTTGGAACAAGCCAATTTTGGGAAAAACCATGGAAACCAGTTATATGAGACTGCTAACAAAAAATAGATCGCAGATTTTTATATTTAAGTTTAAAAAATGATGTTTTATGCATTTTTCTTAAAGCATTAGTAACGGTTAAAGCCATAAAACATTAACTTTTCGAACGGAAATATGAAAATCTGCAATCTGATCTTTTATCAGCAAAAAATTTGCTCTTTCCAAGACAAAAAATAAAAAAGTGTTAAAATGGTATATCTGTGAGAGTGCAGCTTTAAAACAGGATTTAGCAACTCACACTACACACAAATATAATATCTAATTTTGTCAAAAACCAGGCATTCTTTTCTTCTCGTATAAAAGTCAAGGATCATTCTGTAAATGCTAAAGAAATACAATAATGGGCAGGTTAAACCAGCACATGGATGAACCAACCTTTCTCAGAAGAACAAATATCTTAAGAGGACAGAGCAATTTTTCTCCCACCTCAGATAAGTAGATCCAAAAATTTAACCACGCTAAAAATTCTCATCTTGGGCCATCATTAAAAAAATGTTGGTTTGTGGTGCTCTGACCGACTCACCGAAATTAGCCCTGACCCAATTTTTTTTATCGCTACTGCTGCGTTTTTTTTATTTTTTTGTCCCATTTAGTTTCTTTGGGCCAATTTCGTGTTTGGTCCTTTGATGCTCTACAGACCAACCGTGTTGTACTGCCAATCTGCAAACCCTGCAAGGACTCTGGGAGACCCATTATTAAAAGACTTCCTAGAAAGAATTAAAGTGTATCCATGTATCTGAAAAAATAATAAAATGGTTCTGTCGTTGAATTCTCAGTGCTGTTATCTAAAATATGCATGGCCCTTACATCAGACTGAGGGTCATATAGATTTGCCTTTGTCGTCTGTAAAAAAATAAAAAATAAAAAAATCCCTACCTACCTACCCACCCCAAAAATTGTGGGTAGGAGCACCGCAAACCAACATTTTTTTTAATGATGGCCTTGCCCACGGGCAAAGATAAAACACCAGTATGGAACTTCTTTATAATGGTCATCACCTCCCTTGTTGAAGACTGTTGTCTGTATCATTATGGAAACCTTGTCTTGTGGCAATATTTAGAATGCCAATTGATTATTTCTCGCTTCCAATGTCACCATAAAAAAGTTTTTGCGCACCTTACTAGAAATAATGCTTCACTCTCCTCAGAACTATTTAAGACAAATTTTACTATTAACATAATCTGAATCACTGCGCGCATATCCATTACAACCATAAATTATCACAAATACATACACATTTATTTTCGCTACGCACAAAAGAGTTCCAGCAAAAAGCACAATTTTAGAAAACCTCGTTGCCACAAAACACACTACGTTCGGATAGATGAACCTATATTATACTCTTGGCCATGGAAGATACTTATAATCTTCCTACATATAAGACTTATTATGAAAGCTTTATTAGAAAAAACAACAAATCATATTCGCAAATAGCTTCATTTCTGAAATGATGTTGTTGACACTAAGACTAGATGTTTACGTTGGCAGTCTTACAGATCCCTAGTTTCCCTTGAAGACAGTAACAATAAATGCAGATATTGGATATATATATATGTATTATTGTATGATGCTGAAATCTAGAAGGGACTAGACACCAGATGATACAGTTGCAAGAAAAAAAGAAATTTGTCAAAAACTTACATAAAATTGATATTGTTGTGAACACCACATTGAATCCTACTTACTGGTGTATCACATCGCCTATGACTCATTTATTTTTCCCAGTTTTTGCACTTTTTTTCAATTCAAAATCTACAAGGCAGTTTACCCCTTAAATCCCAGTAAGTTTAAAAATAAAGCCTGTATATGTATCTTCTCATGACTTTCACATGCTCAATATACACACTTTGGCTTAAACATTTTAGTTTAGTGTTTAAAATGATCACTTGACTTGCAAGGTGTTCAGTAAAAGCTCTCTGCGCTTTTTTAAAAGGGGAAACCATTCTTCGCTATTTTTAAACAGGGAAACTCAGCTATTATACTGGTCGGTTGAATTACCGAAAACCTGGTAAAACCCGAAAACCCTGTAAATTTTCATAGGTATATATAATCCAATGTTCGAGGTGGTTTGTACGCCAAGATTTAATACTTCATTGTGTTCTTGGCTTGAATGCCGTAGTTGTTAGTGATTGAAGAGCGTTGGGGAAGTCGGCGGAAGGGGGTGGGGGGTTCTAAAACCCAGGAACCCCTTTCATGTTCAGAAGAACATATAATAGAGAATGCGAAGTGGTTTATACGCCAGGGTTTAATACTGCATTGTGCTCTTGGCTTGTATGCTGTTGTTGTTGGTGAATGGAGAGGGGTGGAGAAGTTGTGTGTGTATTGGGGGGGACTAGCATCATTAATGTAAAGGCCTGGACAGCATTTTAGAATGACGACTGACTTCCCCACCCTTTTCCAACCACCAACAACTACGGCATACAAGCCACAAACACAATGAAGTATTTATTCTGGGCGTACAAACCACAACGACTACTCTTTTTTAAATACTTATGAACATTTACGGGGTTTTCGGGGTTTTTCAGGATTTCGGGTTTTCAGTAATTCCACCGACCCATCTAATGTGTAATGGCCGACAAGATTGTTGTGTTTTTTTCTTTATATCAAGTTAAATCATGTATTGTTTGCCACAAACAAGCTTGTATTGACTCTTTATTAGGAAATTCTGTATTTGCCGATTTTGGGACCATCTGGTGTCTAGTCCCTTTAAATTTGTTTTGATTTGAAACAAGATACTTCTGTTTTCTATTCGAAAATAAAAATCGTCAACATTTACTGTCTGAAAAATCGATTTGCCTCAATATACACATTAATCCTCATGATAACAAAAAAACTTCTCTGAAAACAACTTCATCGCATCGTTTTACTTCATATCTCTTTAAGAAACATCAACAAGTGAAAGCAAAGGCATTCTTGAATATCGCCAATTCCCCTACATTTTAATAGTACAAGCGGTTAACTTTTTTCTCCGAAAAACAAAGTCTATTATGTTATAATAAAATAAAATAAAACACTTCTTTATAATACCTACCAGAGCTATGAATTAACTTTAAAGAAACAAATTCCAGATGTTTTCCAGGTTTAAGAAGTTTATTTCGGCCATCTTCGTCTCTCGGATTCTGTTTCACGCCAAATTTGGGCTACATGACCCCGTGACATCTCCGAGTATCGTACGGAGTTTGCCGATCATGGAATCGGTTATCATCGACACATGCCGGAACGCACGAACCTTAACACGCTTTGCACGGGATGATTACATACAACCATTACTTTTTAAACGAGAAATAAAAACTTATTAAATGAATTTTGTGACTGAAATTGTACTGATACGATTATCAGCCTTTTTGTTATGGCGTTTGTTCATTTTCGTGTTTTTACATGTACTATAACGTCGAAAAATACAAATGGATATCTAGATGAATTGTTCCTAAATCCTAATTTAGAGATTCTACTTTGAAATGTAATTTTCTTGAACGACATTTAACTTTTTCCGTATTCTATAAATATATCTATCAATGGAAAGTATAAACAAATATATGAAACTGAAGATTCAAAGTGTTATGAGCCGCAACTGTAGTGTTCCGTTACATTCAATGATTGGTAGAATTGATTACTAATCAGTCGTTTTAATCATTATAACTTGGGACCAATAACACAAGTCAAAAAGGCCCACTTCAAAAAGGCCCGCTACCAGAAAGACCAAGTACCAGAAAGGCCTGGTCCAGAAAGGCCAAGTACAAGGAAGGCCTGGTCCAGAAAGGCCCAGTACCAGAATGGACCTGGTCTAGAAAGGCCCAGTACTAAGGCCTGGTCCAGAAAGGCCCAGTACCAGGAAGGCCCAGTACCAGAAAAGCCCAGTACCAGAAAGGCCTGGTCCAGAAAGGCCCAGTACCAGAAAGGCCCAGTACAAGAAAGGCCTGGTCCAGAAAGTGGCCCTGAGTACCAGAGCGGCCCGGAACGAGAAAGGCCAAGTACGAGAAAGGCCCCGTACCAGAAAGGCCCAGTACCAGAAAGGTCTGGTATGAGAAAGACCCAGTACCAGAAAGGCCCAGTTCCAGAAAGGCCTGGTCCAGTAATTTTTAACATTAATATGTTTGGTTTTAAAAAATAAAAGATGTAACATATAAATAATATTAATCGCGTCCCCCTCTAAAATCGTCCAAGTTTACTTTTTATGTCATTATAGAAGAAAAAAATAAAATACACATATAATGCATCATTTCCGACAACAAATTGTTAAAATTTTCTTGATTGAAACACTGACCAAAATTGAATATCAATCATCAATTCAATTGAAGTTGAATTATGAAACAGGTATCTCTAGTGATTGCGAAGCAAAGTTTTCATAATGGTAATTATCTTTGAAATTTACCAAAAGATGAATATACAACCGGCCTAGAATTTAAAGTTAGGATTTTTAGATGTATTAACAGCCCATATGTGTTTTGTAAAACAAGGAAGTGGGCCTGTAGGCTTGATGTGTGACTATAAAATAGAATCCTACCTTTTAATAAAGTGTGTTGTGGTGATTTGTGGTCTAGCGAAAACACACTTGCATTTTTAATGCCCCACCACACTACTAAATACTGGGAGGAATGTTAAATGGGGGTCCCATGTGAAAGTGCTTTACACTGGTGCACGTTGAAGATCAAGCTCAGCTCTTACCAGGGCAACATTCTGTCTGTGCACTATGCTCCAAAAACCTAATATTACAAACAATATTATTGGAGCAATCGCCGAATGGGCCGAAAAAACTCAAAATCCCAACTCAGAAAGTGTCCATCACCTTGACCTTCAAACCCGAATATCAGATCCAGATAGGACAACCAACTAGTAAAAACCATTATAATAAAACCAAACAAATGACAAGGTCTTAACTTTAGCCAAGCCTGAATTATATTTATACCAAGGTTTTAAACCAGAGATTCATCAGTGTAAATTAATGTTATCAATAATTCTGTTTCTGGCCTAACATTAAAAGGGACGACATTGTTCTCTCTATAGCATTGGTAAACACAACACAAGAGTACCGTTCACCAATGATTTATTATAAAAATATGCAAATCTGTAAATACATAACTGTCCAAACTTTCAATAACTTTTATTTTGCAGTGTTCATCTTAGAGATATATTTTATAGCATACCCCAAAAAATACAACCGGGATTTATCTATTAAAAAACAACCTATTAAACAACATTTTAAAATCTTATGTTTTAAGGCAGCTTAATTCAGTTCATTGCTTAAAAAAATTGCATTGCTAATTATAACTCTGAAAAGATATACTGCAAAGCATATACTGTTTGAAAAATAATTCAGCACTTCACAATGGCAAAATTTATATCACAGATTTTATATCGGAAAAGTGGAATGAAAAAAGATAATATCAGCATCATAAGGTGTGTCAAACCAAAATGTTTTATTGCACCGAAAGGTTAACGTTAATCCTGCCACTACCATAGCTTTTATCCAGCGTGCCGTTAAACGTAACAGGCTGAAACTGGAAGATGTCAGGGTGACCGAAATGTGGGCATGCTGCAGCGAAGTCTGCCTTACTCCATTGGAAGGGAGGTAACTGGTCGTAAGTCGGTCCACTTATGGCAATAAACTCCAGGCGTTGGAACATCTCAGAATTTGTCAGCTGAAATCAAATACAGTGTTTGTAGGAATAGCAAATCACAATGATCTTACTTAAATGGTTTTATGCTGCAAATTAAAACTGTGAGCTCACAAAAGTGGAGTAATTTTATGCCTTAAAAATAGTAAAAGCATGGTGATAATGGTTTAAGCTTTTAGATTTACAATTTGTATGGTTCTATACATAATACAATCACCAAACAAGTTTTTCTTTCACATGAAAATCAGATATTCTACAATTTGATCTTTAAACCATAGTCTTAAATCATTACAAATTGGTAACATTCTATTCAAAAGGGCTTGTAGTACTACTATATTCAAAAACAATTATGCCAATTGACCTACTTTCATGTCAGTGCCCCCATGTGACCTATGCCCCAGGGCCCCAAACGGATATGTCCCATTAGCAGGGTTGAGGTCACACCTAGCAGAGATACCATTCTCCCCACTATAGGGCGGGGTACAGTTGCAGCGGGCCAGAGGGTCATGCTGGAAATCATTGTACCTGTAATTTAAGCATATATTTGAAATTGGGCTTACTTTCAAAATTATATAAAAAATATCAGAAAATAGATAGGATCATTGTTATATAACAGAACGTTTTTTTATTCTGGTATCAGTTTACATAATCTGAAAAACAACTTTAGGTCTAAAATTATAGCAACTTTTACTAGACACTTATACAATCATTTATATCACATATATAGAAAACTCCAGTAACTCATACTGTTCACCTCATAAGAGCCTGCATGGACTTCAAGTCAGTGACCTTGCCATGGTCTCGCTTGAAAATCTGAGCCCGGGGAGCCTTGTCGTATGTGAACCAATCTCCATACTTCTGCACGTTGTCCCAGCAACCACTCTTGTTGAAAATCTCTGGGTAAAACCTGGATTGTAGCAGATTGTTGTATTGTTGGTTTCCCCGGTAATCAATAATTTCTATGGAAGGACATTGGGATCTGACAACAGATACTCAATGGATACTTGTGGATACCCAATAAGTCATGTATGTAATACATCATACATGTCCTTTGCTTACTGTTTTTTATGTTCTATTTGCAATAAACAGCAGCAATCGATCTTAAACAAAGGCAAATGTCAAACAAACGCAACATTAGATCTTAATGAATAAGGTTTTTTCACCTGCCCTGATATACTCACGCAATATTGTAGCTTGGCCAGTAGGTCTGTTTTGTGAGCAAATCTGTCTGATCATCAAATACCACTGAGCCTCTACAATAAAATTGTATCCTCTTCTGAATTATTCTTATATACAGTAAAATTATGAAAGCAAGTATAACCTATTTATACATCTTTCATTTATTCAAAGGAATTGAACTTTAAATATTCAATATCCTTTTTTTGGTATTTGCTGTAATTTTACTTAAAATTCATCACCAAAGATTACTCTTATAACTGGAATGTTAAAAACTGCATTTTAGTGATTCATTGACAAAGAAACTTTTAATCAATTTCAAAAAATGCATGAAACCATATTTTTTACGTTACGTCCATCAGACATGTTGAACAAGAGGCACATCAGTGCCTGTGCTCCACTGGCCAAAAGGTTCAAGCAAAGATTACCTAACGAACATTTTCGTCAAGTTTCATAGAAATACAATCATCAATTTTTGAGGAGAAGTTATTTAAAAAAATTTTTTACTTTAATAGCTCTGGCTGCCATGTTGTGCAGTGGACCGAAATGATTTGGGCAATTTGAGTAAAGGAGCACCAAACAAACATTTCTGTCAAGTTTTATCGAAAAAAAGGTCATCGGTTTCGACGACAAGTCGTATAAAGTTTTTTTTATTTTTTAGCTCTGGCAGCCATGGTGTGCAGTGGACTGGAACCATTTAACAAATTTTGGTTAATGACCACCCAAGGAACATTTCTGTCAAGTTTCATCAAAATCTGATCATCGGTTTCTGAGGAGAAGTCGTTTAAAGGTTTTTCTATTTTTACCTCTGGGGGCCATCTTGTGCAGTGGACCGAAACCATTGAAGCAAATTTGATAAAGGACCATCCAAGGAACATTTCTGTTAAGTTTCATCAAAATCTGATCATCGGTTTCTGAGAAGATGTTCTTTAAAGGTTTTTCTATTTTTTTTGCCCTGGCAGCCATGTTGTGCAGCGGACCGGAACCATTTGAGCAATTTTGGTTAAGGACCACCCAAGGAACAATTCTGTCAAGTTTCATCAAAATCTGCCTATCCGTTTCAGAGGAGATGTCGTTTAAAGATTTTGCTATTTTTAGCTGTGGCGGCCATATTGTGCAATGGACCAGAACCATTTGAGCAATTTTAATAAAGGACCACCCAAGGAACATTTCTGTCAAGTTTCATCAAAATCTGCCGAACCGTTTCAGAGGAGATGTCGTTTAAAGATTTTGCTATTTTTAGCTCTGGCGGCCATATTGTGCAATGGACCGGAACCATTTGAGCAATTTTGGTAAATTTGATAAAGGACCATCCAAGGAACATTTCTATTAAGTTTCATCAAAATCTGATCATCGGTTTCTGAGAAGATGTTCTTTAAAGGTTTTTCTATTTTTTTGCCCTGGCAGCCATGTTGTGCAGCGGACCGGAACCATTTGAGCAATTTTGGTTAAGGACCACCCAAGGAACAATTCTGTCAAGTTTCATCAAAATCTGCCTATCCGTTTCAGAGGAGATGTCGTTTAAAGATTTTGCTATTTTTAGCTGTGGCGGCCATATTGTGCAATGGACCAGAACCATTTGAGCAATTTTAATAAAGGACCACCCAAGGAACATTACTGTCAAGTTTCATCAAAATCTGCCGAACCGTTTCAGAGGAGATGTCGTTTAAAGATTTTGCTATTTTTAGCTCTGGCGGCCATATTGTGCAATGGACCGGAACCATTTGAGCAATTTTGGTAAAGGACCACCAAAGGAACATTCCTGTGAAGTTTTGTCAAAATCCGCTTATCAGTTTCAGAGGAGATGTCGTTTAAAGTAAAAGTTTACGCACGCACGCACGCACTCACGACGGACAATCTGTGACGACATAAGCTCCATGGCCTTCGGCCAGTGGAGCTAAAAATTAAGCGATTAATTCGAACAATTGTTTTTTAACAAATTACTTTTAGTAAGGTGAAATTTATGCATAGCAATTTTCATAAACAGAAAAAGTACAGTATGTAAATGGATGCCTATATCTGAACAATGATTAAGTAGACAAAGGCAATAATACGGTATCTGTTCCAGCACAGTTAAAAGTCCCTTGGTAGGCGTGAAGCCGGGCAGAAAATGTCGGTAGTCCACCACCATCCACTGGTTGTTGTACCTAGTGATAGTATAAATTTATTTATAAAAATTAAACATCAAGGATGTAGGAGTTTTTTTATTCAAGGAATGCTTCCCCTGCATATTGAAGTCTTAGAAAATAATGTACAGGTCAGAGTCTGGTACAATTTTATGTAAGCACTATAGACCTGTCTGACCGTCAGACAGGTCTATAGTGCTTACATATAATTGTACCAGAACAATATCACATATGAATCATATTATGCTGTTATCTGAAGAATTTCTCTTCACACTGTTTTTTAAGAAGGCAAAGGTGTCTGTTGACCACATCGCCATCATCCACTTACCAGAACAAACATTCAAACTTGAATACAATCAATATATCTGCCACATCAGTATGTCAAAAGTTATTGCCACTGAACATAATAATGCCAGTTTTAACATTGTTACCACTCAAGCACCTTCAATTCTTCATTTATCCTTATTTTATTTAATATGAAAATGTATGACCGTAACATCTCAGCCAAGTTTGATTATGGGCAAAATCTGACCTTTAAGTAAAGAGTTATACCCTTGAATAATAAAAAAATGCTATTTTTTATATCATAGCCACCGTAGCACCTTCATTCTTCATCAATCCTATTAATTTTCAAAAAGAAAACTTATGACCATTAATAATAATAAGATATCAGCCAAGTTGCATTATGGGCCAAATCTGACCAGTAGTTCAAGAGTTATAGCCCTTGCTTTATGAAAAATATGTAATATTAAACATCTTCATTTCTTTACCAATATCTTATTAAAATGAAAATGTGTGACTCTAAGATCTTGGCAAATTTCATTTATGGGCCATGACCAGAGTTCCATATATCAGGTGACCAACCGAGGGCCTTATTGGCCCTCTTGCTAATCAAAATGATTAACAATTGAAAAGACTGCATGCAAACATAAACAACTGATCTATTTCATATAACATTTAAAGCAAGGTTTTATTCTAAAATGGTGAGTTATTATTTATCATGTTATATAATCTACATAAAATATACATTTTTTAAGAAATTTCTCCCAAAGTATTTATGTCCAACATTCATCTTTTGGATTGTCATAATGCTATATCCCACCAACTTACGTTCCACTGTTGTACTGCGAGAAGAGGGTAGCCCAGTCTTTCCCATTGGTACCCAGCCTGTTGGCCACCATGGTCCGTGTACCCTCCAAAACCGTGTTGGATGTCACATACTTGTAGAGGGACGGATTACTGTTCCCTATTGTTGTCTCTAAAGAAGCCTGTAAATAGCATTGAAAAAAGCATTTAGGATTAACAGTCATGATGATAATCCTTTCATGGCTTGTACTATAAACCACCTTACTGACATAAGTGTTTTATAGGTAACTAAGGAGACCAAACTCATGGCTCCATTTAGCCTATCATGTTTATCTAAGACAAAAAAGCTAGCAAATGAAGAAATCAATTGCACATGAAATGTAGTAGACTACGGTAGGAACACATTGAAACAAATATTTTCTATTTTTGTTGCAAAGTTTGTATTGTTTTGGATGACAAGAAATTACCATTCCAGATGAGATCAAATAGTAGTCATCTCCTGACAACAGTACTCCTGGGTAGGATGACATGGTTATCACCTTGCCTGGAACCGAGTCTGAAATATCCACTTGCATTTATATTTACCATTTGTGTTGCATTGAAAAGAAATGTAGTTCAGTGGAATTGGACTACTTGATACTAAAAAAACTAAGCTTAACAGACTCAATCAGTAAAACAAAGCACAATCCCAATACCATCAGACGACTAGTTTTATTTGCTTCAACAGCGGCTTCTAACACTGTTACAGTCAGTTTCATTACTCAAAAAAAGTATTGTTTGTCACAGCTGCGTTCTTGGGGCTTAGTTTAAAGTTGTAGCAGGGGTATGAGCCAACCTCTTCAGAAGTATGTTCCTGGTGATACAACAAAGAATTATGCCAAATCGCTGATGGTTGCAGTTTGTTACTTTTGACGGTTTTAAGATGTTACGCTTGATTAAAAATGAACTCCAAAAGGGCTCACTTAAAGCCACAAACATAACAACTTGTATCATGCTTTAAAACCCTGAAATACTAAGTTTATTTGCGAAATGTAGTTATTTCCGCAATAAGCATGGGATAGACCATAAACCATGAACAATTATATACAAGGGTTATTTCTTGTTTAATATCTGTACGGCAGCTGTGTATGGTAAAATTTGAAATAACTTTTTCTAAAGAAGATATTATATATTTTTGATGTCCCTGGTGACAAAAACATTTTATCATTGAAAAAACAAAACAAAAAAAGAATACCTCCACTCATCAAGTGAAATCCAAAGCTGTATTTTTTCAGCACCCTAAGCATGCTTTGGTAAGAATCCCAAGTGTCATGTGACACATAGAGGTCCTTGTTGCCTGGCAACAGTTTAATGAGGGCAGAACATGACCCTGATCCTTTGACTTTTGGTCTCCTGGTGGGGTTCATGGCATTGGGAATGTCCTCCATATCTCCGCTGAGTGACAGGACGCTGAAAAAAATAGGCAAGGTAATCTTTTATACGACAAGTACAGAGCTTTTTCACCATCTTTAGAAGAGGCTGGAATTCAACTACTTCCAAAAATTTTAGACATTTGTTTCCATATACACATTTGTTTCCATATTTTTTTTTGGAACAACTTTTGCAGATGTTATAGTTGTGCTTGATTCTAATTCTATGTCATTGCATTTTTTGCATAAAAGCCTGAAGTAGGTATATGCATTAAACTTTCCAAATTTAAAGTGCTTACACGTTAAACTTTCCCTAAATGAAAAGGCCAAACCTCTTCACAATTTCCGTTGAAAATGTCCTTGAAAATTATATGACTTTGGTATATTTTTAATAACATATAAAGTTGACATTCTTAATAACTAATTAATTTCGTGAGCTTTAAAGAAATAAAAATGATTTATAAGTCCATCTGACACACATACTATAAGCCAAATGGGTCAATATCTGTGGATGCATGGCCTGGCTTGTTAAAATATCCATCGGTCAGACCACGAACTTGAATAAGGAACAGCCTAACCTGTAAAACAGTATAACTCAAACATACATTTATTAAAATTATAGTATTGAATTTTTTTAAAGATTAAACAGATTTTAAATTTTAAAATAAATGTTTAGCTAAATGAATAAATTTAAAGTCAATAATGATAAGTGTGCTAACTTTATGATTTATTTCAGTATCAAGAATCTTTTACCATGTTCCAGTAATCATTTTGCTTTTCTTTTATCTGTTGCTGCATCCAAGCTAGGTTATTCTGCAGGAAGTTTCTCAACTTCTCACACCCAGGGTTCAAGGGACGCTCACAAAACTGACCTATTAAGATGAAACATTTGTACAAAAGCTATGCAATTTCAGAGAACTGCTTCTGAATACATAAGAAAAAAACCATTTGTTAAACTTTAGATACTGTCTAAAAATTAAAAGGCTGTTATAAATATCACCTGCAACAGTGTTTTGCCAGTGCATGGTAATGAGGTCCTTGGAAATGAATCCCTCAACAAGACCTGCTGCATAGGACTGGTCGCCATCATCATACGCATCATTGGTTTCAACTGACAGATAACCCCATCTAAAATATATCATATAAACACAATGAAAAAATGTAACAAGCCCTGTTACATAAAGTATTAGTCAAGGGCTAGCAGGCTTATGCTATATTCGACCACTGTATTATATACACTTCTTGCGATTAATGATAATAATTCTCCAATTATGATAATAATTCTCAATTTTAATGTCTGATATTAATATCATATTTCAAAATTGTATTGTCAACAAAAATAAAATAATTACACCAGCAGTAAACAAAGGCAGACAAAAAGGAATTATGGATTAAACTGATATCTGTAAAAAGGTATTCATAGCAAAAGCTCTTTGAACTTGAAAATTTACATAACTCTGACATAGATTTTGAAATGGTAGAATGTTTATACCAATTTGAATTAGCACAATTGTGAAGAAAGCTTTCAGCTTATTTTAAATAAACACTCTCAAATCTGCTTCTTGGGTCTAAAACACCAGAACTGAGTGTCCATTTGAGAGGCAACAAGAGCATTTCCCAACTGGGGATCAAACCCGGGACTTCTTGGTCAGGAGGTGGACACTCTAGCCCCAAGAATGTGTAAAAAGCTTTTCACTGCTTGGATTAAAGGATCATTAGCATGTCGGCACAATAAAGAATCAGTCCAAATAATTGTACGTTGGCGAAAAATTTTACGATTTTTGATATGGCAAATCCTTCACGTGCAAATTGTTTTGTACCAAAAGTGGGTAGTTGTTTGATTGAGATTCCGGGTTAAAGCATATTGCGTCCATAAAATATCATAAAAACAAGTAATAATACCAGATTATGTTATTTTATATTAGTTCCGTACACAAAAAATAAATATCCAACGAATAATTATGAGTTTGACGGGTTTTCTTCAATTCATTCTGTCAAAACATAACGATATATACATGATGGGCACCTGCAAGGCTTCAGGGCACAACTTTAAAACAATCAGAACATTTCGGCCATGGCCGAGTTGATATGATTGTATTTACGAGGTCTATCTCGAAGCTTGTCGGAGGTGGCCGACTTATTACGATTGGGTCAAGATGTTCCACTTGGCATAATTGTTGTCTGTGTCAGTCAACTTTCGTTTTGTTGGAAAGGTAAATAATGTGTTTTAATGCATAAAATGCTTGTTTTGTGCAAAATAACTTTTCATTTACATGGTAAAATATACATATAAACCTTTATGATCAATTTCAACCATAAAATACTTCACTTAATACAATTTCAATATTTTTCAAACACCCCTGGTTTTTGCACAATCCGGTTTAGACATTAGGGATTGGATGAATCTCGTATATGGCAACAGTCAATTGTAACCACGCCCCCTCCCCCCCCCCTCCCCAGGTCAGGGGGTACATCTGGGATAGCTGGGGAAATGGGCCGTGTTTTTACTTTTCAGATGGCCCCGCAGTGCCGGGTGACTGCGGTGGTTTTGTCTTATCACCAAATTTAGCTGGAAATTATCCTTATCTAGGGTCCCTTGGGTGCGGGGGCATTTGGCGGGGTTTTTACCAGCAGATTGTCCCCGCAGGAAGGAGACTTTGCCCAGACTTGACTGGACCGAAAGTCAATGTCCCCACTATTCCCCAGACCTGGGGGGGCCGTGGTTACAAATGACTGGTGCATAACACATCTATTATTTTAGACTAAATAAAGAATGTGTTGAAATTAAGCTTGCCAGTGGATGACCCAACTTGTTAGAAGAATGTGTATTTCAAGTTTAATCTTTAAGGAGCTGACTGAAATCCTACTTAGTATTTACCCAATTGATTAAAATATATGAAGCATAAATTTGACAACATTTGTATCACTTATTTCAGTATTTGAGAAAATAGAAAATTACCCGGTTTTGTTCACAAAATTGTCAAAATCAGCACGTGCAACCCAGCCTCCTGAGCAGTCGCTGTTTATCTTGAAGTTTCCACTATCATTTTTCACGACACATGCAGACTCTAAAGCATTGGCTCCTAGAAAAGCACCCAGGAACAAAAAATAAAAAACTGACAAATATGTTTGTGCTTTGGACATTTTGGATTTATCACATGATTGTCACATGATGTGTAATCGGCTACATATAACTATTATTTTGGACATCGATCATATGACGGAGAGAAAATACGACAACTCTCATGCGCACAGTTCAGAGAGAGAGCAATATTTGATAAGTATTTAGATAGCTGATTTTTTCTACATTCTGTACTTTACCCTGTGCGTAGTAGAAACACTATTGTTTTTGTTTTTATAATAATAATAATAATAATAATAATAATAATAATAATAATAATAATAATTAATAAGTGTGTGTCACGGCTTTCCTCGGCTCGGGTGGGCGGAAAAGCATTTTATTCTCTAAAGCAAACCATACAAGATTCCGCATCTAGTTTGACGCAAAAAAAATCCCGATTGACATGTGTTTTAATATTATTTCTATTTAATATCACATTGAACATGTTGCTCTGTTTTAACGAGTGCTAGTTTTGAGTGATATACTGTCCATGTGTTGAGTGATAGCAAGCGATAATCCCCTGCTTGGTGGATATGCCACGACCCGCAGAAGTGCAATTTCAATATAACTGATAGGCCCAAGTTGCTCATTTTCAGAGTAAAAAAACAACAGTTTTCCTATTTAGAAGCCTCATTAGAATACAATATATGCGCTCAACGTGACACTCTCGGGGCAGTGCTTAAAATGCAACGCAAGTGACGGGTAAATGCTGCAACTCAATGCTCAACGTCAATGTTAAACGTAATGTGGTCAGGTGGCTATCCGCAGTGCCTTAGAATGCAGATCGATGGTCATCGTCAATGTTAGACGTAATGTGGTCAGGTGTTTATCCACAGTGCTTTTGAATGCAGCTCGATGGTCATCGTCAATGTTAGACGTAATGTGGTCAGGTGGTTATCCACAGGGCTTTAGAATGCAGCTCGATGGTAATTGTCAATGTTGAACGTAATATGGTCATGCAGGTGGCTATCCATAGTGTTTTTGAATGCAGCTCGATTGTCATTGTCAATGTTAAACGCAATATGGTCATGCAGGTGGTTATCCACAGTGCTTTTGAATGCAGCTCGATGGTCATTGTCAATGTTAAACGTAATATGGTCATGCAGGTGGCTATCCATAGTGCTTTAGAATGCAGCTCGATGGTCATCGTCAATGTTAGACGTAATGTGGTCAGGTGGTTATCCACAGTGCTTTTGAATGCAGCTCGATGGTCATTGTCAATGTTAAACGTAATATGGTCATGCAGGTGGCTATCCACAGTGCTTTATAATGCAGCTCGATGGTCATCGTCAATTTTAGACGTAATGTGGTCAGGTGGCTATCCACAGTGCTTTAGAATGCAGCTCGATGGTCATCGTCAATGTTAGACGTAATAAAGTCAGGTGAATGTAACGCAGTAGTATCTAGTCATGGTGTCATTGTCAATGCTAAACAATTTTTATACATCTCTTAAGTTCATCTCTAAGTTCATAAAACACACACACACACACACACACACATACACACACGTACGCACGCACGCAGGCAGGCACGGTCACACACACACGCACGCACGCACGCGCACACACACACGTGTATATCTGGTGTTGTATGTAAACTCTATAACGACTGTTGTTGGTCGATGTAAATTAATTTTGTTAACTTTTGTCATAAATTCAAGTTATATACATGTACAAGGGTTATTCGTGAAAAGTGATGTCATAAAGTATTTATTACATAAAAATTAACAACAAAAGTTTGACATTTTTTTTTATAAAATATTATGATTTTTTGAACAACGGTGACGGGTATGTGGCCAAATGTCATTGCCGACATATCCACAACAGCATAAATTTTCAAACAGTTCGTTACCTCTCAGTATTTTTCAAAAATATTCTCCACCGAACACGATGCAATTTTTACTATTTTCCCCCCATGCATAGTAACTTCATTTTGTAATCATGTACGAATCATGTGTGTGTGTGTGTGTGTGTGTGTGTGTGTGTGTGCGTGTGTGTGTGTGTGTGTGTCGGGGGCGGGGGGGGGGGGGGGAGGTATATCGTATATCGCCGACTGAACTGCACTGGGCGTCAATGCGTCAATGTCATCAACTTGCCGTGCCGTTTAACGTCGTTTGACCTCGCCGTAGGGACTGCCTTTGTCTTGTGAAAACATTCGTTATAAATTTTGTAAAATAAATAATACATATACTGTATTAATCTACAAAATGGAAAAGTTTAATTGCGTTTTGAAAACAAAATGACATCTTATTTGAGTAGCCTTATAGTAGTATTGGTAGTCTGTTTATCAAAGCCTCGGCAATTTATTTCTTAAAATTATACATGAGATTTTTTGTTTATTCAAAGTATAAATGTATTGAAACACCGTTAATGTAGAACGTTATGTTGGTGAAAATCGTATAAAACACTGCATGGTTTACATAAATCAGAGACGTCTGTCCATAGACAGATAAAATATTACATTTAATAAATGTTTTAAGAACACAGTTTCTGTTTCTTAAATGCAACTGCAAATTAACAGTGTCATCATTACAAGAAAAATTTACTCCATCCCCAGATAAACTCTTCGTCAGCCGGACATGTTTGTCGGAACACTAAACTTTCTTCCCCGCATTTGATATACGCATTAAGAGCAGAAAATTCTCCTGGAATTTCATAGTTCTTGTAGTGTCGCCCGGCTACCTGCACATGTCGCAGTTTCGGGAGCACCTGGCAATCTGCCTCCGTCAGCTTGTCACACATGAGATATTCAGTTGACGAGTTCCTCGATTCAATGTACGAATTCAGCTTTCCTAATTCTGCTGTCAGTTCCACTCGTAGCTGGTGATCTTTGTCCTTATCCTTATTTTTCATCAGAGCTGCGAATTTCGGGAAAAAAGCCGTTGGAATACCTTCAAAACCGCTCGGAACTAATTCTGTAATAAATATGCATTTATATCAACTCTTCATTATCACCTTTTTGATCTGAGTATTAACTGGACCCATCTAAAAAATGTGACATTTAAACAAGGTTTGTATCCGGGAAACCAGATAACACGAAAGTGTACTAACCTGGCTTAGAAAAGAGCGTTGATAAATATTTCACAATTTCTTCTGAATCTGGTACAATCTTATTCCGTTCCGTTCTGTCGATTAAGACAGGCACCTTTCCATCGGGATAGAGTTTTAGAAACCATCCTGGCTTGTCCACAGTACTGACTGGGGTGACATCTATGTCCTCGGGATTAAGAACCAGTTTTGAGAACATGTTGGCGCGTTGAGAAAACGGACAGTCACCTACACACTTCCCGTCTTGCCCTGCTATAACAAGAAGTTGAAACCTTGGACCACCTCTAGACATTGTGCGTATAAATGATGTAAACCTGAAATGGCAATACAGATATATTATTATATTTTTATTAATAAATAAAAAATATATCTCTTTATCCCACCTTTCTATAAAAGTTGTATGACTGGTTTCAATAGCTGATTACAGAGTCAAACCTTCGATAAATCTTAAACAATATACCGAACGTCCGATATACTTAAGTTATCCGAAATATAATTAATTGTAAAGTAAATTCTTTGGAATGCAGAATACGATCGATGACATTTAAAGGTTTTACCTGCACAGACAACCTTTCAACCAGAGTTCATTCACTACATACACATTCAAGCTTCCCTTCAGTCACAAAGGCATCAAATTTCATTAAAATGCTTACTCATTACGTTTGTGGTGAACGTTTGTTTACAAATGATGGCCACGCCTTTCCGGTGATTATACTAATGTTGTCTCTTTAAATAAGCCCTCAAATTTCTTTTCCGTGACAATGCAGTAATGTCAATGTATGCTGTTTGTAAAGTATAAACTAGCGTGTTGTTTGCTTAACAGCACAGAGGATCTGGTAACATAAAATATCCGCAGGTCGAGCCAACACGAGAATCCTTACGACATGGTTGATCTGCATTCAGTTTCTTGCCATTTCTGTAGTTTTTAAAATTGCAAGATTACTGTTACCATGAGGGGTATATCATGGAAATCAGAACAAAATTGTACGCTGTTCTTTGTATTTTAATTTATGTATAATTTCAAATAATTGACGCATTTTTTTTTTGTGAACGAGTTCTGTAATTAATGAAGATGACGCGTACTGAATACAGTAACATGAATTTATAAGCTCAAAACTTATCATACACAACCTTTTAAGCCCTATATTTTATAAATAAAAATGTATTTTCCGAAAGGGCATATGTCCAAGATTATTATTGTCATCATTTTTTTCGAATAAAAAACAAAGCCTATTTGGTGTTGAAAAAGAGAGCTTGCAAATTTTGACGTCCTTTTTTCGATTTATTTCTTTGTCCGACTTTTGGATCATGGCAATATCTGACATATAATTTAAAAAAAATGTAAAAATTGCTTTAATTAGAAAATACGTTTTTCAATTATTGACAAATTTGTGCTAACAGTCACACCACTCAAAATTAATGTTAAGTTTACGTTCCTTGGCGGTGGTCACATCATTGTAGTAGCTAGGTGTGTTATGTTTTTTTTTAATTAAGTACAATTTAGTTTTGATTGTCGCAAGTCATGTTAGAAATATTGACTTTCTATTTGGGCAATTTATGTTCACGTCGTGCTATTAAATGCTCATGTGAGAATATACTGCCATATTGTGAATAAAAGTTTAATTTACGGACATGATTTGATAAAAAAAAATGCCAAAACACGAAACAGTTCGACTTTAAATTCAAGATATATAAAATGTCAAAGCTTAATTCACACGGTTTAAAACAAGAAGTAAAATGGCCAATAACACTGATTGAGAAATCCAAGTTGAATAAATATTGTCCACACAAATGATGTATCGCTTTAAAGCTGCACTCTCACAGATTGAACCTTTTGACAACTTTTTTTATTTTTTGTCTTGGAACGAGACACTTTTTACGAAAATCCATGGAAACCAGTTATATAAGACTGCTGACAAAAAAATAGATCGCAGATTTTTATATTTAAGTTCAAAAATTGATGTTTTATGCATTTTTCGTAAAAAAAACCCCATAAGTAACTGTTTAAGCCATAAAACATTAATTTTCGAACAGAAATATGAAAATCTACGATCTGATTTTTGTCAGCAATCTTATATCGTTGGTTTGCAGATATCTACGCAAAAATTTGCCCTTTCCAAGACAAAAAAAAGTTGTTATAATGGTAAATTTGTGAGAGTGCAGCTTTAAACAAAAACATCAGAATTAATTATTTACTTTCTTTTCAATGTGACTGGCCGTCGGTCAGACACAGCAGTTCTTTCCCTATGTCAAGTGAAAACACTGTGCTTTAAAATCGCTATATGTACGCGGCGGCGCATACTTGTCGTAACTTTTAACGACAAGAATCACAATGTTAAATTAGCAATTGTTATAATTGTAGTTGCAACTCAATTGACTGCCATCTTATCCACCCGATAGCTTCGTGGGAGAGCGTTCGGATGCGAAAGGTCGGGGTTCAAAACGTGTCACGCAAACCGAAAGTTGTTAAAACTATGGTACCGGTAGCTTCCGTCCCTTACGCTCAGCATTTAAGGGAAGTATTGGGAAATGATGTTATGGTTTAATCTAAGAAAGTTATATACCGTATATCGGTGCAATACCCGCAGCGAGCACGTTAAAGAACCAATTAAAGATGCACTCTTTATCCCAAATAAGATTTGCCACAATTGATGCAGTTGTTTTGTATACCAAAAAGAATGAATAGATGTCGAAAATAATGTTTCTTGTGAAGGGTACCGTGTTTAATTTGAAAGAAAGGTGCAGAAAACACGAAATTTCTATCTTATGAGAGGATTGTAGATCACAGTAACTCTTTTAGTACTCACCAATCATTTAATATGTTTGCGTTTTCAGCTATTAAAAACACGGTTACAGTCTTGTTATCAGTAGTTTAAATGTTCCATAAATGGATTTTGAATAAAAGTGTCCCTTTAAGGTCTCTCTTCACAGAGAGCTCGGGAATCGCATCCGGATCTCTTGTATCTCTATTCCTATATCTGGATGTGAATGGGTATTATTGCAGTTACTTCGATCTCATGTCACTAATGGCATTTAAACAAAATTCCGTGATGGAGTCACGGCAGGGTCATGCCGTAATGCAGCGAATAGGAGCTAGCAGGTCTTGACAAACTAATGGTACAAACAAACATTCACGGTATTACTAGTTCAATATTTATAGAGTTGGGAGCGTAAGTAATACCATACGTTATATCACAGACTGTTTAACAAAGAATTAAGAATGATATCTATACTAAATCACAACATAAAAAATGCACACATACGTTACTAAATAGCTCAAATTTGTAAGACATACTGTATATATAGCACAGAATAACCCATTAAAGTTATTCAACCCATTTCAAATGGGATCCTCAAGAAAAAAAAATATATGTGTTTGCCAGATCTCAGGTGTTGGCTGTTTAAGTTAGGTTTTTTCATACAAATAAATAAAACACTCTGACTAGTTAAAGAATGATTAAGTGTATGATATTAAAATTCCTCTTTACAGTTATATTACCACAGCCCGGGGAAAAACGTATGACGTACACGTACTATATATGACCAAATATCTGAGAACTACTATGCAAGCTTAAAATCAGAATGGATCACAATTAATAAAATATAAAATCTGCAAATTCTGCACACTTAACAATACCAACAATGAGGTGTGATTTCACTTTTTTTTAGTATTCTTATTTTACAACTTTTTAACTGTATTGGAAGGCGATTGGCACACGAGTGATAATCCTCTACCAAAACGATAAAAAAGTGTCTTAAAATTGTCCACCAACTTTAAATTCTGGCAATTCAACATCAAATGGTCACAAAATGGTAGTTAATTAGCTTCTCTGTGTGAAGTTCATTTCCATTCATTTTAGAGAGGAAAACTACTAATTAGTTTCAACTTCAAATCTCTACGCTGCATGCTTGCATCATATTTATACAATGAATGATAGTTTTATCTTAAATATCAAAATAAGAGTAAAATGATAAAATATTTAATTACATGACCGAATTTTTAGATAAATTTACACATTAGATTTTGTATATGGTCATGTAAGTCCCTTCAATACAAGTTATAAATAACAA
This sequence comes from Mya arenaria, assembly GCF_026914265.1. Classification (NCBI taxonomy): domain Eukaryota; kingdom Metazoa; phylum Mollusca; class Bivalvia; order Myida; family Myidae; genus Mya; species Mya arenaria. The sequence goes on along the minus strand of NC_069134.1, from coordinate 10,726,421 downwards.
AATGTATTTGAACACGATCTATGATTTTTACTTTTTTGCATTTAATCTCTGGAAAGTATAAAATAAATATAACAGTATTATGATGCATTATACATTTGATGCATGTACGATTATGTTTTAATAGTATGTATAGAGGATACTTGTATGTTTCATACGTAATATACTTGCTTTGGGTGTTCATAAGGTGAAAGATATTGCGATCTAACACTGTAACTACAACAACAACAACAACAACAATTACCTGTATTTGCCATGGTAACATTTGTTACAACAGACTATAAAGTTCAATAAAGCATCGGTAAACAAGATGGTTATGAATATTCCGTTACAATATATTTGCTTAGATAGTTCTATGCTATCGAAGTGAAATTATTACGCAATATAATAATGTGCAACTGAAATAAAGCTTCATAAACGTATTTGCGGGTTCAGTGACATGGGTAAAGTTAGTTAAACAATTCATTTTAACATTTTGAAGTAAAATGTTTTGGAGAGGAAAATTTGGATATTTGTGGTATAAGTATTTTTCTGCAAGTAAATAGATATCTAAAACAAAAAAACAAAAACAGAAACCCTAACAGATTATTATACATGTACATGTACATACATCGTTCATTCTATTTGATAGTATAAATACTGCTATGAAAACATTACCCTTTAGTGTAATCTGGCACAAATAGATACAAAGTGCGGGTCATTTACGGAAAAATATTTCTCCCACCTCAGATAAGTAGGTCCAATAATTCAACCATGCTAGAATTTTTTATCTTGCCCACGGGCGAAGATAAAACGCCCGTGTGGAACTCCCTTTTAATGGTCACCACGTTGTAATTACCTCTCTTGTTGAAGACTGTTGTCAGTATCATCATGGAAACCTTGTCTTGTGGCAATATTTAGAACGCTAATTAAGTTTTTCTCGCTTCAATTGTCACCATCAAGAAGTTTTCACGCACCTTTCAAGAAATAATGCTTCACTCTCCTCAGAACTATTTAAAGACTCGGTAAACCTCGTTTGCGCAAAACACCCTACGCTCGAGTCGGAATGAACCTGTCTTACACAATCGGCCATGGAAGATACTTATATTCTGTAGTAATCAGCACACCATGAAAATCCACGTGCAAAATACAATTGTGAACGAATGTGTTTATTTAAACTTTAAAAGTGAATGACAGTCCAGCGTGGATATAGTAGCAGCAGATAGGTTTGAGCTTTATTTTATTGTTGGGTAGGCAATTACATTTTAAATAAGAAAAAAATGCACATTTGCCTAGATTATTCAAAACCGTGATAATTTTGCTATTCAGAAGCTCTGCGAATTTAATTATATTTAGATTTTGCCAATAATATCTCGGGATCAAGGCTTGCCTTTTGGTGCGAAATTCGGAACATTCCGAGTATATAGTGGAAACTGTCTCCTATATGGTATTTTTACAAAAAGGACAATGTCTTTCGTTGTAAGGAATACCTCGTCACGCATGTGTTTCAATAGGGAATTTAAAATTACAACTCCTTAATTTATAAATTCCCAAAGCTGTAATCCGTGGAAGATTCGGTAAATAACTCTCAAGCTTATTTTTTTCTTTAAAATTACTGTATAATACACCTTTCTGCGATACGTTCATTTTCTCTTGCCAGACTTGCACATTTTGGTCTTTTAGGGTTTGTGTCACTAAAGTATAGACATTTTTGCTGGTCAACGTTTCTTGGTTATCACATAGATACGTAAATCCAGTGTTGTTCAACAACGACTTTACATAATTTAGCCAATTGAAATTTAAGCCACTTTCAGCCATTGTTCTATATATATACCAATGCTGTATATGAATCCTTTTCAATGACATGTTTGTTCCGGAAATTGATCCTAATTTTTATTTAATTGTTTTTTGTTTTTGTTTTTTTTTAAAATTGCATTTATGTGTTTTTTTTTGGAATGATTTCTTTATCTCTGATTTCATATGATCATAAACGCTCTCATTCTTTTTTATCCCGGGCCGACACGGACTACTTTTCATTTTAATAGTTGTACGTAACCTGTACAACCGGAAATAAACAATCACATGATAAACAATTTTAGTCGACACCGGTAGTACCGGAAATGAATGTCTAATCATATGAAAAACTGACTAAAAGCTACTAATTTCATGATGGATTACGAACCGCGAGGCCCAACGAAGAGCATGGGTGTTTCATCCTACCCTGTCTATTACAGTGTTTATTTATTAGCAACAACAGCGATCACAATCATTGGTAACCATGAAAAAGTGTTTTCAGTTCGACTAAAATGAAAATTATATATGGCGAAACTAGTCCAAATAATTGTACGTTGACGGATTTTTTTTTAGATTTTTGATATGGCAAATCCTTCACGTACAAATTGTTAAGTATCAAAAGTGGGTAGTTGTTCCGATCAGGATTCCGGGTTAAAGCATATAGCGTCTATAAAATATCATAAAAACAAGAAATATTACCAGATAATGTTATTTTATATTAGTTCCGTACACAAAAAATAAATATCCAACTTATAATTATGAGTTTGACGGCTTTTTTTCATTTCATTCTGTCAAAACATAACGATATATACATGAAGGGCACCTGCAAGGCTTCAGGGCACAGTTTTAAATCGCTCGGAACATTTCGGCCATGGCCGAGTTGTTACGATTGTATAACAAGGTCTATCTCGAAGCTTTGTCGGAGGAGGCCGAGTTATTAAGATTGTATCAAGTTGTTCCCCTTCGCATAATTGTTTTCTGTGTCAGTCAACTTTCGTTTTATTGGAAAGGTAAACAACTTGTTTTAATGCATGTTTAGTGCAAAATAACATTTCACTTACATGGTAAAATATGAATATAACTCTTTATGATCAATTTCAACCATAAAATACTTCACTTAAAACAATTTCAATATTTTTAAAACACCCCCGTTTTTTGCACATTCCAGTTTAGACGTTAGGGATTGGAAGAATCCCGTATAACACGTCTATTATTTTAGACTAATGGCGAAACGGACTGACTTCTGAAGTACTGTTGAAAATTTAATATTGTTAAGCCAAATATAATATACATGAGTACATTTAATTACCACTGGTAGAGCGAAGATAATTTTATATTAATTATATTAATTCCATAGTTAAGAGTTGTCATGCACATAATGAGATTAGTGACATTGAATTTTAAAATACAATATAAAGTTTACCTGGGACATAAAGCGTGCTGGTGTGCACACATACAGTGCTTTAACCAAGTGAGCTAACAGAGTGGCTGGTTCTTGCCCAACCACATAACACTTCCACATTAACCTTTCAGCCAATCCAGGCACTCTTGCCTTTTACTTCTGACACCAGTAAAGTAAACCTTGGAGGAAAAGTGCACTTGGTGTAGAGCTTAAACCTACCACCTTCGGATCATTAGCAATTGAACAAAGATTTCCATTGAACTACATATAGTTCTGGCAAATATCTGTGGAATGATTAAAACAAAACAAAAAAAAACTGTTATCCTTAGCACCCACTCAGTATGCACTCAGGGAGGCAACTTTAGTTTGTTTATTTTCTTTTAATGAATTTTGTCATTAATTGACATCAGACACTTAACTTTATTTTTTGAAGAAAAAGAATTGAAATTTTAAAAACAGTCTGATTTAAGACTTTTATTTATAGGCAAGAAACATTTGAGAGGATCTAGTCAGCGCCTTCCTGTTATGTGGTTAATCTTCATGTACATGGTATAAATAATGAAGATTAAGGCCTGTTTTTAAAGGTGATTTCATTTGGGATTAACAGCTGTCCGAGTGAAACAGGAAAATGTCCATTTGATAAATAAGTTTCTTTAAATGCCATTTAGTGTGGCCAAGTACTGTAGCTTGGAAAGCCAATATAAAAGCATATAAATATATATTCTTTCAAAAAGCCTTGAATCAAAGCATTCACCTGGACTCAAATTTTAACTAAAAAGTAAAAAGCAAATTGCAGTATTCCAATCATAGACTAAACTTGTTTTTTTATTAAGTCAAAACTACCCATCAAATATGGGATTGAATTAAAACCCAATTAAACTTGATTTGTTCAAGCTCAACTGTTGATATTTATAATTGCTACACCTTTAAATGCTGTCACCCAGACTGGGCCTGGGAGATATAATTATTATATTTAATCAGAACCGTGATTCATAATTCAATGTTATACATTGTAATTCGATGTATAATGATTAAATATAACTATAATTATTTGCAGAACTGAGTAGAATTAAAATTATTTGTATTTTGTAGCTGGTATAAGCGAAGGAATCTTTTTTTTCCAGTTGGCTACTACATATTGACTGGGCAAGGTGGAAGATTTGACATAGGATGGTAATACATGAACATCTTATGCAAACAAAAAATGTTGAAACATTCTTCTCTTTTGCAAAAGCATCTTATTTTGAACAAATATAAGTTGTCGTAAATAAGAATTTGTGCTTATTTTTTACACTGTATATAATGTCATGAGACAAAAGAGAAATTCTGCTTAACAAAATGCAAAACTTGTTCTTAGAAAAAACACTAATCTGGTTATGAATAAAAGAGAATCCAGTTTCACATGTTTTGTATGAATTGCAGGTTACTGAGCAGCATATCACCATATATGTGGGCGTGCCTTGGCATTGGTCTGGCTATTTCACTGTCAGTTGTTGGAGCAGCTTGGTAAGTCAATATTCATTATTTTTTATCCCCAGCCGAATTGAAGATTTCGGGAGGGGGATATTGGTTTGGCGCTGTCCGTCCGTCATTCCGTCCTTCTGTCTGTCCCTCCATCCGGTACCATATCTTGGAAGGCATTGATCAGAAAATGTTCAAACTTGGTCAGAATGTTCCCCTTGATCATATCTCGACTACTTTTAAAAATGGGTCACATGGGGTCAAAAACTAGGTCACTATATATATTATATATATATATATATCTAAGAAAAATCTTTTGAACATACTATAGGCATAATACATGGTCAAATATTCATGAAACTTTATCAGAATGTTTTCCTTGATGAACTCTTGGTCGTAAATAAAACTGGGTCACATATGATGAAAAACAGGTCACTAGGTCAAATCTTAGAAAAATATTGTCCAGAACCATATCATGGTAATGATTGGTCAAGTTATGTTCAAAATTGGTCATGATGTTCCCCCTTCAAAATTATGGACCACTTTAAAAAGTGGGTTACATGGGGTCAAAAACTAGGCCAGTAGGTCAAATCTTAGAAAAATCTTTGGAACATACAAGAGGAATTATACATGGTCAAATATTCATAAAACTTAATCAGAATGTTTTCCTTGATGAAATCTTGGACCAATTTAAAACTGGGTCACATATGATCGAAAATTAGGTCACAAGGTCAAATCTGAGAATTTTTTGTCCGGAATGGAAATTATTGGTCGGATTATGTTAAAACTTGGTCATGATGTACCCCTTGATGAAATATGGACCACTTGTGAAAGTGGGGCATATGGGGTCAAAAATAAGGTCACTAGGTCAAATTTTAGAAAAACACATTAGAGGCAATATGTATGGTCTAATATTCATGAAACTTGACCAGAACGTTTTCCTTGATGAACTCTTCGACATGTTTTAAACTGGGTCACATGTGATAAGAAATTAGGTCACTAGGTTTAATCTTTCAAAAATCTTGTCCGAAACTATTTTATGATGGTGATTGGTCTGATTAAGTTTAAACATGGTCAGAATGTTCTCTTAGGTTAAATTTTATGTTTTAAAAGTGGGTCATATGGGTCAACAACTAGGTCACTAGGTCATATCTTACAGAAATCTTGGGAACACTCTAGAGTGCCTTGATGAAATCTTGGAATAGTTTGAAACTAGTAGGTCATGTTGGGTCAAAATGAGGTCACTGAGTCAAATCTTATAAAAACCTTGTGGACACTCTAGAGGCTTTATTTTTTGCATATAGCAGAATGTTTGCCTTGATGAAACCTTAGATTAGTTTGGAACTGGGTAACATGGAGTCATAAACTAGGTTTCTTGGTCAATTCTAAATGTTACATTATATACAATATTTTTTTTATTTCAAACAGTTGCAATCAAACTCAAACTCATATATATATATATTTCATCAACAATTGATTTCCATTCCTTGACTTAGCCCAATCAGGCGGGGGATATCAATTCAACGATGTTGCTTGTTTAGATAAGTGCTACTGTATGACTATTATTAATTTAAATAACTTGGTAATATGTTTTTATCTACTACTAGTACTTCTTTTGACCCACTAAACAAATTTAAACATACCGCAAATGTTCACCATAGTTGTTTTATGAAAGACAAAAGCTATGTCATAATTCGGTCAGAAAAATCATTTATTATTATTAGCTATAAGATTTGGAGAAATTATATGAGTGTTACATGCTACTATATTACCATTTGTCAGAAATGATACTGTTGCCTTTCAGGGGAATATTAACCACTGGCGCAAGTATTCTTGGTGGTGGTGTAAAGGCTCCGAGAATCAAAACTAAAAACCTCATCAGTATCATCTTCTGTGAAGCTGTGGCCATTTACGGAATCATTATGGCTATTGTGATAACAAATAATATTGGGGTAATATACTTTATCATATATTGGCATGTTTTCCCAAAAGAAGTTTCAAAACAGTAATATATAAAGCAAAATTACAAAAGCAATATTAGAAGTAAGTGTTATTGATTTGAAGATAAATCATAATCATATAACCTGAAAAATTGACCATGCATGGAGTCCATATTAAAGAAATATTGAAGAGGATTATCTATTTATATGGGTCAAATAAATAATATATACTATGTATAAATATATACAGCACATATAATAGAAACCTTTGCTGGAAGTTGTGCTATTACCATCGTAAAGTAATTAGTGGAGTCTCTGTGTTACCATTCAGATGATGATACAATATTGTATTTGCTTGTATTGTTTCTTTGCAGAGTTTTAATCAATATACTGACTCTGAAGATGCTGTCCTAAAAAGTTACCAAGCAGGTGAATGTCTTCATCATTATTGTCATTGTTACATGTATTTGTATATATCAATGTTAATATAAAGGTTAGTATTTACTATTATAATAAATATGTTTGATGAACTTTACTGATCAAGTTGATAATATAATATAAGATATATATTTATATGATCAAGGTGTATATTATCCCATAGCATTGTATATTCTATCTGCAGCATATCAAAGTGTGTCTGTTTTACCATTCCACTGTAGTCATGACTTCCAGTATAATGTTTTAAAGGTTATTATGTTCCTCGCTATTGCAGGGTATAAGATGTTTGCGGCTGGCCTCACTGTTGGAGTGTGTAACATCTCTTGTGGAATCTGCGTAGGCATCGTGGGCTCCGGTGCCGCCCTTGCCGATGCCCAGAACTCCACTCTCTTTGTGAAAATCCTTATCATTGAAATCTTTGGCAGTGCTATCGGCCTGTTTGGAGTCATTGTCTCTATTCTACAGGTTTGTTAAATTATCCATGTTTGAATATGTTTGTGGCGGTGTTTTTATTTTAGCCACATTAGATTTTAGGTCTTAACCTTATGAAAGACCACAAACACAATTTTTCACTGTTTCCTTCTTTATTTATACAGTTTTAACAATTTTAATTCCAATAACAATTCACAGTTATTGTCCTAAATAGTGAATAGTAAGTAATGAATTTATTTCCAGATGTTAACACTTCTAACTATTATAATCCAACAATTTGTCATATAATACAATTTATAATTGATAGTCCGATGTTATAAACTTTTTTAAATTATTTTTATTTAACTCCTTTTAAATCACTTTTAACTCTTTTTAATTCTAACTCCTTTTAATTCACTTTTTAACTCTTTTTGATTCTAACTTTTTTTTTAACTCTTTTCTAAACGCCCAACAAAGGCCTTTTATACTATTATTTACCGCCAAAACAAACACGAAGTGCACGAGTATTGTGAGTAGCACGAATTCATGTGTTATTCGTGCAACTCCGCCGGAGCAATGACACCGTTGAATAACACCGGTAGACTCATAGCGATTAGTTACAAGGTCAACAGTGCAAATGAAAAAATGTTATACTTAAACGATTAAACTGTAATATTGTAAAAAACTTAAGGTAATACAAATTAAAGTTTAAACAAATGATAACCATATAGCATCTGTATAACATAAGAATCAATCTCAAAAGTATTGTATATTTAACTAACTCATATTAAAATAAAAGTCTGTTATTTTGCGATGTTCGCGACAATGTTTTTGTGCTGATTTGTCAGATTTATTTATTTTCAATATATCATAGAATCTTAGTTTATATTGATGAAAGTATTGTATGAATACATGGTTATACATAGCTTGATTTATAAAACAAAAAGAATCAAAGGAATGCTATAGATTTGTATTCGTAATAGTTTGTAAAGTTTGTACTTGGCATAAATACAGATTCATAATTGCTTAAATAGCCTAATGCTCTTATGCAACCAAAAAGCAATAGGAAACCATGGTGTACATTGTTTCTCCTTTTCTTTCAAATATTCATCAACAAATTGCTCTTTGAATTTCAGATTGCAGGCTCAAAGATAGGTACAGATTAGTCAGGTGGATACCTGGAGAAGAGAACAAAGAATCCTTCATGTCATGCTCCTTCTTTAGCTATGACTGATGTGAAATCCATTGGATGGTTCTTGTGACTATTTACTTTCTGTTATGTGTACATTCATTTTAGAGTAGCTGAGTTGTTACCTGGAAATAAATTTGATTTGTTTATACAGACTGTTAGTAAATGACAGATGCATCACATTTAACATTCCAGTACATTTTCCTATTAGTTGAATTTTCTCCATGATGATGTCATAGCAATAGCCTGGCTGTCTGAACTGTTGTGTATTTAGAATGTGTTACTAGTATACCTTCATTTTTAGATCATGTATGGCATTTTCACAGCCAGTTTAAAGTGATCATGACTGTCTCTTATTATAATGCTTCACACATTTGTTACACTAACTATAAATGAGTCTGGCCGATGTAATTCAAACTTTATTAAAATCTTAAAAGCTTTTCTTGTAATTGAATTCTCTGTCTGACTAAACACGTCTGTAGATTCATGCACTTGCATCAGTTAGACATTAGATAATAGCTAAAATTTACAAGCTGGTTGAATTTTGATGAAA